>NC_031985.2:6435122-6749737 GCF_001858045.2 Oreochromis niloticus
ATGCCTCCAGGTGGATAGCACTTACTTCAAATGCCAATACAATTTAATTACTGTACATTTGTTTTTATGAATTTCTTTTTATTTCTGTCAGATAAATATGATCTTAATCTGCTCAGTACTGAGGTTTTATTCATGCTGTGGGATCATAATTTAACTCTGCTTCTGCCCCTTGATAACATAATATTGTGTGATAACCTGTTTTGACTACAGCTGCACTAAAACACTAAAAGCAACTCAAAGTGTAATGCAGGAACAGAGGCCTGATTAAGAACCTCATCTCAGTGCCTCTCTCTGGTTACAAACACTAACTATTAAGTTTGCTTTAAGCGTTTATATATGACAAAGTCATTAAGTCAACTTTCAGTAATTAAAGCAGTTTATATACATTCACAAGTGAGTGAACAGTGAGCGGGTTGCTTTAAGCTAATTAAAGCAATCATCACCATCATTGTTCGTTAATATCGGCAGGGGAAAAATGCAATCAGCGAGAACTAATTTGACTGCAAATTGGCACAAGCCAGAGGAGCACTTAATCAGCTGCAGAAGTTCAGATTTGATACCCAATCTGTCGATGAAGGACGAGCTTTATGTGCTATTATTCATCATTACTGATCGCACAACAGGTCGGTCTCACGGTCACTACCGAAACAATGCTGTTTTTTTTGTTAGGGATTCACCAGCACCGGTGTTTACCTGTTGTTTCACAACAATTTCATTAGATGGCTCAGTGTTCAATTATTTATCATTATGCAGATTTATTTTTGTCCCTGCAAAACAACCAACGGTTCTGTCCAACTCTCCTCCTGTAACAGTCCTCCTGGCATCCCCACACGGTCGGATATCCCCGTGCTGGTGCCGTTCCCAGATCGTCAAAACTAATGTCCCAGGTTCAACACTGCAAGTGACCAATTGCATTATTGTGATGTCATAGTTTTGCAACATGGAGACACCATCACACCACATACCAAACCCTAACTCCATAACTGTGACTATAGCCCCATTACCCTAAACATAACCAAGAACACATTTTAAAGCCCAACCCCAATGTTAATCGCCTCTTTTTTCTGAATTTTGTGGACATTAGCAGATTTTTTTTCCACGTCCCAAAACTATGACATTATAGCAATGTGATTGATCATTTGCAATGTTAAACCTGGACAAATATAGTCCAGGTTATATAGTCAGGAACAGCACCAACACGGGGACATCAGACACAGAAAACCTTCCTGTGATGCTCTGTCTCGCTGGAGGAGCTGGACAACCTGCACACACCTGAATGGGCTGCAGGTGCTGCATCATGCTACCAGCAGTGACAAAGACCCTAAAAAGTTGGGAGGGCTAAACAGAGAGCAATATTCTGCCATCACCACCTGCTAAACCATTCCCTTTTTGGGGGTCGTCTTGTTGTTGATGCTCCAGTGCACCTGTTGTCACTTAGATTTGTATTAAAGCAGCTGAAATGGATTCCCGGTGGTTTATGCTTCCTAATTGGATGGACTGACATCACTGAAGTTTTACTGACTTTATGTAACACTGGGCTCATCAGGTTATCCCTTGATTTTCTATGCGGCCAGCGAGAACAATAATGTATTCAATGCTGATTGTAAATTGTCTTGATTTATTTATTTATTAAGTATTTGAAGTCAATCGATAGATAATTATAAATCTGAGATATTGGAATGATTTAAGTACTAAGGTAACACACTGAGACAAACTCCAAGAGCCAAAAATGTTATTATTATGATAATAAATGTTTAGCCTTGGAGTGAAACAGAAAAGAAAATTTTTAGTTTTCTATTTTCTAGTAGGTTAAGAAGTCAAAACCTTATGATAAGCAGCATAATCGAAAAGAGCCACACACAGATGAATTAAGATCCTGAAAGATTTAAATTCTAACTTCAAAGACATAAGAGCTGCTTCGTTGATTGGACACCCATCAAATTGAGAAGATGATCCTCTTGCCTCAGAAAGCGACCAAAAGTACACTTAACAAAGTCAAGTAAGGACAGGCGGTGCAGACGTGTTATTAATGAGCAGTCTGAGGTGAGGCTGAGAAGATGCTGTGTCAGCTTTAAGGCGCAAACTAGCAGCACACCACTTGTCAGGTTCAGACACGGGCCATTAAACAAAGGCATATGTGACGACGCCGGCACTGCGCAGAGCTACTGTTTGTGATGCTGTTTTGACACATAAGCTGAGTGAAACGAAGAGCTACAGAAAAAATATTTAAATTTTTATTTGTGTTGCAGGAAGTGTGTCCGAGACAAGAAGCGAAGGCTCTTGTTGCAGCAGGTTTGACCCCACTGTTCTTAAAATGCAGATTAGGAGGAGATGAAGATTTCATCAAAATCAAAAACAAAAATGGCTCCTTTGCATTGGATCTTGTTTTAATTTACTTTTTAAAGGTGCACCACACAAGATTTTTTTTCTCTTTGCATGTTTCTCTGTTTGTGGAGTACCATCTGACACATTTTACTGTTCTGTCAGGTAGGTAGTAGTGCGTTCTTCTAACTTTTTGTTTAATGATGATTAGCAAACGTTCCCTGGCAGTAGCACTGCATGGTAAAAATGCATGCAATCTAACCTTTTCCATTTTCAATAGGCTTCAAACACCTTGCCTGTGGCTATCTGCTGATGCAGGGTACTGATCCAGTAGCAGAGTTATATTAATAAGCTCCGTCTCCGAGGAAGAGACTGGACGTCATTCTTTATGTGCAAGACAACAGCTGAAGTGAAAGAATCCTAATCGAGTTGAGATGCTTTATGTTACCCTAAGTGTAATAAAAGCTTTCTAACTAGTGTGAAGCCAAACCAACATCATTCTAGTTTCTACATCATATAATGACCAAACAAAAGAGTGAAAGAGTGAAGCCAAAGCATCGACTCATCTGAACTTTTCAGTTACATCAGCTCATTTTAACCACAGTCTGCAGTTAAATAAAAAGGTTTTGCAAACATTCAAAGAAAAGCTGCGGTGTACCAACCATGAAACACCCCCAAACTGCTGCTGCTGCTTTGTTAACCTCCTCCATGCTATGTAAGCTCTGTCACTAGCAGCTACTGTCATGCACTGAAGTAAATACAGAACCACACAGAACTGCAGTGAATGCATCAGCCCATAGCATGCCATCACTGGTATCAGATCCAGCTGTTATAGTCAGGATCAGATCGATATCCAGTCGGCCATCCCTAACTCCAACCCCCCCAGCTGGTGACAGTATCGTTCTTCTGCTCTGGAGATCCACCGCAAGCTGAAGCATTACTCTAATCAGAACCCGAAGCAAGCGAACTACTGGTGCTCCTACTCTGAGCTCCCAGAGGTCCATCCACAGGATGAGGAACTCACTGGAGACGCAGCTGATATCACTATTTATTGTCTCAAAGGACACATTAGTTATCAACTGACATGACTTTTTCAGGGACGATACAGATAAGTAACAACCAACTGACCACCAGTATTTGGTACATTATTACATTTGCAGTACAAAACATAAAAACTTCACAGTCAATATTTGGATATTTGGAAAATGTAAAAAAAAAGAAAAAAAGAAAGATGGCTGACTATTGTTACCAAAGAAGATGACAGAAGACTGCAGTAACAGCATGCAACGTAACCTAGGCAAGCAGCTGACACGGCTGCCAGCATTCATGCTTGTATGTGGTGCATTACACGTTAATTACTTTGTGGTTGTGTCCTGGTATTTTAGATGTGTTGCCAGCCATGATAGAAAAAAAACGCTGGGACTTTTGTGATGTTTTTTTTTTCCACAGGCAAACATATTTGACCCTCAACTTTTTCAACTTCTTTGTACATTCCCTCACATCGCTCCCTCCAGGAACTGCTGACATCTGAGAGTCCTTACACTGAAGCTATGATTATTATAATCTCACCGATTTATTTAAAAACTGCAGCACAAAAGTAGCTGAAATGCAAAGGAGAAATCCAAGGTACTGAACAGGCCAATCACAATAGCTGTGGGCTGTGTCAACATGATATGTAATTATGTTTCTAAGTAGGTGCACATATAGGTTATAGAGGTCTCTGCAGCATAGGTTTACTACAGATGTATTAATCCCCAGTTACAAGGGAGAAATCTATGGATTCACAAAGTCCATACACTGTTTCATCATTGTTCACTCATTCAAGGCATGGAGCACATGTCCTATACAATTGTATTTTATGTTCCTGTCCTGTGGCTAAACTGAGAACGTCAAAGAGATTTGCACACCTTTAGTTTTACTTTAAGTTTAGACGCTGAGTGACAGAAGGCATATGGAGGTAAAAGCCAAGAAAAAAACAGCACTGTCATCACCTTTTACATCCCGATAAACTTCCTGAGTGGAAAAATGTACTCCTCCAGAGGTTTTATTATCCATGTGTGGACCCAAAGGCCATTTTTTGTGAAGAAGGCCTTTAGCTTTAAGAATGACTGGTACACACAGTACCTTATTTGAACCACTGATTTAAAAACAAAAAATGTGTGATATGCTTTACTACCTGCAAAACAAATGAACCAAAGCGGTTAAAAAATAAAATCATTTTGTTGCAGCACTGGAAGGAGGGAATTTCCATTGGAGGTGGATAAAACCTCTTTGGGAAACCGCCAAACGCCTGTCAGTGTATAAACAAAAATTTAAAAAAAGGACTCCAGGTGACTCTGGCATTCAAAGCCAGGGTTTTCCTGCATAAAACAAATTTTGCCACCCCCCAAAAAGAGCCCTTCCTTGCATAAAGTACATTATTGCCTATGAAATGGCCAAAAAACAAGTGAAAAAACACTTGTGTGACTAGTGACTTTGTGATCTGTGTTAATCAAAGTAACACAGGCTTCCATGCTTTAAAATCCAGAGCAATGCTGCTATATCTGTTTCATGATGAGCCTTGAAAATCCCTGAAAAAGCTTCAGTTCCCAGAGTACAATATCAGTGGTTTAAGAAAAAAAAACAAAAAACAAAATATGCCCATGCTGATAAAAAGAACAGATAAACTTGGAGGCTATCTTCCTAAAACACTTTTTATAAGACAAGATTACCTGGACAGCTTTTTACCATCTGGTTATCAGCTTTCCCTTGTTTTGTTTATCATGTATGCTGCCTATTTTTAGTTTAATCTACAGTTTGATCATTCCACTTTTGCATGCATGCCAAAGCATTTTGTAAACTGTGTTTTTTAAAAGGTGCTACATAAATAAAATTGTATTGTATTTCTGTGGTTATATGTTATGTAGGGATTCCAACTTTCAGAGTTTGGGATTAATAGGTGATTGAAGCCTTTGTGGTGCTGTTGAACTTTGTATGCTTGCTAAAGGTAATCTCACATTAAACCACCTTAGCTAACTAAACTCCCAGCTGTGTGTGCTTATTTGCCAACTCTTTGTCCTCAACTCGGTTTCTGAGATCAAAACTTTTGCGGGAAACCTGGACTCCGACTTAAAAGAGCCTCACCTGTTTCGTAACTGAGTCCTAGTCTGAATAACAGAACTACAATAAAGAAACACTGTCAAAAAAGCTCCAGCAATACTTTTACACACATCTGCACACATCTGGAGACAGCCCCTTCCTGTCCACACTGAACTAAGTTTGGACCAACTGAGGACGCCTAGCCTTTTATAACCGTGTCTGACAGCCGGGCTGCTCTTTGAGAGGCTTTAAGCAAACACCCAGGTGGCGTTTGTGCACCGAGGGAGTAGTATTTGTTAGCCCGGGATGTTTACAAACAATGCGGGCATCATTACTCTGAGAGCAGCTCCAGCCCAGCACATACACTTCAAAACAAAGTCAACTTCGCGTTACACACCGCGGCTCGGCAGAGGAAGTTCCGACTCTAATGCAAACGCGCACACTTGAAGTTGTTGTCAGTACCGAGAGATGCAGCTTCCCACTGGCTGCGCTATTTGATGTGGGAGACACAATTTGGAGAGGGGGAGAGAGAAAATAGGGGGAAGGCACACAAATTCATCACTTCTGGCTCGGCCGTCACTTTACCTGGATTTTTCCGAGGTGCGAGTGCTTTCCTCAGTCGCCACACTCCGCTAAATCTTCAGCGATTCACCACGAAGGGTTATTTCCTTTAAAAAAATGTCAATTCTTCTCGCTAAACAATCACTCCGCACATCCAAGATGGCTACCAGGAACACCTCCTCCTCCGATGCCCTGTTGGACAGTAGTTCCGCCTAGCTCGACTGTGATTGGGCACCGAAGGCAGCTCCCGCGCTTCTATTCGGTGAAACCGGTTGTCAGTCCAAACAGGCTGGTTTTACTACTTCCAGCGTAGCTCCCGCTCTGATTGGCCCGCTTGGAAAGGTTAAAGGGTAAACTGAGTTTTATTTTACGACCTCTCCCTGCCCCCTCAGTCACTAAACGCCCCCCCCGTGTGTCGCAATGTCTTGTGGGAAAGGAAGTTTGTGCAGTTGTTATTTTTTTTATATTTTTCTATTTTGAACGCCATGACAGTAAACGTTTATCATACTGTTGTTTTTCTGCTAAAAACTAAAAAAGTAGCTTATAATATAAATGTGACAAAAATAGATAAATGCATAAAAATAAACGTATACAAGCTGTTTATTTTATTGGGTACAAGTTTGAATATTTTGCATAATTCAATGCATAGTCAATGATTAGTCAAAAAACTGAGACCTCTTTACATATTCTAAAGCATCATGAAGTTGGAATAAACAGTATTTGTGTTTTATATTGTGAATTTATTTGCAAATAACAATTTAATGAATGGCATTATTATATACAGTACCGTCCAAAAGTCTTGAGCCACCCTTTACGCTCCAGGTATGCTTTTACTGCAGTGGCAGTGTGTTTGGGATAACTGTCATGCTGAAAATGAAGCTGTTCCCAGCTGCTTTCACAGTTTTTATAATATCATCAGTTTTAAAAGGATCTCCAACAAATCAGCTGAAATGAAGCTCCAAACCATTACAGAGCTTCCACCATGTTGTACAGATGCCCATAGCCACTCACTGTTGTAACTCTCCTGTGACCTCCCATGTACTCCTGCAAATACTGATAATAAACTGTAGCCTAACCTTCAAAATTGGATTCAGCACTACTTTAGACCAGTTGCCTGTAATGTGCATTCAAGTTATTGTGTAATTTGGCATACCTCAGCCTTTCTCTTTTTTTTCCTTTGCTAAGAATGGCTTCCTGACAGCCATCTTTCCACTGAGACCATTTCTTATAGGCTTTAGTGAACAGCAGATATAACTGAAGAGTCAAAGGCATCTCTCAGGTCTTTGCTGGATGTTTGCTGTCATTTTGGAAGGATTCAAGTAAAGAAATGGGAACAAATTGTGTGTTTTTGCAACAGGGTGCAAGTTACAAAGTGTCTAAAGACACAATTTAAAATGGGATCTTTGCTAAGTTGTGACGTGTAGACAAAACTGAACCATTTCTTGAGTTTGGTGCCTTTTTACGCTTGAATGGCTCATAGATCAGTGTAACATTAAACAACAGTCTCAAACATTTTTGTCCAGTTCCATCGGAGGAAACTGACCTGTCTCTGTTGATACTGACATTTTAAGCGCAAACCTGTTAAGTTTTATCTTATTTAATGCATTATGTTGTCATTGTTGCTTTAAAGCCACACTTGTAGTGTGTAAGTGTTACTTTAGAACATCGGCCACAGGCAGTCCAGTTCTCAAGAGGGCTCGACCATTAATAACAACCTTTGAAAAAGACCTCAAAATATTCCTCTATCTTTTAAAGAAGTAGGTTAAACGAAAAATTCAGTTTGAATTTAGTGAACAGATGATGAACAGTGTAAATTCAACAATTTCTTTCACATACAGTTGCAGTCATAAATCAGATAAGCATGTTTGCACATTGCTTTGGATTAACCATGATTGTGATAGAACAGGCTGTGAGCTATAGGCTCTACAACTAACTGTGACTTAGATCTTCAAGTCAGATGAATTTCAGACGACCAGTCTCATGATGTGATCCGTGCTCAACAGCTTCCAACAAAATGCTTTCCGATACAGTGAAAATGCTTTTTTTTTTTTTCAATATTTCATTTTTACTGGTTGACATAATCACCTCACTTTATATTTATATCCCAGAGAGCAACAGTAACTCAACAAACACTTGTTACAAATAAAGAACACCTCAATCTGAAAGCACAGCTTTAATCTGCTGCCGTGAAGCATCCAGATGTTGGAAACTGTCAGCCGCAGTATTAAGATTTCACTTTGTTGACCCCGACAAGCCTCGACCAATCAGGATTAACAAACCCAGGTTTCAGTGTACACAAAAGAATTATTGCTAACATATCTACAGGTTTAAAGTTGAAAAAAAAGTGTATTTCAAATATTTTCCTGGAGTTTCATCATAGATAAAGATGTTGCATTAAAATGACTCGTATAAATTTTGTATTAGTGTTGTCTTCAGTTTCATATCAGACATATCAAACTTCTAAAACTGCTTTTTTGTGTCAGGCATGTTTTGATGCATGCTCAATCATCCAGGTAAGGAAATCCCAAAAACGTTGATTCTGTTCATCTGGACGTAGCGTTTCCTGCAGGAGAAACCTTTCGTCACTCATCCAACTGACTTCTTCAGTCTCAGCTGACTGCAGGTTTCACCAACTTTATAAACAGTACATTTGCATAATGATTGAAACTAGCTCACTGAAGGAACAATGGGCTGTGAGGTCAGTTTCTTCATTAGATTAGTGACAAAAAATAATTAAAATTAGAAGCAATTTTAAATCCCAAATGATGTGAAGCATAAAATAGACCTATAATATACCTATATTTAATATATACATTTAGGTGTGCATGAGAAAAAAACAAACTGTGAAAATATTTTTTTGAGCCCTGATCAACATGAAGTTTTTTGGATCCCATTGATCCCTAATAACAATTTCTCTTCACTAATGAACTAAATTGCCAAATTCTTCCACTGGAGGGCGCTAGAGTCTGCAAGTCTAATTTTTTTTTTTTTTTTTTTTTTTTAGAAAACATCTTTTCAGCAAAACATTTCAGCCTAATTTGATTTCTTTAGCTCTTGATGACTTTGTTTGTAAAGCCTGAGTTCAGCACGTTGTCACTTTGTCAGCCTCATTACATCAAATGAGTCAGAGTGGCAGGCAGTGCCTGAGGCTCCTGGCAGGAGTACTGCATGTGTTCAATGCTTTTACTGTAAAGCAGAGTTAGTGTAAGTCACGGCTGAGCTCCTCACACTTCACACTGATCACATGTTATGATTCTAGAAAGAGGAAACAATACATGTAAGGTTATTTAATCTACTGCACAGTAATATATTTTACATCTGATGTTATCAGAATTGGAAAAAGAAAAAATTCACATTACCATCAGTACTTTCACATTTAACTTAAACAACTTTTGTATGAAATAGATTGATGAATAAAGTCTTTTTTTTAAATGAAACATCAAAAATCCATGTTCATCATTTCAGTGCACAAAGGAAAAATCAAACACTGAGCCAAAAATAAAGAAAATAAATATTTCTCTTATATAACAAAAATTCAAGGCACATTTACTCGAACTTCTGTCTCTTATACCTGCTCTATAAAATGTCTGCAGGCACTGATGAATCAGTCAGTTCCCTCTGAAATGAAAACTCCTCTCTGAGGGATTATAATTAACAACATATGTACTCTCTCTCTTTTTAATTCTTCAGTTAATCTTTGAGGTAAAGCAAAAAAAACAAAAAACAAACAAACTACTTCAGTCTTCAGTGTGAAACACTATCACAGTTCAGGAGTAAAAAACTACTCTCAACTGTAATAGCTGCACAAGAAAAAACAAACAAAAACAAGAAAAAACATAAATAAAGCAGTTCAATGAAAATAAATAAATAAGTCAGAATATGCCCTGTAATTTGGCATTTAATCTTCTCACATCCTATTATATATTCTGACTTTAAGAAAAATAAGAACAAAGTGCAGAAAACTCCACCAGCTGGTCCTTCTACCCGCCTCGCTCAGCTCTCAGTTTCTGAACCTGTAGGAGATGGGCAGCAGCTTGTGAGTCTTCTTCATGGTCTGGACTTTGGCGTGCGTCTCGTCATCCATCGTCTTGTAGCACCTCCGGGCGTAATCCAACAGCTTCTCCTTCGAGGCCTCAAACTCTCCGACCTCTGTCACCTGCAGGAACCGTTGGGACTGTTCACGGATTCTAAAATAATCTCAGTTTTATAATCAAAAAGAAGCTCTGTGCAATTATTCCTCTCAAGTTTTCTTATTTTTAGGGAATCCTACATCCAAATCCAAATCCAGTTTATTTATATAGCACGTTTAAAAACAAAAAGTTTGCCCAAAGTGCTGTACAGAAACACAGGGTAAAACACAAAATACAACCACTGACACTCACATAAAACATAATAAAACACATAAAAACCATATCAACTCAAGCCAGTCTGAACGCTATCGAAAAAAGGTGTGTTTTCAAAAGCATTTTAAAAAACAGGAAACGAAGATGCCCGTCTAATATTTAAAGGCAGCATATTCCAAAGTTTTGGGGCCATAACTGAAAAGGCTCGTTCTCCTCTACGTTTAAGCCTTGATTTTGGGACAACCAACAGCAGCTGGTCAGCTGATCTGAGGGTCCGTGAAGGAATATAAGGCTGAAGTAACTCGGAAAGGTATGGGAGAGCAAGACCATTAAGGCATTTATAAACCAGTGTTAGGACTTTGAAATTAATTCTGTGACGAACAGGAAGCCAATGAAGAGAAGACAGGATAGGTGTTACATGTTCATGGCTGTGGGTACCAGTTAAGAGGCGGGCAGCAGCATTTTGAATGAGCTGAAGACGAGCAAGAGATCGTTGGCTGACTCCAAAAAACAGTGCATTACAGTAGTCAAGCCGTGTTGAAATAAAGGCATGTATTACCTTCTCCATGTCACGTCTTGACAAAACTGGCTTCAGCTTAGCTATTTGCCTCAGCTGGAAAAAGCTTTTTTGCAACACCGAACTAATATGTTTGTCCAATTTAAAATCTGAGTCCATAATGACTCCCAAGTTTGTCACATGCTACTTGATATAAGATCCTAGCCAACCACAATTTACAAGCAGGCTGCATGAAATATTATTAGGTCTAAATACAATCACCTCCATTTTACTCTCATTGAAACTCAAAAAGTTCAGAGCCATCCAAGCTTTGATATCTTCATGTAAATCTACATGTAAAGAATTATTTCAAAACTAGAAACTTTAATGGAAACGTCCCCTTGAGTCTGAGCTCTGAACTTGGAAAGTGTGAAAAACTTAGGGAGAATCATTGGAGTTCCTTAAAATGTAGACTTTAAAAAAGAAATAGTGGAAATTCACAGATACAACACAGATCAATACAGACCGCAAATTATTAATTTTTTTTCTTCAAATTACTTAGTTGAAAGAACAGCTTCATAAAACAGGAAATCAGAGGAGTCATCACCTTCTCTGGAGCCACCAGCAGCAGCTCAGCGATGGGGGGAGGTGGAGGCCATGGTGTTTCGGTCGACTCCGTGGATCTGGAAGGCTCTGGACATGCTCCTCACCCGCTGGTAGGTGGACAGGATCTTCTTGTAACGGATCAAAACCCCGTCTGGGTCTTTAACTGATGGAAGGAACATAAAATGCTGAGTGAAGTAAGTGTGTCACAGACAGGAGGCTGAGGCTCCAGCACAGTGTTGTTGTAGTGTTTTGTTTCCTGCTGATTCAGAATGGCGAGTTTCTAATAACGACTTCTTAGCTGGGGTTAGAAGTGCAAGTCGAGCCCATATTATGTATTTGAGAACATGAGGGGGTTTGGATAAGAATGTTTTTGGGATTAAAAACAGAGTTCTGGATTTTAACATGACTTTTGCTTTTTAAACTTTTCACATCAGAACAAAAACAGGATTCATGTGAATTATAAAGTTATATTTACATCATGTCTTCTGTCACATGACTCTCACCTCTCTGTCGTTCCCTCCCGTGTGTGATCCTGAAGACCCTCCTCATCTTCATCCTTGGCTCTCCACAGACCCGCCCTCTGCCCTTCTTCCTAATCCCCTTCTCTACTGAAGAGTCCACATCTTCCTCCTCCTCCTCTTCTTCTTCCTCTTCCTCCACATACTCGTCCTCGGTGTAGTATTTGTCTTCTTCCACGTGAAACTCCTGCTTGGTTACAGCTAAAAAAAAACCCCAACAAAACAAAAACATGAGAAAAAGACTTATCTACTTTAAAGTTAAGCATTTAGAACATATTCATTTACATACATGTGTCAGCATCTTCCTCACCAGCGTTGCGGCGGCTCCGAGATCCTGATCCCTGGATGCGTTTGAGGGTCATCCCGGACCTGGTGGTCATGGGGGATGGAGGAGAAGGAGAGCTGGCAGGCTGGACCTTCACACCACGCTGGGCGTCCCCGCTCCACTCTATAATTAGGAAAACACACGTTTATAAAATCAAATGCTTTTTTAGTTCTGAAAACTTTAAATGGGGTGAGACTCAACGAGCCTGACCCTCAGGACTCCTCATGCTGACGATGAAACGGTCCAGCTGGCAGCGCAGGAAGTTGCGTTCCTCCTCGAGCTCCTCGATGCGCTTCTGCAGCCAGGCGTTCTTCTCCAGAGCGACGTAGAGGTGAGCGCGCAGGTTAGAGATCAGGATGAAGGTGCTGTACTGAGAGTGAGGAGGCTCCTGGACCACTGGCTCTGCAGGAGGATGTCGAGGATGGAAAAGACGGGACAGAATGAACATAAAATAAAATAAAAAACATAGAAGTTGAGAGTTTATAAATATTTATTATACCAGGAAGCCAAAAACTGTCACCAATGTAGCAAAGATATAAACAGCATATTCAAAGAAAAATACGTTTTTGTCTACATGTTTTTGGACAGTGACATGTTTGTAGTTTTGCTTCTGTAAACCAGCAGGTTTAAAATCAAACAATCAGGATGTGACTGAAGTCAATAATTTCAGTTTTAAATGAAAGAGTTTAACAAAAGCATCAACTGTTTGGGAGTTACAGATATTTTCACTGACATACCGTCCATCATCTGCTGGCCTTGGTTCAGGTGATAGGGAGGAGGTCGTTCTATATTCTCCTCCAGGGGAAAGGAGACCTCGTAGGCATTTAGATATAAACCACCTCCTCCCCCTCCTCCTCCTCCTCCTGCTGCTGCTGCTGATGATGCTGCAGCTGCTAATGATGACTGGGGCACGTAATGCTCTGACATGAAAAAAGAAAAGAGGAAAATGACATCAAGACTCTCAAAAAGAGTAACTAATAAATCTGAAGTCTGTGAAAAATGTTTCCATCTTGCCTTTAATAAATATTATCAGCACGAACATTTTAATAGGTTCGGTGATATTCCACACAAGTGTGTGTCTGTCTGTCTACCATCTACTGTTTCATACACAAACATTAAGTTCACACTGGAGGCCTTAGTGCTTATTTTAATTATTTAGCTGTGTGTGCATTAATTTTTATGGCCAACCTCAGATGTAAAAAAATAAATCATACACAGAAATATCTGATTTCTGGGACACATAACTTTGCTGTGGCTCTGGGCTACACCGTGGACAGGTCACAAGTCTCACACAGACACTTACATTCACACCTATGGCCAATTTAGAATCACCAATTAACCAAACCCCATTAACTACATGTCTTTGAACGTGCAGTCAAATATATATTCACGATTATTGTTATTATTGGGCCACAGTAGTAATAAGTCTCTGGTTTCAACGTTTCAAAGGTTGTGATTTATTTAGGAAATGCTCTTAATTAAAAAGTCATTTTTATTTTTGCTTCATAACTTTTGCACTGTCCACTTCCTGCTGTGACAAAACAAATTTCCCACATGTGGGACTAATAAAGGTTATCTTATCTTATCTTATATAGATTATTAAATTCAGTTTTTCCAAATCCCGAGTCAAAGCATAATACAAAAATCAGTAGCAGTGACTCAGTTTTGCTGTAATTGCTAAAGCTAAAGCTTTTCCCTTTAGCTTTACTAGCTTAACGTCCTACCCAAGCTCAAAGACATGATGTTTATAAAAATATATATATAATAATATGAAACAAAATAACGAAGCGAAAGTTTACATTTTAAAAAGAGGCTCTTATGGTTGACGAATGCAGATTAATTACTGCTTATCAGTCGCTTGTTAAGGTTAATAAACCTACAACTCACCGAGGTTACTCGCATAGCCTGGTAGCCCACTTACGCTTCAGAAAAACGGAGTGAATGCCCAAAGAGTGAAATGAAAAGAAGAAAGCAGAGCATCAATAAAACAGTCATTACAAAAAACTAGCAAACAAACAAGAACCGTGTATTGTCAGGGCACAGAAGGGCAGCCAGCACTGCTTCTCAGGAATGTTTGTGTTCAGGTTTTAGCGGTGTTAAAGCTACAGGTGAGTCCACTTTTCATTCTTTTATCATGTGCAGGGAAGAAAAAGAAAGAGTGCGTTTGGAGAAGGTGTAAAAGTTTAAATGTCTGACTCCTGGAGCTCGTACGCCGTGCTGTGGGCAGGTGGATGCCCCGCATGTTGTTACCTGGTGGGCTTGCATCCTCTCTGCTGGTGGAAGGATTCATGGCTGAGAGGTCTGCCGGGCAGCAGCTACAGAGCGGTAATAAACCGGGTGTTTGGATAAACCTGTTATTATTTGTCTCCAGTAGTTCTGTGCGCAGTTATACTTGAGTAATATGACCTGAAACCAGCCACACCTGCGGCCCTACAGCCCGCCTCGCACACTCCCTGTAGCAATTACCTGATTATACTGGCGGGAACAGGTGTACCACGCGCAGATTTAGTTGTTTCACACATGCGCAGAGGGGCGGTGTTTTTTTGTTTTTTTTTAAATTTTTTTTACTCCCTAAAACAGCGGTCCCCAACCCCCGGGCCTGGGACCGGTACCGGGCCGCGAGAGTTGAGGCTCAGCCGTGAAATGTATGGTTTTCAGGGTTTTTATCGGTTTTCAGCGTTATTTTGTTATCGTTTTTATCGTTAACTCGGTTTTCCTGGGTCTTTTCACGTGTGTTATGAATAAATCTTCTTTTTTTCGATACCGGCACTAGTTTTATTTTGTTGTATTTATCCGCGACACCTTATTGCCGGTCCGTGAAAATATTGTCGGGCATAAACCGGTCCGTGGCGCAAAAAAGGTTGGGGACCGCTGCCCTAAAATATTTCCATTCAAATTAAAAGAAATATCTAAAAAGTGTTTAAAGGACCCTTATTATTCTTTATTAAGGGACTCAATAAAAACACTGACATTAAATAAATACAGTGAAACGATAACAATAAAAAGTGCGTTTTAAAAATGAATTTCTTTGCGTTTATGAAGCTGTAAAACACCAGGAAGCAAAGGAAAAGAAAAAGAAGAAGAGGGTAAAATCCAGACCGGAAACGTTTCACCAGAAGGGCGTGGTAGCTGCAGGTGAGTAAGAGCGCAGATCAAGGCGGAAGTGAAGAACACGGTGGAGAGAACAAACCGTCTACTGAGGCGTTGTTTTTTATAACTTAACGGACAACAGCAGCACGTGAGTCAAAGTTTATGTGTGAAAGAAAGTCTTTAAATTAACTTTAGTTCATAATCCGGCTGACCTAACCGCTAAAATAAGCTCCCCGCACTGCTGGCAGGTCCTCTCCAAAGTAAAGAAAAAAACCGTGAAAATTAATGAACGGCATCAAATACAGATTTTACGGATTTAGCGTTGAACACAGAACACGAACGTAATTTTTATGGATCAATTTGTAAAATTTACTTTGGAAATGTCTTTGAAGCCAAAAATCATACGCCAGGTAAATCTGATTCTTTAAAAATTATTCGTGAGCGCAAAACCAGGCATGATTTACTGTTTTGTTTGCCTGAGTCCACCTGTATGAGTTCACACAGAGGTTCTGTCTGATATCCGGATGCTTTTCTGGCTTTTGTTTGGGAAAGTAACCTCTTTAAATGTGCAACTCTTAATTTATTAATTAGAGCTTATATTTTAATAGGTCTGATGTATTATTTGTTTATTAGCAAGATTTTTGCTCAAGGACTGTAACTTAAAAAAAACAACAGCACTATTACTTTTTTTTAGCTTTACAAAACCGAGGTTCATGAGTCGTTGCTTATGTCTTTACAGTTGTGTTCTCCTGGTACAAACCAGGCAGAAACAGCTCTGGGTCTAGTTGACCGCTTGCAAAAAGATTGAATCCTCCTGTCAAACACAGTGAAGCCGTACTCCTTTGTGTACAGTGTACTCTTTACCGGCTTCAGTTAGTTCAAAATGCAGCTGTTTGTCTGCGTTACAACTGTGAGGTACTATGGTCTACTTTGTTGTTTTTAATATGTGCTATATAAATAAATTTTGGTTTGATTTGATATGTTTGGTATAGTCTTATAAGGGTCTCACACAGGCAGCTTTCACATAAATCAACCCTCTTATGATGAGCAGGCAATTCAAATTTGGGATAAGAAGCCGATAACATTACAGTGTTTCCATAGTCTTAAGAAATTAAACATGTAAAGTTTTGTATTTTATTACATTTGCCGATCTTAGATTACTTTACAGATGCTCACACAATCAGCGACTAACACAGTAACCTTGTGGTTCCTCTTAAGGCTTTTGGTTCAGTAACACATGGAGCATCTATGGAAGCTGCAGGTTGCCATTGGAGACGTGAATCTTCTTACCTCCAGAACTTAAACTGCCCCTGACTGGGATCATCTTAAAACTAAACTGAGACAGTTTTTAAAGCATACTCAGTCACGAATCTTGTATGACCTGCTGCTTCTGGTTCTGTGGTACATTATTATACTGCAGCTACTGTCGTCTTTCTGCCTGAAAGACACTGTTCTAGTAGAGATTTTGAAAAGTTTCAGGTCCCTACTGTCGCTAGCTTTCTAATAAAAAGGAAAATAGTTGGGTTTTTTTGTTTGTTTTTTTGGAAATCCTCTTTAGAAGGCTATCTTAAAATGTAATTATCTAGTTAACCACTTGAGCTAGAGCCTTCATATTATCTGGTACTCTATGATTATGAATGCTCAGGAGTGGTGTTCAGTTTAACACAGAACCACTGAGGCTCAAAATCCCTAAAATATTTGAATGTCTCATCTCTGCCAGCAGGTCAAAAAGACACGTCTTCATCCAAGTTCAGTGTGGTATGTGGTATTCCCGGGTATTACAGAATGTGCTAAATCAAATGAACTTTTCTAGAAAGAGAAAGTTTGCTTTAGTAAACATCCAAAATCTGTGACGATGCTCATCTCATTTTCCCAGAATATGTTTACAACAGATCATCATCAGAGTTGCAGGCTTTTGAACTGAGCACTGATAACAAGCTGGATGGTCTCTCTCCCCTGTAATGTTTTATGTATATATGTATGTAGATGTTTGTATGATATTGATGTTTTAAAAGTCCAAACATTGCAAACGAGCTTAGGCTTTGAATGCTGTCAGAGTTCATGAAACGTACGCGTCCCTATAAACCTGACAGGAGTTACCTGTGCTGACATTAACCAGTTATAATGTGTTTGTCTGTGATGTGTTTCCACAGTCTGTATATGAGTTAAACTAAGAGCTGATTTCCAATCTTGTTTTGACATTTCAGATTCTAGGCCTCTGCCCCAGGTATTTAGCTTTAATCTAAACTCTGATCAGAATGTAAATGTCTGAATTCTGTGTATTTACAACATTTAATTTAAACATTTAATATGTTTAATTTTGTCAGTGTTAACGTGAATCATTCTTCCACTAGTACATGTGGAAGCATCAGTCTAACACTAACTGATCCTGTAGCAGGTTTAGTTCACCTGTGGTTCTGTCAGATTGTAACAGTCTTTTCTCTCCTCCTCCCTCCCAGCTCCATAATGGGCGGATATACTGGGTTGTCCCACTGTAAACTGGCTCTGGCCTTTGCCGTGTTTATGGATGTAGTGGGTGGAGCCGCTCTGCTGGTGGGGGTCTTCGCCAATCTGAAGATCCAAGACAGGGACTTTGGAGATGTGTTGGTCTACTCTGGTATGCTTGTGTGGCTTAATCAAAAGCACAAGTGGGTTGACATTAAACAGAAGTGACGAGTCAAATGGAGCCTGAATTAATGTAGACTCACAGTCATAGCAGCATATACATTAATTCACAAGCAGAGGAAGGAATTTTACACATCTCTGTGAACTTTAAAGCATCAAAATTAGCTCTCTGCAAAAGTTATTATAACTTCAGGTACTCTGTGAATGGCTGTCTGCATATTTGTAGCTATACACCAGCACACACACACACACACACACACCTCCTCTGCACCCGCTAGCTAAAAAGCTAGTACTCTGACAATGGTGCCAAACAGGGAGCTGATACTGGAGGCAGACAATTTCAAGAGAGGCGGAAGGCTGAACCGAGAGAGACAGCCATGTCTCCATTTACCTTCAGGGAACAGACAAAATGTGATTCTCTGAGCCAAATCTCAAAGTGATGGAGCTTCAAAAGCAGATTTCTCACAGCAGTGAAAATAGTCGAGTCAGCTGTTTTCAGAATAACTGCAAAGTTTATTTGCAGATTCTTTCCTGGCTGGAAGCTGGGCTGTAACATCCACCCATCCACTCATGCATCCATCGAAATGTGCAAGCAAACTGCATATATGACGCCAGTGATGTAATTACCATTTCCTGGTGATTGGTGATTTTGTCCAGCTGGTTGAAAGCATCCAAACTAAAATGTAAATATCAGTTACCTTTATGATATTTTGATAGAACTGCAACAAAATAGATGAGGAGATAAAATGTTACACAAAAACATGAGAAAACTTGTGGGGGGGAAATCAGCTATTACAGAAAAAGTCTTAAGATTTTTAAAGTAAATAAAATAATTAAAATGACACATGAGCTACATCTTTTTTATTATTTTTATTAAGGAGATCATCTTTGCTTCTTTCTCAAAACTAGATCATAAAATGGGCCGGGGTTGTAATTTCTCTGTTTAGATGAATTTCCATGACCTAGTAATAAATAAATGATGAATCCGTGTCCTCCGCTCAGGAGCCCTGTTTTTACTCGTGTCTCTGGCCGGATGGGTGTTGTGGTACAGCGGAAACATCGAGGGCCTGTCACTTGCAGATGACAAGAAGCAGGGACACATCAGCTACGCCGTCGACCGCATCGCCCGAACCCTCAGCCGCAAGATACGCTCGCACAGATACCACAGCTGAGCAGGAAGTCCCTTTCATTTTAAAAGCCTTTTGATGGTGTTCAGTGTTAATGAAAAACAGATGCTGAATCAAACTGTGTGTGAAAGTGTTACAGACCTCTCCAAAGATTTCAGTGTTACAAAGCTGAACTGTTTGCCTTATTATGACCAGTATTCTTCTTGTTTATATATGTCATCTGACTGTTGTTTAACAGAGCAGTGGTGTCTCATTGGATTTCAATAAAAAAAAAGCACTTTTTATAATTATGAAAATGTGTTTTTTGTTTTATTTGATTATCAAGTTAATTTAAAACTGACTTAAATATTTTATTTGAAACTAAAAATGCAACAAAAATAAATGTCATGTTAATATAAATACAGCAATCTGTCAATAGAGACACAACAGTAGGCTACAGCAGGACAGGTGCTACATGCGTTATGTCATTAAATGGCCTATTAATGCAATTTTATATATGTTACAATATAGCAGTTGTTAGAATTCACTATTGTATTTATTCATGGCTTTACATATATATTATATAGAGAACAATACAAGGCTAATACACATACAAACCCCTGTGCATATGTTAGAACTGTTTACAATTAAAATGACTTTTCAGTTGGACAACATAATGAAGAGGAAATAAAGTTGTAATGAGGTTACAAACAGGAAAGTAGTAAAACAAAGCATAACAGAGCAATGCACAGAAATATCTAAAGTCATACCATATTGTAATATATATTAAATATTATAATATATATTAAGCATTTTACTCAGTGGTGTTTCACTGAGGTTTTGACCTCCCCTGTGTCATAATCATACATTCAATAAAGGCTCTCTACTGCCCTCTACTGGTGAGCTGTGGGACTTAGAACAACAACAATTTCCATCTATAGTCTTTACAGTAGAAGAAGCTTATGGGAGTGACTTGTAAGATAAAATCATTTTGAATTTTTAATTTAGATTTAGAAAAAAAATCAAACTAAGAGTTTCTAAAGTTTTATTTTTTTTTTCTTTGTACAACCACAAATGCAAAAAAAGTATAGAAAACAGAAGGCAGTCATTTCCAGATCCTGTACCCCATATCTTATACACAGTAAAACAAAGAAAACAAATGAAATGGTTAAACTGAGAATTATAAGAACAAAATAAAGTCATCTTGAATTTAATGGGTCAGTGTCGTGTTTGCTGCCGTGGAGCTTCCTGTCTTCTTTCTCGCTGTTTGGAAGAGGAATGTTATCCCACTGTTATCTGATGGAGCTGCTCAACAATCTTAGGTTTTCTTTGTTGTATTTTTCATTTCATGATGATCCAAATCTTCAGTTTTTAGTTGATGAAAGGTCTGAACTCCATGCAGCCAGTTTAACTTCCAGCCACATGTTGCTCTAAAACTTGAATATACCTTTCAGCATTCATGGTGCTGGAAGCTGCTGATTGTATAGGCAGTAATGAGCCTCCATACCATCAGAGTTGCAGGCTTTTTAATTGAGCATCTTACTACCAAACAGTTTTCTACTTTTCCTCAGATTAGCTTTAGTCCAAAAACAAACAAAACCATGCAGCTTTTTATCCATGTTAGAGCTTTAACCTGCACCTGTGGACGGCACAGTGAACTGTGACCTTTACAGAAGGTGATTTCTGGAATTGTTCCTGAGCTCGCGGGCATTCCTAAATGTTTTGGGGATATTATTTGCTGCAGTTGATGATATATTCAAAATCTTCAGAATTTTATGTTGAGGAACATTATATTGAAGCTGTTCCAGAATTTGTAGATGCAAACACCTTTTCAGTTTCAGTGTTTTAGTTAACCTTAACGTCCTCCGTTGAAACATTAACAGATCACTAAGATAGTAGATAGACTGGGTTTGATCTAAAACAATGCTGTATGATATCTCATAAACAAACTATATAATTTCCACTGCTTTATTAAAAAATACAGAACAGCTACTGTTCTTTTTTTATAACATCTAGATTTCCATCTTCAGGACTCAGTTACTATGTATATGTATGAGGGCGCATGGGAGAGAATTACTTCACCTTTACTGGTCTCTGCTGGTGCAAAGTGGGAATTACAACATCAGCAAACATTCAGTAAAGAACACAGTTAGCAGCATTAGTTATTCTAAAGCTAGTGAGTGGAATATGCCTAATAATAATGAATCAAACTCTAGTACAGTGTTTGGCAATGTTTCACAATTCAATATGTGAGTAATATTACTGTGGTATGTACCATCACCCAGCCCCCAAACCTGTCACAAAATATACATTATAACCATGACCTTGAGGACAACCTTAAAAAAGCTTTCAGCTTTCAATCCGGAGATCAGAATCTTCTTTACCTGCCGTGCAGCTTGGCCCAAGCTGAGGAATGAACTCCACCCAAGCTCACAATTACAGCAGCCCCCATAAAAAGCAAAGAAGAAACTAAAGACGGGAACTGATTCAGAAGCTTGTTTCCTTATCTGGCTCACCTCTAACCTTGCTGCAGAAAATGGCAGACGTGTCTCCTCAAGTAATAGATTACTCACTGGCTGCAGTCCCAGTAGCAAGTGATTAGATCAATTACAGAGTCTGTAGAGCAGCAGATCAGACAGGCCAGTGACTGACCAATTACTAGTCAGTGCTTCCTTAGAAGGTGGACGCCACATTTAGATGTTTAAAACCAGAGCAATCACAGAAATAGTTCAAGTTGTAGATAATAATAAATAGAAACTCAACATTTTATAAACGTGAAAGCTTGTTTCCTACAGGCCAAGCTGAAGAAAGTAATTAAAAAAAAAAAAACTTTTCTTGTGTTTGCATAAGATAACTTGTTCCCACAGGATTTTAAAAAGCTCCATGTGGTGTCAATCCTATTTTTATTTTTTTTGGGTGGAGTGCTAAATTATCAGCTAATGCTAGCAAGCTTGATCAAATGGACTCTACAGGTAACATTACTTTAATCTGTAAGTTTAAAACATTAAACAGATGTACGAGACTAGTAGATGAGGATGCTGCCCCAACTAACTGTTGCTCGCAGGGTTGCTATTTGTCAGATATCCCATCCATGACCCAAACAGCAGAAACATGATTGAGAAGTCCAGTTCAGTGACTCCAGATAGTAGAAGTGACACCGACTGGCTCTAACTCCAGGAAGCAGGTGGATGACACCATCCATACAGTTTTTATAAATGGGCAAACTATCCATAGATAGTATCCATGCGTTTTAATTCTGTAAAGTTGGGCACTTTAACACAGGCTACAGGGGTCGACTCATTTTGTGTGCTAGCCTCAAGTGGACATTGGAGGAACTGCAGATATTTGCACTTGAGTGTTGGAAACCCAGACAGTGCTGAAGAGTTGGTTACTGACATCAGTTAAATTCATATTTTCTTTGTACAAAAATAACTCATTCCCAAAATTAAAATAAATAAATTTTAAAAAGCAGCTGAGACTTGTGGTTTTAGAACTAAATATAATTCTAAATATTAGTTTTCATAAAATTTACATCAGTTCTATCCAAGAAATCCATTCTAAAATAAAGAAATCTGATTCTTCTCTTTATTAAGCTTATTAGGATCCAGCTCCAGTCGGGTTCTGTTAAGACTATCTAATAAATGATCTGTTTTAGATTGAGTCTGACATGTTTTCTTAGGAAATTTGCTGCGCCTGGCCTGGGTTGGCCTTAGGCTGTATGCTAAGCCCCTGACAGGTGGTAAATCAAGTGGATTAAATTTGGACTACAGCTTGAGAATTGTTTGACCCCACTTTAACCTGACGCACTTATGGTTTGAAATCACTGCTGGCCTTCAGGTCATCTGCTACAATAGCAATCATGAACATCGAAAGTTCGCAGCTCGACCTCAGTGTTCCTCTACAGCTCAGCATGTCCAGTAAAGTCACTCCACTGTCAGTCTCCTATCCTGAATAACCTTACTGGTTTCTCTGTGTGAGGACAGCATTCCCTGCAGACAGTGATTATACAGCTAATAATTGGATCATGACGCAGCGAGGACGTTTTCACTGGTCTTGTTCTCACTACCTGCAGCAGTAGCAAATAACCATGAAGCATGATGTTTTAGAGTCAGACAAGACTTTATGGGGGACGGACGGATGGATGGATACATGCATACATATTCTGTCTCTTATCTGGAGCTGGGTCGCAGGGCCAGCAGCCTAAGTACAGAAGCCCAGACCTCCCTCTACCTGGCCACCTCCTCCATCTGCTCCAGAAAAAACTCACAGAGGCAGCAAGCCGAGGGATATTATTATACCCACCAAAGCCTGCTGCCTATTGTTACGACCCGGCTCTGCTAGGCGACAAGGGCTGTAACATAAATGAGTCCAGAGACAGGAGGGTTACATAAAAAGAAAAACATAAGGTTTATTAACACAACTGAAAACCGTTAGTGAAACTCACTAGGCAGTGGGGTGCTTTAAACGAACATAACAAACAGCTCATATATTCAAATAACACTAATATAACACTAATCATCTAATGACAATCACCTAAACATCTCACAGGTGGCTACTCCAAAACAAAGGCTCAAAAGGGCAGCAGTACAAAGGCAAAGGCGGGGGGACAATCTGCACAGTCTATTCATAGTTCCATGTCCCAATCACTTCATAATAAAGACTCCTCATTTTATACTCTCAGGTAATTGCAGGCAGCTGTGTCATTGGTCTGTCGTACTCAAGGCTCCTGCAGCAGCCAATGGTGTGAGTGGTCTGGCACACTCTGATCTGCATGAAGTTGGAGCGGTCATAGGTCCAGACCAGCCAATCCCCCGTGAGTCCCGGAACACTTTGATTTCCATAGAGGAAGGCGGGGCCACCTGAGGCCAGAGGCCGTAACACCTATCACCAGGAGCAACTCCAGACTGAGACAGAGTCTAGCTCAGGAGACCTCCAGGAGGTTCCTGAGCCCAAGCCATGTGTTGATGTACCTCTCAACCTCACGCACTCACTGCTTCCCCACCAGAGAGATGACGTTCCATGTCCCAATCACTAGTCTCAGTAGCTGTGGATCGGTCCCTGGTGGACCGATCCAGCAGCTGCTGGAAAATAAATATAGTTCTGTGCATTATGGCCAAACATCTCCACTTTGGACTCATCTGTCCATTGGCTTCTCTTGACAGTTCTTCTAAACTAGCCATACTTTTTAGTCTTTCTGTAAAGCCATGATGTAGCTAAGATAAACCATGCTAACTGAGGCCTGCACAGTCTGACATGTAGAGATTACATTTCTTTTGCTGTTTCTCTGATAATGCCCTGCCTGCCTTGCTGGGACAGTCACTCCTTGGGAACTGCTTTGAATGTTTTGGACTTCAGCTGGTTTGGAAATGGTGTAATAGCCCGTCCTATATTGACGGGCAGCAACAATTGCAGACATGAGATCAGTGCTTTTGTATTTTTCCTTGGCTTTATGTTAATACACACAAATGCTCCAGACCGGCAAACTACCAAACCTTTTTTAAAAAAAAATAGAAATTCTTACAATTGCTTATGATCAGTGAATCAAATGTACCTAATTATCTGGCTGCTACTTACCCCCTTACTTACTATGGAAACAGTAAGGGTGTAGGTAGTTTATTATGGCACCAAACACATGAAAGTAGTATGATTGCATTGTAGGTTTAGTTTAGGTTTTTTTTCTATAATATTTTTCAATATTAACAATAGATTAAATTGCAGTGTTTCATTTCCAAGTGACCTGGAACTCTAACGGCACTCTGGGAGTATTGATTTGGTCCTATGTGCTTAGACCAAATCAATACTTCATCCTTTTAATGAACATGATTAGATATATTGGCACACAGCACTTTTTACATGCTAGTGGGAATAACAGAGCTTTTTTAAATGTATCTTTTTATACAGCTCTCTATTTTGGGTCAACAAAGCTGACCAACTGACCAAACAATCCAATGACATGGATCAATTTTAGGAAGACAACAAAACAAGAGGTTTGGCTGAACTAAAGGGAATAGATGCTTTTACAATTATCAATAAACTCGTATTTATTTTTTTTATAATGCTGCTCAATTTATGTGATATCTGTATGCTAACACTCAACATTACATTTGCTTCACCCAGTCTAAAGTAACTGCACAAGAGCATTAGTCCCGCCTCCTCACACGGTCCGTATCCTCAGTCATTTGGCCGACTGTTCATCTGACCTCCCTTACCTCCTTCGACTAGTACCCACACTGAAGCCATGATATCAATTAGGATGTCTAGATTAAATATTCTTTTTCTAAGAACAGATTCCCCAAGGTCAAGCCAAAGAGCTTTGATAAAACCTCTCAGCTATGTTCAGGTAACCCTAGATTTTCCATTCCCTTTATTAACTCTCTGTCTGCTTTGCATTGCTGCCAAATCCTCCTTACGCTGCCTAACATCACCACCTCCACCGCTTCTCTCAGGCTCTCCTTCTGTTGCTCCATCTTAATCCCCCCCTCCTTACAATCAAAGGATTCCCTTTCTTAGAACTCAATCTTGTAGGTTAAAGGTGAGACAGTGACAGGGAAAGGCTTGTCCCAAGAACCAAGGGACAAAAACAGCTAATCCAATAAATCCTGATGGGAATATCCTTGTTCTTAAAAAAGGCAAGATGATTGGGAATGAGGTCCAATAAAGCAAGAATTAAAAAGGGGGGTCTAAAATATGTGTTGGATGGTCAGAAACCCAGAAGAATGAAAAATATAGTAGTCATAGATAATTGTTACCTTCAGTGAGAGAAGAATTGCAAAAGGGAACTAAATTGATGCTGTAATTTCTCTAATAAAAATGGAAAATGTCAAAAATAAATCCAAAACAAAACAAAATCCAAATCAAAAATGTTCTCCTCCTTTAATCAGTGGTTCATGCATTATCGGGATGCCAACAGAGCAAATTCCCAAAAATCAAAAAAATAGTATAAAAGTGTAAATTTAGCTATCCCAGACTTAAATTCTTGTTCTGTGGTTGGAAAGTGTTTGTCTCTTTATGGAACTCATTACCCCGCCTGCCACCTTTTTGGAGCTTTGTTAGTTGGTATTCTTGTAAAATCATATAGCAGCAGGCAAATTGGAAGATGATGATAAATGAGTGGTTAAAGTGAAAAAAAGCCGATAAAGCATCAGTAAGTTTAAAGGGAGAATGTGCTGAATAGTTGAAAGTCTTGACCAACGTCATGGTGGGCTTCAAAAAGACAGCTGTGCATTAGTTACCTTGGCCATGAATGTTTTTAGGGTAAAGAAAATTAGATTCTCCTCATTTACAAGTATCTTTGGGGTTTAAATGCTAATGTGCTTACTGATAATATTCCATTTTTAAAAGAGAGACAAAATCAATGAAAGCTATGCTAGTCTAAAAATTGGTTGTGCCGATTAGCAAGAAACAAATAAAAGGTCAGCATCTCCCAAAAGCCACTCTGATGTTTGGACTTAAGATACTGATGAGTGGCCGACGCTCCACACACTTGTCCCAAACCTCACTGATCATGTCAACTTGTCTTGTTGATGACGGCCTGGTTTTGTATCATGTTGTCAAAGCGAATCACCAGTAACAACATGTCAAATCTGAAGTGACATAGAGGCCTGAAGAATTCAGACTCAGCATCCCATGGACTGCTGGTAGATTCATTTCTGGATCTGTACACAACAAAATCCAAAGACTCTTGTACACTTTGATGTCTTTCCGGGTTACCCACTTCCAATTGTCCTTGTAAGTCTGCTTCCTCTCCAGGTTAGCCAAGTTTACCACTCTGGTTTTGATGGACTCTGTCAAGAACTGTTTAAAGCAGGATGTGATGTCATCAGTCCAGGATACGGCATATTTTGTAGTTTTCTGATATTATTCTGATGACATTCTCAGCTGAAAGCCTAACTTCATTCTCATGCAGGGAGAAGTTCCCATTCTTTGACTTGAATGTGACAGCAACCTTCATATGGCCATTGACCTCATCAGTGAATTCCTCCTCATCAGCCATTTCTCAGTCTGGATTATATTCTGTGTCGTCTTCAGCTTCTGATACTTCCTCCTTTAATCCATCCTCACTGTCAGTTTTCTGGCCTCTATCCTCCTCACAAGTGTAGTGATCAAATATGTCATAAAGAGTAACACTTATGGTATATTGACCTGCCTTGGTGCTGCCACACAGTGACTTGTGAGCAAGGCTTCAAAAAAGCATCATACACCAAAGCTACAAGAAACGTTCAATGCTATTGAAATGATGTTGCAACTGTTTGTCAGAACTGCCAACGCAGGAGCTGTTCCTGTGGAGGAGAGGATTGACTGGGCAAAGGATCCGATAGTGGTTGGTGTGTGTGTGTGTGTGTGTGTGTGTGTGTGTGTGTGTGTGTGTGTGTGTGTGTGCACATGCATTTTGTGTATGGAGATGTCCCTGAACTCACATAAGTTGTCTCCCCCATTCGTTTCTAATGACTGGTCATTTTGGACTGGAAACACAAAGAGGGTACAAATGTTGAATAAAATACACAAAACTGTATGCAGACTAATACAAATTAATTTGTGTGTCGAAATCCTATTTGTAAACAAAGTCATCGAATCTTAGGTCAGTCAAACTTTCAAATCGGTCGAATATGAGGGATAATATCACCAAGGTGTCATTTCTTGTTTTCACTTTCTAAAAAACTTAAATATTTATCTGTGGCTTGCTAAACTATACTGAAACAGTAATACATTTTATAGAACTCGTAGTGATTTTAGCTTCCTAACATTAGCCTGCATTAGCTGATTTTTATTCCAGCACTATTCAAGTCAGACTAAATCTGAACAAGTTCAAAGGTTGTTTTTTTTTGTTTGTTGCTGCAGGAAGTTATTTATTCTTGAAAGCTGACATTGCATGTCTTCTTCATCCTCTCTGGCAGAGCTCTGCTATGTGTCCAGTGGCAAAATCCAAAGATCCGTGGAGCTGTGGTTAATGATGCCAAGAGGAGGGCAGGATGATGAAGTTAGGCCTCAGCACGTCAGCACAGGATTTAAGATGTTTTACTTCTATAGAAGAGACATCAGCTGTTTGCCAAGAGAGAGCTTACGGTACATGGCTCTAAGTTTGTCCTGCATTAGAAAATCAGTACAGCTCCGCCTGACAGAAAAGCAGTGGGTGGAGAGGATTTCTGCAGGTAGCTACTTATGTCATCTTAATCAGGTAGAACAGAGACATCGCCATCAACAAGTCAACATCACAGTTGCTGTTGTTGATGATGATGATTACATAACAGAGTTCAGTTTCTGAGTTTAGAGTAGGAACTAAAAACAATCAGAGCCTTGTGGCAAAATAAATGAGTAAAAATATTAAAGTCATTAATTTGAGAATGCAATGCAGAAACACTGAATAGAGTAAAGGGGCCTTTCTAAACCAGTATACCTGTGATACATTGAACACAATTCTTTATGAAGTCTTAGTCACACACACTCAGAGACCCACTGGGGTCCCAGTGGTTGGGTAGTGATTGCTGGCTGTCGCTAGGAGAATCTGGTTGCACAGAGTGTTGTACTGAATAGCTCTATGTGATTCCTTTGATTGCTAACAGATTGCCTCAATATTCTGTGTATTGCCTCAAAGACACCAGCTTGTCTGCAAACACTTGCCAAATTCTCAAAAGTGGCATTGAAAGTTGAAAAAGCGTGACACAAATTGAAAATGACAATATTCACATTCAACATGTTTCAATAAGAGAAACTTTTACTTTGAAGGTGAACATTTCCACCTTTCAGGTTTCACTACCTCTTGGAAAGCAGTTGAGCAGTTTGTCTGGTTGTTTGCAGAGAAGTTGGCATCTTCCATACAAAGTATGGGCAGCCTAGCTGATTCATGAGCAATCAAAGCAAACGCAAAACACGTTTTGGGTGTAGTACAGCACAATATACTGCTTTGCAATCAGTTTCACCCACCAACTGCTATTCAGCAACCGTTCCAACAAACTGAAGAATACACCTTTTTCCTTCCCAGTAATTGCTTGCAGATGGTTGTTGACAGTCTATAGGCCCCTGTTACTGGGGTCTAGCATTAGCATGGTAGCTTGGACGTTAGCACTGTCATCACTCATCATTATGAGCCCAGGTAGGATGTGAGATGGAGTGTGTTTGAATGCACTGAAAGACAGAATGCGTTCCCTGTGCCCTCCTAGTTTGTCTCAGAGATTGAGTTTATAAAATGATGTAACTGTACATGATGTGACTTTTGTAATTCTCATCACTTATGTGTGGGCAGTACAAATATCAGACAAGATAAAAGAAAAATCTAGACGCACGAAATTAAAAGTGTGGCGTGTCACACAGGTTGTGACCTTTCAGTGGGGTTCAGACAGTTGCTTTCCCATCATGCTTTTCTGTATTGATAGAGACTGAGGTTGGTTCAGTGCAGGTGCACTCTGTTGGATGTTGACGGGTTTCTGTGTAGACTGGTTGACAGTGGAGCAGATGGTGGATCAGTGAACACTCACTTTAAGTGTATTTAAATCCCCCGCTGAATGCAGCAGATATATCCTCCACCTGCTGCCTGCCAACTGGATTTAAACTGCTAAATCTTGGCCTGCCTAAAGGTCCAAGGTAGATTTGGAAACAGCTTCCTTTAACTTTGTCACTTCACTTGATCGGGTTTATTTTTACAGCAGACAAAACCTGCAGTGCGCTTGCAATGCTTCAGCGCCTAGATCAGTCAGCTGAGTTGATTTGCTCTGTAGGCTGTAGATAGAAACAAGCCTGTCCTGTTACTTTTAGGCATAACATTTTACAGCAGTGGCAATAATTAAGCTTTTATATAGACAATGATAATTCAAAATTAAATTAAATCGGATTACTAAAACATAAGTCGAATTACTTGATTCAGATTGATTCATAATGAATGATAAAAATCTCACACCAGAATAACAGAGGCTCTGGGGTTTTTTTATACTTAAAATATATGTGTTTATTTTTGCCACTGCTTTATGAGATGATGCTAAGTTTCAGAGGCTGTGTTATTATTCTATTAGTTCACAAATAGTTTTGACTGTTTCTATACACAGACTGTATATAAAGAAGGAGTATAACCACTGCGATACCTCCTACTACCTGAACTGCGCATTTTGTAGCCTCAGTTTAAGAGTTTTGGATTCTTTTAGGAGCCAGAAGTTGCTAACAGTTAAAAGCACTGCCCACCAAAGTATTTGTCAGATTTAAATGGAAGGAAGGCAGTATGAATCTACTGGACTTCACCTTGGCTCATTCAAGTCTTTTTTCCCTAAAGGCCTAAACATCACACATCAGGGCGAGAAGCTCAGTTCTGTAACTAAAGAACTGCCTGTGCCAGTACTCCTGTCAGTTAGAGAAACCCCACATAGGTAAGGCATAAAAACTATCCTCCCTGTACAGTTGTGATAATAAGGAAATTATCTCTACTGACCAAATCCATTTTTGTACCAGACTGTTCATTTTTTGGATAAATTTGGGCATTTGAGCATGGGAGTCTGTGTGGATTGACTCTCTAGTGCAGCCAGCCTCAAGTGAAGCAGATTTTATGATACATAATCAAAGTAACTGCAGCCAAAATTAGTGAAGCTAAAATATAATTACCTTAGTTTTATTTCTCTCTCTCTCTCTGAACACCCAAAATAAAGAAACCCCAATTATACAATCCAGAACAGGATTTTAAAGAAAATCTTTCTGAAAATAACAGATGACATAAACCTGTCATGGTACACAGGAATGTTGGATGGCACTGATGTTACAATGCAATATCTGGAAACACTGTGCATTCTTATGGATGTTACTTTGATATCTCCCACTAAAGAGACCATAAGAGTGCTCACTACCAGTTGGAAAAACCTGCTCAAGAGTGTCTCAAACAAAATGGCAAGCCCAAAACATTTACCCAGTCCTCAAAGTCTTGAGATCACAGTCGGATTGAGCATGCATGGGATACAAGGAACAAACAAAGTCCTCGATTGACCCCACAGCCAAAAAAAAAAAGCCCAGAGGATTCACTGCCAAAGTCAGACTGCCAAACACAACAGGATGCTCTCATGCGTCCTGTTGCAAGCATCAGGTGGAGCTATTTTAATGTGGCTTCTCATTGTAAACGTCCTTACAGGCTCTGTTTTCATGTCAAAAGGTGTCACAATGACAATGACAGACTGACCAGATCTGCAACAAAGTGCAAAATATTCAGAAAAATGACACAAAATTACAACCTGATCAGAGTAAAGCTATATATCTGCCAAACAAAAGAAATGAGAATACATTAATAGTGCTTTGAGCCTTTTGTTCAGTCTTGATAATGAACAAAAATACTCTTGTTGAGTATAAATATCAATGAAAGTTATTTGTGAGAAACATAAAAAGTTCTTGTGAGTGATGCCACCTCTTGACTATCTCAAAAAAAAGGGAAGCAGCAGCTCAGGAAGCTCAGGGGTTCACATGGGTGCTGATGTGGCTCCGCCTCAGCGTGATCCAGATTAATTATCCATCAGTGGAGGTTGATTTCCTCAGCTACTCACAGACAGAGCATCACTGTTTGTCCTGGACTCCCCAGCTGATCACACAGGTAGGAGACAGAGCTGAGCAACACTGGCAAGATACATTCTGATTATAAGGAGTGTGAAAACACTAAGAATACTGTTAGATTTGTTACTTTATGGCATCTTAATCAGCTGTTGCTCAACTCAATTTAATGAGCAATAGTTTTTTATTTCTTAATGGTCAAATTCAAGTTTTTTGACTTGAAACTGAAACTTTTCTTTGTTTTAGTTTCTTTGTTTTACAGCTCGCAAGAGACATTTACCCAGAACTGAATTTTTAAAAATATATTAAGAGAATTTTTGTCCTATTCACTTCTGTTTATCACAGACAAATTCATTAATTTTATTAAAATAATCACTTGCACAATTGTTTTGGTATTTTATAATTTGCACGAAAACAACATTTTTGTTTCCATGTAATGATGTTGGATCTAGTTATTATATCAAACAAGAGTCTTCCAGTCGTAGAGGTACAAATGTTCACTACAAGCTTAGCTGCAGGCTGACTTTTGAAAATTACCAAAAGTCCAGTGTGAATATTTAAAGCTATTGATCGATTGTCACTTATAGATGCGATCACTCATGTGAAGATACATTCATGGTCCATTTCAGTTTTTGTTCAACATCGGTAATAAAAATGTAAACTTGTAGCACAGCATTTTGGCCCTTAAAGTAACAGATAGATAAGACTCCTAAGTATGGATGAAGCTCATTATAGAAACTTACCGGGACTAAATAACTCTCAGTACAAGGTGCACTCATGAGCCAAGACCATGTCTATTTGAGTCCTCAGTTGCAACCTGGCTTGGTGCTTATTTTAAGAGATCAACAGGGTAGAGACTTGCACACTTCGATGTCGATGAGCAAGGACTTTACTTTTGACCTGAAATGAACCTTGTCACCTATTGCTGGAAGTACAGATGGTTGAGTGGCTTAAAGAGCTTACCATACGGCTGTTCTTTTCACAGCTTTTGCGTCGGTGGGCTGAATAGCAGGCGAGGACAGGATCAAGAGGGCTGCCACCATACCTCTGGAATAGTTACCCCTTTGACAAAGCAGAGGAGGTAACTTCTTAGGTTAAAGTTGGGTTATAATTGCCCTAGAAGAGCCAGGGGCCACAGATTCACTCTCAAATAAAGCTCTAAAACATCACCAAAACACCAGCAATGGGAAATAGCAAAAGCGGAGCTGTGTCCAAAGAGATCCTGGAGGATCTGAAGCTCAACACCAAGTTCTCAGAGACTGAGATTGTCCAGTGGTATGAAAACTTCAAGAAGCAGTGTCCAAATGGTCGCATCACAAAAGAGGAGTTTCAGACAATCTACAGCAAGTTCTTTCCAGAAAGTGATGCCAATACATATGCTCAACATGTCTTCCGCTCCTTTGACACAAATGATGATGGCACTCTGGACTTCAAGGAGTACATCATTGCCCTCCACATGACATCAACAGGAAAGACCACCAGGAAACTCGAATGGGCCTTCTCGCTGTTTGATGTGGACAAGAATGGATACATCACCAAGTCAGAGGTGACGGAAATCTGCACGGTGAGTGAAAGGGTGGCGATGAAGTGCCGAATCACTGCTTTTCCTTTAGCTTTGGCTTCTAGATGTTTGTACAGTGTTTACAGAAACAGGTGCATTCACAAGAACAAAGTTAGACAAACGCATTATCTGCATAGAAGATGATGTTAGACTGTCTTGAACTACATGTGCAACCTGTAAAATACCAAAACAGGCCACTATAGTTGAAATTAAGACTCCAAATATGCTTAAATTCTGAGCTTAAACGTGGGTTTATATTTTCATTTTCTTATATATGATCATAAATAAAAAGGAATTTATTAATGCTGATAAATAGATTGCATTTAACTTAACCCTAAGGAAATAAACATAATCTTGCAAACTTTTAGACAAATGTTGAAATGTCTATAGGTAATATGTCACAACTTAGCCTCAGTTTTCCACATATTCGTTTTTTTACTCTTAGTAAGTGAAATGTTCTAATTTTAATACATTTCAAAGAAGTATGACAGTATGTTAGATATTAAACTTTGAATAGCAAATGAAGTATAACGGAAACAAATGTGTCATTGGCAGACAGGATGATTTCAGACAGTGTCTGAACTTGTTTGATGTCATAAAACCTTGCAAAAATAAAGCACATTGAGGCAATATCTGATATGATCTGGTGCTATAAATGTATAAATAATATAATAATAATAAGTAAAATTAAACCGAAATAATTTGAATGGAATTGAAAATTAATCAGTTTTATCTACCACCCAGTGTTTTGCACTGAGAGAAAGCTGGAAACTTTCATCAATAAGCATCATAATTATTTGTTGACAGTATGCAGACAAATATAAAAAGGAACTTATAATTATATAAAGCCAATACCTCCTCACTTTAGTTTTTTGTGCTCACAGTAGTGCTCGTCCTCCCTGATATGCAACAAAATTATTCGGTTTACATTTGGAAAAATAAAATTTTGCAGTATTTAACAAAATCATATATTCTTAAGACAGGCAGCTGAGGAGTATTACTGTGCTGTGTAGTATAAATGTATCTTTATATTGCTTGGAAACCTTATTAGAGCAGCCACATTTCATTCTTAAAGATTAGAATTCATATATTCACTAAATAAAGCCAGAGAGGCCGAATGAGCTGGTTGGTTAATCCGTAGAATCACACAGTTTGTTGCTGTTTTTGTTTGCGAGGCAGCTCATCAGCTCATAGATGTGACAAAGAGGTTCAGATTAAAGGAGGATTTGGGTGCAATTGCTCCGTTTCCCTCTGCAGCCATGAAAATAGATTTTACTGTATACAGCTGTAGCTCACACAAGTGAAATCTTTCCTCTCTTTTCACCAAATTTTCTTATTTTTCCCTTAACAGGCCATTTTTAAGCTGATTCCCAAAGAAGAGATGGAAAAGTTGCCTGAAGATGAAAACACAGCTGAGAAGAGGGCGGATAAACTCTGGAAATATTTTGACAAGGGTGAAAACGGTAAGAAATAGTGAAGATGTATATGGACATTGTATAAGGACAGATAAGTAGATTACACTTGCAATAGTGTTCAGCTCTAAACCAATGAAAACACTGGTTTAGAAGTAAATCCCTGAGGAATGTGACAAATCTGAGGTTAGGCTACTGGACTGTAATAGTATCAAAGTAAATGACATTCCTCAATTACACAGTTTGTAATTGCAATGCCTTTTAAGTGTATCTATGTTTAATGTCCATCTTTGAAGACTTACTTTTAGTTTTTGATATTACTCCAAATAAACGTAACAAATAAACTATAATAAACTTGTTTTTTCTCTTTGCAGACCGAATTGCAGAAGGAGAGTTCATCCAGGGAGTTTTGGATAATGACGATGCTCTTCGCTTGATTCAGTACTCACCTTTAAAGTAGCTGTTCAGACATTTTCACTGTATATTTCTCCAGTTCTGTCACTGTCTTGTTGTTTGTCCACTTTACCTGACAGCACTTTCCCAAAACATGAACACATTGCAGGTGTGATGATAATGCCCAGTTGGTCTAATTTAAACAATGACACAGAACCTCTTGAGTGGTTTTATAACATTTATTGTATACCCATATGTGCTGTCTAAGTTATTTACAGTGCATAAAATGTTGAGGATAAAAATGAGACGAACTGTGAGCATTTCAAATTTCAAAGTATCACAAGTATGTGTCTACCATACAAACAACATCCCCTCTTAAACTTGTGAACAAACTTTTACAGTATGTAAATAAAATGTCCATCTTCTGATCGTTTCTTCCACATTTAGAAACTAAGTAACTATTTAGTTTGAATTTCTTAAGAAGATGAAAGCTACAAAGCATCATTCAGAGTAGCCAACATTATTACTACCACAAGTTATGTTCTACCTCCTTTTCTAACCAAACCAACATATGGCCCACGGTGTAACCACAGTAAATGCAGGAGGTTTCCATTATCTTGGTCTAATTTCATGTCTTTTACATTCTTTATCGTATCCATATGTCACAGTCTTAAATGTTCAATGTCATAGTTAAGTGGTGAATAAGGAGAATAGACTTGTTATTGTAAGACAACATGTGAAATCAAGTCTTGATCCTGTACAATACACTGAATAAAACAACATGTTGGAATTGTAATAAAATGTAATTGTTAAGAGTCTTTCTTTTATGTCGATGTAAATCTAATCTAAAAACTGTGATTTCTTCTTAAAATTAAGAAATTAACAAAATAACAAAAACATTAACTGGAAAATGGCTTCTGTAACATTTAAAAAATAATAATTTTAGTACACAAACATGCACACGTTTAGATTTTGATTGACTGATGCATGCCACCTAATTCAAGTTTACATTTTTTTGTTCAAGTCTGCATTTTGGTCCTTTTTGCCACATCATAACAAATTTACTCTCTGAAAAGGATTTGGCTTTCCAGTATACACATCTGTAGTTAGAGTCATAATGATGTAACTCCACTGCTGATGATCCACAGCTAAGTATGCAGTACTTGCACAAAATGTCAAGACAAAGTTAATAAAGCAACCATGACAATATTGCAGTCCTTTTTTCTTTATTACAGCATGCTCTAAATGAGGAAAAAATGTCAATCTGTAGTTGTTGAAGTATTCCACTGCTATTTACATCCGTAGCTGCACAGTTTTGTGTCAAAAACAGGAAATGTGCTGAAGTAAGTGGCAACTAAATTTCTTGTTAATGACTGTGTCTCTTTATTATTACATCCTTTCCCATTTATCTTCTCCCATATATTTTTTTGATGACTCAAAACTTAATAATGCATTATCTGTAACTGTCCTACTAAAAAAATAAGAACTACATTTGAAAAATCAAAAACCCTAAAAAGCAAACCAAAAAACCCAAACTATTTATAGTATAATCCTTGTATCCCGCTGTGAATAGTTCAGATTTAACAAATCCCTGGTGTTCTCAGTAAGGTCTGTAGATAATCCAAAATAACCTGAACTCGGTTTTAAGAAACAATCCACACATTACTGTGTGGATTTTTAAATACCTCGGCATCGAAATCTCCTTTTTTATGTTGCTGTAGTAGCAGAAATTTGTCACCAAACCAAACTGATCTGAATATCACAATGATCATACTTCATCTACAAATAAGAGCCAAATCCTCCATGCATACACATATCTCCAGATGTCCTGTTTAACAGTGGACACTTTCTTAAGTTACACAAGACACAGAAGTGTCTGCATGAAAGATTAATGTTGTTTCATAATAAAAAAGACCTACTTTCATGTTCTAGTTTCTTAAAGACATCTGCCTTACTTTTTTATTTACTTCAAGTCACAAAAGAATAAATTTATTTTAGATGCTTCCTTCAAAAACATCATGTTTGGTATTTGGGAACCTTCAGGTGTTCCCAAATACCAAAAATGAAACGTGACACAGGTCTGTTTATGCAAATTTATACAAATTTTAGAAAGCCTCTAATTTTTATATGTTGCTGGTTGTGTAACTGTTGCATAATTCAACAGTTTATATACATTTTAATTACTCTCCACATACAGCTCAGAGACCTTACAGTTGACTTTTATCCGTTTCTGTCGCTGCATGATGTCAAGCTCTCTCTCTCTCTCTCGTTCTCATTCCCCTGATTGCAGAGATTACTGACATAATCTTCTGTCCAGCATTTGAAAGCATCTGTCTGAACATCCAAATCTCTCTGTGAATGTAATTGTTGATCCTTGTTTTTTCTTTCTTTCCTCGATCCACTGTGTCTGTGTCTGAGGGACCCAGATGAACCCTTAACAGGTATTTGGTTCTGCAGATATTTGATTCTATTCAACGAGTTAAAACTTGGATTTTTAGATGGTTCTGAGTGGAAGGTAAAGTGATCACCAAAGTAATTAATGTTTTATAAATGTTGCCAGTTGTTTATTTAAATATTTCAATAAAATATATAAAGGTAAATCTCATAATAGCAAGAAGAAAAAAAGCCACAATAATTCCAAAGTGAGTAGAAATCATCTGAAATTATTTCAAGGTCAAGGTCAATATATATAACATGTCAAAGCCAAGCTAAAGACCAAAATTAAAAATTGTAACTTCTTGTTTATTAAAATGTAAAAGCAGATATATATTTTTTTGCCTTTATTTATTTTCTGTGTATTTTGACTTAAAGATGTCAGACTGTGTTGTGTTAATTTATTGTAGTGATGTAGTTACATTGCAAAAAGATAAATACACTTGCAGCATCTTCATAAATGATAAAAACTGATAAAAACTCTGATGTAAGCACTAAGTTTACAGGACACTGTTGATCACAGTCTACCCCATTATTGCCACAGGCTAAAGACGAGCCATGTCACACCCAAAGATTTCACACAAAAGTGGGTTTATTCATCAGAAACTTAAATAAACTACGTTTTTTTCTGACACAGTTTCGAGAAATATCTGCAGGTTTAGATGACAAACACTGGAAATTCTGGTTCTTCTTGATTTCATTGATGCAAATATACAGTATACAGTACCTTGGAGTTGTATCTCTAACAATGATGAAGCCAATGTGGAAATACCAAAAACTTGTGGTTCTGGTGTCCTAGTGGATCCGTGCATACTGCTGGATGCAGAAGGGCATCTATAGAGTCTGACCTCTTCCTGACAAGTCTCCTCCTGAAAAGGTTTTTACAGAGGTCAACTCTATAAATCTGAGTAGAAATGACGCACTGATACATCATCTTCAGAAAGTCAAGTGTGTGCACGTAGCAACGAATGGTGCAGTTAAGTTAGGTTTGAAAGCCTCTCTTTACTCCCTAAATAACTTGAATGAACTTGAAAAAGAAAATAAATTCTTGTCTCTAAGAACTTTAGTATCATCGACTCCATTAAAGTCTATTACAAGTGACGAGTCCAGTCATGCAATGAATGTGCTTCATGTTTATTTATCACCTTAATGTGGAGAGAATTTTATACAATCATGCAAAAACAGATTAAAAATACAAATCTACATACAGCAACTGTGATTGCAAATGTGTGTTATATTATTTGTAATGTATTGCTGCCCCTTGAATACATTCACATCATCTCTAACATCCAATGAGTCACTGAATTACATCAAATCCCTGAAGAAATGTAAGGCTGGATTTGCTTGAGCGAGAAAAATCATCATCAAAAAAACAAAATAATTTGTGCAGCTTTATAAAAATCAAACTGTGTGTGTGTGTGTGTGTGTTTCAATTTCAATTGCCTAAAGTTATATGTACTTCCAGCCAGGAACAAGTGTAAGCTAACTCCATGTGTAAGACATGTAGAAGGGCCAATCTAACAAATGTTACATCATAATATTCTGATTCAAGTATCAACTTGCCAATATAATAATCCCAACTCCCAACCTTGCAGCTCTGTGCAGCTCGTACTGTCTTTAAGCCAGTTATTTTGGTTCTTCTATAGTGCACATAAGTCTGCAGTGTTTACACCGCCATGTCGACAGAAACATTACTGTAATAGGATGAAGATGTTGCTGTGGTAACTCTTACAGTAATAAACCACAACACTAACAGTTCGGGCTCCTTTGCTCACTACTGGTCCAGAAATTGAAATTCTCATACTGTAATAGATGTAGTACTGAAAATAGTCTAGAATTGATTTGAAACTTCATTTGTACAAAACTGCAGTTATTATTGTTAAAGGTGTGTGTGTGTGTGTGTGTGTGTGTGTGTGTGTCTGTGCAAGTCCTGTGAATTTTTAAAAATATATTTTATTGTAGTTTTAGTGAGTTAGTAAAATCTGCCGTGGAGAGATGTTTGCCGAGGTCTTCTCCCCCCAGAAGTCTTAGCAGAGTGAGTCCTCTCGCTCCTCCTGCAGGGCATAATTTATCTCGTCCATCTCGCGTTCACAGTCTTCACATCCTTCAGTGCCGCAGCCTTCCACCACAACCACACCATGAGGGTCTGCCAGCTTCCCCCCTCCTACTCCACCTGCTCCCACTCCTGCCCCTGCTCCACCTCCCATCCCTCCTATTCCAACACCATTTCCTCCACCACCTGCCATAGATGGCATTCCTCCCAGTCCCATTCCAACGCCAAGATTTCCCATGCCTCCAACTCCAATTCCTCCTCCACCAACGAGTAGTGCTCCCCCAGCGCCACATGCCAGAGGTCCAACAGCTGGTCCCACTCCTCTGGGCCACATTGGGTCCATTAGAGCCCCCTGTTGTCCAAGCTGCATCAGCTGACTGACGGAGTAAATCCCTCCCGGCCCAGCTCGAACAACCTCCTCATAGGAGGGGGCACTGGTGGTATTTCGGGCCTCCTCCAGCCTTACCCGAGCCCGGTGCTTCATCTCAATGATGGTCTTGGTGTAGGAGTTCAATGTGGCCACAGCAGCTGCCATGCAGCAGCTGAATGAAAGCCATGCCATGCTGGAGAGGGGAAAAGATTGAATCTTTTTAGTGAGATGACCAGCCACTACAAATGGTTGTGTAAAGATTTGATCACATCAGAAAATGGTACAGTGAAGTTGTTTAAAGTGCCATGTAACTACTGAAGAGACATAGCATCTATAATTATGGTCAGTAAGTTTACGGGGCGATCATGTTACAAGTTCGCCTTGTAATCGGAAGGTTGCCGGTTTGAGCCCCGGCTCGGACAGTCTCGGTCATTGTGTCCTTGGGCAAGACACTTCACCCGTTGCCTACTGGTGGTGGTCAGAGGGCCCGGTGGCACCAGTGTCCAGCAGCCTCGCCTCTGTCAGTGCGCCCCAGGGTGGCTGTGGCTACAACATAGCTTGCCATCACCAGTGTGTGTGAATGGGTGAATGACTGGATATGTAAAGCGCTTTGGGGTTCTTAGGGACTAGTAAAAGTGCTATATAAATACAGGCCATTTACCATTTACCATTTACATCCACTCATCACGGGCAAGAATGCAATGGAAATTTGAGGCTTTTAATGGTTTCTTTGGAGGGTTCTTTTTCCAAAGTGGAATGGCAGTACACCATATATTTTAATGATTTAAAAAAACAAGAACTGGATGCACAAGTTTGATTTTATTTGAGATTTTCTCTAATCCACACAGGGTCAGGAGTATCAATGAAAGCTCAAACATATACATACACTCACTTCAAAGTTCAGCTGAAGGTTCTACATTGTCTTAACTTGACGAGGGTAAGACCTATGAAATTCAATAACAGCCTAGGAACCACAAAGGCTCAAGCCTCCCATGAACTGGAAACCAGTTTCACATTGCCGTGGACTCAGAGTACAGACCAAGAAAGATGTCCCAGGTCCTAAACCGACACCTTCAAGCTCAACTGAAATTTCCAACCAGGAAATTGAAAAAGCCAAACTGGAAACTGGAAAAGCCAAATTCCTCCTGGAGAAACATTTATGCCCAGATGAGACAAAGATTGAGCTACAATTATAATAGGAATTGTCTGGAGGAGTAAAGGTGAGGCTTTCAAACCTCAGACAACTATACCAACTGTGAAGCATAGTGGTAGCAGCAGCATGCTGTTTCCTGCCAGTGGTACTGATACATTTCACAAAGTGGATAATAAAGATGGAGGAATATGTTCAAATTATTTCACTTTACCTCAAACCAACAGTTAGATGTTTGCACCTTAGACACAAATGGGCATTATAACAGAACAATGATCAAAAACACACATCAACACTGGTTTTGAAATGGACAAAGCAACTAGCATTATGCACCTAGAATGGCCCACCTAAAGCCCTGACCTCAACCATGTTGAAAATCCAACAAATCAGCCAATGAGATTGGCCAAATATCTAGAATAGCTAGAATTATGCCAGACGCTTGTTTATGGCTACCAAAAGTGTTTGGTAAGGGACATTTAACCAGATATTTGTGGTGGTATATGTATCTTTTTGAGCCTCTATGCATGCTTCTGACCCGGGGTGGATCACAGAAAATTCCAAATAAATTCAAACTTGTGCACTCAATTCTTGTTTTTTAAAGTCATTAAAGATGTGTCCTGTGCAATCATTTCACTCTAGAAAAAGAAAAGTCCAGAAAAACAATTAAAAGACACCATGCCAATCATGCATGTAAACTCCTGACCAAGATATACTCCTGATAAAATATTATGACAATATTGGGTGATAATCAAACTCTGTGACATATTTCATCTAATCTGAAGATTGTTGGTGAATGTTTTACTTTAATACAGAATAATTACTTTGGATTGATTGAAACTTACGCAAAAGACCAGCCATAGTCCCAGCTCTGTGGCCTCCAGTCTTTAGGTCCGATGCTCACAGTCATCTGAAACACTGTTGTGTACATCATGTGAGCTACCATCCCCATCATGCCTGGGAGAAGATGGAAACATGGAGATACGGTTATCTTTGCTGCAATCTGAAAAAATATGGTTAAAAAATAAAAAAAGTAAGATAAAATAATTCAAATTTTGGAGGTTATTATTGTAGGAATGACTGAAATATGGCAGTCCATCCATCCATCCATCCATCCATCCATCCATCCATCCATCCAAGGTCTACTTGGACCCCTTCCTGAATTACTGAGGTCCTCACCCACACATCCTTTGGAGGAAAGTCATTTCCACCCTTTGTATCCAAACCTCATCTTTTTGAGGTTTTTAGATCAAGCAAGCAAGTGCCCACAGTCTTTTAGGACTCAAAAAATGTTATTCGTTCTCACCTGAGAGGACAGTGCACATGGCTGCAAAGGCATTGATCTTGAGGGCGTTCATTTCCCTCTTGGCGCAGAGGCACAGTGCTTCCACACACATCAGTAGGAAGCCCATAGCCAGGAGACCGATGTACATGAACTCACTGATGACAGACAGCCAGAGCACACCTGGAAGCATTTAAGGATATAGAGAAAACCCCAAGACAATTCAGGTTAACTATTCAAAATGTTCTCCTTTGTGAGATGAAAATTTGGTGTTGGACCAACCTTGTGTCTCTCCTGGTGTCAGCTCAATGAAACTCCGACACTTTTCTTCCTGATCTGCACCTAAAAACAAGGGTTGAGAAGTTTGTTATATTGTCTTTACATTTATAATGTTTACAGTTGTCTACCTCTTTTATACAGACTAGGTTTGGAGAGAATAATTCTTTGTAAACACTGAGAGGCACACACATACTCAAAGGTCAAATTTAAAGCTACAATCAGCTTTGACGCAACCACAATCAGTCATAGTTGCAATCATTCCATCAAAGGATATAAGACAGTGATTGCTTTGTATTTACAGGATACCCAACATCACTCTGTATATGCTTTTATCTGTGTGTTTTCATAACTATGTAGCCCATATGCCACTTAACAACAGTAACAGTGTTTATCATTTAGTTTGTGAAAAGAAGAAACCCTTTCAAGCTTCTTTTACCATTAAGAGAGGATGGTGTGACTCACATGTGTTAACTCCATACAACCAACAGTTTTTCCATCAGTTATTTGCATAGCAACAATAATCCAGGCTTAGAAAGCGGCTTAAATGAGGTGCACTATATTAAAAGTAGTAAAATGATAGATTTGGACTCTGAAAATCCACAATCCCAATGCTGTGAACAAAATGTATTCAAATCTTCCTCTGAAGCAAATACGGGATTTCATCGGGCTGAGTCAGCGAGATCAAATGGGTAAGTATGCTGTTTGTGTTTTATTCGTTGGACAGCATGTCCCTGTTGAGCTCCAGTGACAGGACATTAAAAAAGAGGGAATAATAACGTATACTTAAAGAGGCTGGGATCTCCACTTGATTTGTAAAGCTCGGACAAAACCTCACATGAAGATTAAAACATATGAATATGTTTGTACATACAAAATCTTTAGACTTGTCCCCTCATGTTGAGATGTGACCTCATAGAAAGCACATCTCCAACTTGTCCTCATCAACCAGATTGCCAGTGACTGTTAAAACAAATAATATGGGTTCTTGCATAAAGTTTTCAAATTTGCACAAACCTGTGAAGCAGTTAAAACACAGGCAGAGGAAGAGGCGAGGTTCATTCTGTGGGACATCTGGACTGATGCAAGTCCAGATGTAACATACCTGAGCACTGTCACTGTCATTTCACACCAGTCAGTGCTGCAAGATGGCCTAATGACCAATAAGGTTACAGCTGTGAATGTGAAAATAAATAGTAGGTACAATCAAATTACTTGTCAGGTATTTGTGCATAAAAATACTCTGCAACACTTATTAGTGTTCTTACAGTGAAGCCAGCAATAATCTAATGGCATACTAACTGCATAATTAGCTCTACTGACTGTTTACTAGCTTTTAATGCTCCTTTGACTGTGGCTTGTTTTTCCAGCCCATGGTGAAAGAGGACAGACAAATGGCTTGTCAAGGAAGTATTTTGCAGATCACACCAAACTTTCAACTGAGACACTCGGATTTTCTGCTTTTTGGATTTATTTCACTCATTCCTTATTTTACCTTCCCTGTTAGTTTCTTAAACAGGGAAGTTTCTGAACATTTTTTAATATTAAAATGTGTTCCAGTCACTTTCTAGTTTCATTTTCACTTGCAAGTAAAAAATGCTGTAAACTTTAGTCACAGGGTTTCATGCAGGCTCTGTTTATTCACAGTTATCTTTGCTGCAGTCTGAAGAGGCTATTTTAATTAATGCTCATAAACAGGGTTAAAATAATATTTTTAAATCTGTTGTTGCCGCCCATTTTCAAGTGATGTTTGATCCATTGTAATGTATGGTCATTAACTTATTCCCCTATCTAAACCTGCCTTTAGTTTTTGGGTCATTATGGTAATAAAAATGTTTTAATTAAACTTGTTTTAAAAAGTAATTTATTGCCATCTGATTTACTTTTACATAGACCCTTTGACATGAGAGTGTCACCTTGATATTATGAAAGAAAGCCGTTGAATATTGCATGGAGAGTTTTTTATGGAGGTTATTCAGGCACATAATTCCCCAGTTATTCGATCCCTGATCAAAGTCTGTTCCACTCACCAACCTTCATTGTGCTTCTCGCAGGAGAGCCAGAAGCCAGTGTGGAAGTATCTCAGCATGTACTTGTCCTCCCCTGTCTCCCAGATGTAGTGGACAGCGTTGGCCAGCTGCTTTTTCCTTATCCTGGCCAGCTCCTCCTTCTGCTGAGGAGACAGCGTGACATTGGAGGCTGGGTTCCTGGGGTCTGGGGTGGGCACCTCTGGATGAAGACAAACAGTAGAATGAATGTCATTAGAGGGAACTCAGGCGAAGAGCAATGATTCAAGTAAAAAAAAAAAAAAAGGTAAAGCAGGAGTTTTAGGGGGACGAAAACAGTATAAAAACATACTTTTTTGCTTGAAATGAGCAAACTTAAGTAGTTAACTGAATCATTTGTGTTGTTGTTGTTTTTTTCCCAAGGAGCTTTTGCTCTAATAAGACTAGAGCTGCAGAAATATGAGAAGAGTATGCTAGCAACAGTGCTCTAAATCCTGAAGTAGGTTTCCTTTGGGTCACAGCGTGTAACACAATCCAGCCCTGAAACCTTGTTCTCTGTGTTATCAGTCCTTCTTTTATGTAATAAAAATTAAATACTACACAGAGATAAAATTGGTTTAATGCTGAATGATGGTAAAGTGGGTTAGCAAATCCAGACAACATGCAGCTGCTGCTATAAAGTGCTGAGATAAGCAACAAAGCTGGGATTATGTGAATCTCTGGCAATAAAGACTAAAAATACTTAAACCCAAGCAGCTGTGGAGATCCTGTAATAGTAAAACTACTAATGTCGTACTGTAATAAGCAAACAGGAAAATAGTAAAAGTGACAGGGAAGCCTGCACGATCCCACACCCCACAACATCATCACAGATGCACTTTGAAAAAGATCATTTTCGATGACTTGCGCTGTGCGACAACACTGTGGCGCACTGAGGATTCCTGCACTCAGACTTTCTGCACAAACTGCTCGTGAAGCCAAAAGAAATAAGAAATCCAGCTGGCAGAAGGCAAATGGCAACTCAGAGAAAAAGGGATAATTCCTGTTTAAACTGACCTCAGGGTGAAAGCACTTTCTTAGAAACTGGTTTCCATTCAATTAGGCATGTATCAAATGCTCCAACTGTCTGGTAGCTGTGAGTAAGTAGTGAACACAGCTTAGATTTGTTATATGCTCTTCTGCATCCATCAAAGCTGGTTAAGATAAGTAAGAAAACAGAAGTTTTGAGAACTCTGCGCCTTGACCCACGTGTGGCCCAGAACTCGTCAGATGGGGTTTGCATAAGTTATGGAAAAGTCTGGTCATGACAACCGAAATTTGTACCCACATAAGGTGGTGGAGCCAATGTCAGGTGTGGCACAAGGCAGAGTAAGGAAGCTAGGAATACTGGAAAGGGAAGCAGCCATTTCTAATGGGAGCACAGCACAGCTGTCAAATACTCAAATAGTTGTTTTCTTCTGAGTGAAGTGACCTAGAAACAGCAGCGTGGCAGGCACATAATAAGAGCTCTTTAAATTCTCTAAGGAACGGAGCTCGAATGCTTCCTTTATTATCTTCCTTAACTCTGGCTCATCCTCCAAGAAACCAAAGGAGACAATGCTGTCCCATAATTCATAGTGACACTAAATCAAACAATGAGCAAAACAGGTGAAGCAGATTATGTAAATGTTAAGAGTGAGTTTAACCTTTTGTGTCATAACCTGCAGAGATGTTTTTAGATGCAAAACTATAAACATTATGTTGCTATGATGAATATCTGCATCTTAGCAAGGTGTTGCCTTCTGTAAAGAACATCGTGTGTGAATTTATGAGTTTGTATCAGTTGTCTTCTCAGTTTACACTGAATCATCTGTCCAACTGAAAAATAAAATATCAGTGGATGACATCTTTTTATTGATTGTTTGGCTTTATATGGCCTGCAGTAAAAGAACAAAGCAAGAAGTATATACAGCAGTATACAGTTTCACCTCTTCAGACTATCAATCACATGATAAATAAGTTTACTGTATGTGCAGTCAGAGCCTGAAGATTTCCATCAAGGTCAAAATTACAGATATCTTTTGTTTTGGTTGGTTGGCTTTTGGGCTATTTGATCACAGCTAATCCCAAAGTATGGAAAACTACAAAAAAAGGAAGTAAAACTACCAACAGTGCAAATAAAGCACAAATTTCAAAATGATGCAGGAAATAAGAAAAAAGTCCCTCAGCAATCCTAAAAGGCCATTTAAAAAACAAACAAAACAAATATAGATGCTTAAACTGCATCTGCTGTTACCATCAGTGACTTCAGCTGTTGCCAAATTAACCAGGATCCTTGAAATGTCCAGAATAAGCACTGTGTGGCCCGTATGTCTTACCTGTGGTGTACGGCTGGCTGTTGTTCTGCCCGCAGTTTTTCATCTTGACTGGCGACAGGCAGACCGGCTTCACCACCTTGTGTGTCCCTTCGCACCAATAAGAGGTGCAGAAAGCCCAGACGGACAGCGTGAGGGCCAGAGAGGTGAGGAACAGCGACAGCAGGGAGCGGTTACGTCTGGACATTTTCTCCAGCATGACTGCGTCTCAAATCAAAAGCAGCCAAATGAGAAATGAAATGGTTTTGGCAAGTGTGTGTCAAAAATAGCTGCAAGAGCCAGACAGGTTCTGGTGACCTGTCTGGAGCAGAAGATTGGGGAGCTTTCTGCGATAATACAATAGAGATTGAAAATAAAGTGGTAGGAAAGAGAGAGAAGTGAGGAGAGGGGATTAGTGGTATTTGAGAAGTGGAACGAAGGTCGGAGGGGAAGATAAAAAGTAGTCTGTTGGAGAGATGGAAGTAGGGCGGCGCTGGAGAAGGAGAATGGTTGGCGCTGAGCAGAGGTCAGAGAACAGTGGAATAAAGAAAGATGAAGCGATGGGATTTAATCTTTTCCAGCACGAAGGAAAGAAGAGACAGATGTGCGGGCCAGAGGATGCAGGGGGAGCTCTAACTCGCCTCCTGCTGCAGTGTCACTCAAAGGAAATGAGCATGATGAAGAGAAGCAGGCCAGCTTTAAATCTGGGACCTTTGTTTCCTTTTGGAGACTTTGGTCACACATTTAGCCCATGTTTCTACTGCAGTCACCGCTCAGGTCTCATATTAATATCTTCTCCCCTCTCAGATAAAGACAAACATCTGAATCTTATCCTGCGGATTTTGAGACTAATCAGTTCCACTCTCAGGGCACATCCCGTTCTTCAACCTGTTCCTCCACCTCAGTGAGAGGGATTGAACTCACGAAGAAGTGATTAGTCCAGCGTCTCAGGCCTACCTCGGGGCCTGGTAATCTGTGGTAATCTTGCGGGGTTAGGTGGATGAGTTTAATGCTTACTGACACTCATGCTGTCATTGTCTGAGCGACCACCTAAGAGAGGGAAAAAACAGATGATGGAGGCAAAGATCTGGGATTAGGAGTCATGAAGACAGAGTCACGTCTATGTCCAAGTGATCTGAGCTGCACTTAATCCTGCCAGGTGCCACATTTGTAAATTGGTTATATTTAATACAACGTATTAGACTCAACTCATTAAATTAGAATCTGATGTATCTGTATAATTCTGGGATAGGCTCCACCCCCCAGTGGAAGAGAATGGATGAATAATGTAATATAATATAATATAATATAATATAATATAATATAATATAATATAATATAATATAATTCCATCAGACCATATTGTATCATGTCTTATTGCAAAACATCATACATTATATGCACAAATGTATTGGGCCTGACCTCCTAATCACCAGTTCTTGTGTTCTTTCTGCTTGTACACAAGCAATTACTTGATTTGGAGTTTGTAGTAAAAGCAAAATTCACGCAAAGCCATTAATTATAAAATATAAAACTTTATATTTTAACAATCAGTCTGTCAGAAACATACAGATCATTAAAGACGTCTAGAACATGAAAAATACTCATGAAAACACCTTTCTTTTTAAAATAAAGGAGTTAAGAGAGTAAAAACAAAAGTGTGTGTTTTCATATTTAAAATCATATTTCCCAGTATTTGACACTTTTCTTTCAAAATTTATTATCCATTAAATGTGAATTAAAGTGTTGATAACTATAAAAATTTTGCTATTTCCAAAAACTATTTTAGATAAAGTTTGATGGGCATCACAGCAGGAGTTTCTCTGTGTACGCTATAAACACCCACCCACCCACCCACACCCACACATAGAGCCCCAATTTAATCAAATGACTAAATTCATAACTTGATTGACGAGGCACTGAGGTTTAATTTAATCCATGATGGGTTAGCGTGAGGCAAACCCATCATCCACACACTCCACAAACTCACGTACTGTTCTGCTGGACTGTTTGGTGCCACACACCTGACCACGTCATCAATATAAAAGTCTTAGAGACTAAATGATGAAGAAAAAACCTGAAATTCAAAGATCCCTAGAAGGAGAGGGGCTGGGCTGAGAGCACTACCGCTATTTATTTATTTACTTTTTAGATTTTCCACAGACATCACGACAAAATCATCGTCAGGTTTAACACAACAATCGTGATGATCCGATATGGTGACAGCGTTCCTCAAGACATTCATTTTTACTGACTCTGATCTCAGTCTTAGATTATAAATGCAGTGATAGAAAAACTGAATTAACACAGCTCATTGAAGCATCACAGATTTCTATGAATACAAGTAAAAAATGATTGCTTCCCTGTTTGAGAGAGCTCTTTGTTTCATCTCATCAGTAAAAGCTGAAATCCAGCTGCTGCCGTTTGATCGGCTTACACTTGCAGAACATAATGACAAAAAAAAAATCTACTTACCTTTCCTTGGATCTCAGGAGAGGCTCTTTTCGTGTTTCCTTCACCTGTCTTCAAGCAGGGTTCCAGTTTCCTTCACCTTTCTTTTTCATGCTCCCTCATTACTCCCTCGTGCTTCTTTGGGTGAGTTTCCATCAGAAACCCACCCAGATTTCCTTCTAATCCTCCCAAGTCCATCTGTTACTTTCCCTCCCCTTTGCTCCCTGCAGTGTCTTTTCCTCCACTCTCGCCTCGCCTGCCTTCCTCATCACGCCTCCTCTCTCAGTCATGGCCTTGCTGACCTGTCCTTCTATAGATTAATTTGTAAACATGGTATAGAAAAGCTTAGATTAAGACGAGAGCTGGTGATGTGATTGTGATTCTGCTCCTTAAACTCTGACCCATCTTTACACAAGTGAAGTGCAGCTACTGTTTATACTGAGTGATGACTGCACAGATGACTGGGCCGTGATTAGAAAATGATTTTGAGTTTGCTGGATGTTTTCTTGCTTCAGCTGCCTTTGTGGTTCATTGAAATGAAACATCTGTTTTGTTGCTACACCTTAAAAACACACTTTTACTCTTAAGAACTTCTCCATCTGTATCCTAAGATGATGCCAAAACCTTACCAACCCTCTCTAATTATTAGTCACCAGTCAGAAATCATGTGAGGCCCAGCTTTGGTTTTCTCATCTGGTTAGTCATCAATATTGCATACTATTGTAAAAGTGCTTTAAATGGCTAATGTTATGAATTTGTGTTGTATACAGGGAAATTAATATTTGATCCCCTGCTGTATTGAAATGAATTTGTATGGTAGTTTCATTTTAATTGAAAGAGACAGAATATTCAACAAAAATCCAGACGAAATTGCATCACATAAAAGTTATTGATTTAATTTTCACTGAGAACTGAAGTATTTGATCTCTTGGAACCCAGCCAGACTACTGTTGCCAAGAATACTGCTGTTAACACTATACTGTGATGGATTGATCCCCCTCCTCAGGAAGGCGTGCATACAGGCCGTCTTAAATTTGCCAGTGAACATCAGAGATGGTTCAGAGAAGTCTTGGGAGAAAATGCTGCCATCAGATGAAAAACAAGTTGACTTCTTTGGCATCAACTCAATGCACTGTGGTTGGAGGAAGTGAAATGCTGAGTATGACCCAAAGAACACCATCCAAACAGTCGAGCATGGAGGTGGAAACATTTGCTTTGGGGCTGTTTTTATGCTAAGGGTGCAGGATGACATCATGACGCAGATGGATGGGGCCAACTGCTGTTAATCTTGGAGATGGGTCATCGATGACTATTCCAGCGTAACAGTGACTCAGAACACCAAGGGAACAAAGGAGTGGCTAAAAAAGAATCACATTAAGGCTGAGCGGCTTGCCTCCTTGAGATGTCTTCTGTGGTTGCTTCTTGGTTTTGTTTCTTGCACTAAACAACACATTCCTCATCATGCATGACTTACACTGCTGATCACAAACCATGGTTATAAAAAGCCTAGTTTAGTTTTTTACTTTGTTTCTTACATTTACAATAAACAGTGTTTTGACTGGTATTCATTTGGCATCTCCCTTTTTGTCATGGCTGTGGAGCCTGGTTTGTGACAGTATATCAGAGGGTCAGCTCAGATTACAGTTTGGAGGCAGAGGTTCAGAGGAAAGGATGAGATTGATTGGACATGTGTAGAAGAGGGATGGTGGATAAATTGGATAAAGGATGCTGAAAATGGCACTACCAGGCAGGAGGAAAAGATGAAGACCACAAAGAAGATTCATGGAAGGAAGACATGAAGAGTATTGGTGTCACATAAGTGGATGTACGGGACAGGCAAGTTGCTGTGACAACAGAAATGGGAGCGATAGAAAGAAGAAGCATGTGACTTTACGGTCTATGCCATTATCTTAACTACTCTGATGCAGTTTTACCTTTTAAAGCAAACTTTTTGTTTTCCGGTTAATTTATTGGATTCATTCTCATCTATAGCAGCTCCACTCTGTGGGCTTGTTCTCATTTCAAGGCACACAGTAATCAAACAGGTATATTTACACCCCCTCAACTAACTTTTTTTAAACCAACGTACTCGTTTTCCCTGCTTCCAGATTTATTGCTTTAAGTGACATTTTCACCAGCTGCCCTGACACAGCATTAGCTTTTTACCTTGTTTTTTAAGGAGTCCTTTAAAATGAAAGCATTGGCTTCAAGTAACTTGTGGGTTTATTTTATCTTTAGTTGAGCTGCTCTTCACATGTACCCCCTGGGGTAGTGAGTGGGCATCACTGACTTTGCAAGCAATATGTTCAGCAATCACACGTCTACATGTTACCAAACACACTGAGACAACAAATGATGTGTTCTTGGGCTTATTTTAAACATGCTTCTCCTCAGGCTGCGAGCGAGGACTTCATGATTATCCAAACTGGTTTAAAGAAAGACTCAAGTACAATAAACTTTAATAATTATCATTATGAAAATTATTGTCAGGTTGTGATTTATTTATTTAATTGGGCAGGTGCTAAAAGAAAACATGCACTTAATATGATGACACACAGCTTACAGAGGTTTAATTAGTTCGATGATTCATAATGAGCAGGAAAAATTGTTCATGGTCATTATTCTGAATCTATCCCACTGTATGAAGGCGATGGCTAGGATTATATAACTCGACTTACTGTACAAAAAAAGACGACACAAGGTCTCAACTGACCATCGTGTCCTAAAGTGACTGAAGCTGACTGTCAAATTCCCAATCTGCCCTTGTCTGTTTTAAGACACTAAGCCCTCTATTCATGAATGGAGGGACTCAGCTCCAGCTCAGCTGTCAATCCTATATTTTCTGCTCTTGTGCCCAATATCTGTAATGGCTTCATTTGACCTCCATTCATCCTTGCACTCCTAAATTAATCAGGAGATTAATGAATGAGGAGTGAATGAATAATTAAAGCAGGCCTAATGCTGTGGCCAAATAAATATAGGCTAAAGATACTGTTTGAAGACAGTTACTTAACTGTTTATGGCTGTATGTCTGCATATTTATTTTATAAAAATCTAAGACAACTGGTTTAATAACAATAATAATAATAATAATAATAATGATAATAATGATAATTACAACAACTAAAAAATTCCATATTTGCTAACGCTGCAGAACTTATGAATGTGCAAATATTTATAGCTTTAAATCTTTCTTCGGCTTGGGTACTGTTAAATGTTCTGTGTAAATGTTGGTAATTAAGGCCCTCTAGTGGTGACAGTAAGAAAGTCCTTACTGGTTGGGAAACAAAGCTGGGCTCAAAGACCAAAATCATGAGTGAGAAATAATTCAGGTTAAGGAATGAAAGGATCCACTGTAGACAACCAGACCCAAAAGAGGCCAGAGTGAATGTATCATGAATCATTTTATTTCTCAAATGTACTGTCACAGTTTACAACACAACTATACATTTTAATACACCGCAAAATAAATTAATTTCATACAAAATTAAATCTGAGAAATAATAATAGTAATCATGTGAAGCTAGACTGTTTTTCCACCAACGTTCACATATTACCGAGTCAGTAACACAGTAAGGACTCGTACAGGCCCATGAAACACAAAAAATACTAACAATTCAAAGCCATGTGATCCCTTTTCAGTCGTCATGTTTGCCTGCTTTCAGTGTGGCTTTAATTTACCGTTTACAGTTCATAAATGATGATGAATCCTGCTGCCATTTAAGATTTCAAAGTAAAGTGTAACACCAGCCCCAAGAAGAGAACATACAACCATTTAGTCTCCTTTCAGATGTTTGTGTTGAAGTAAATGAGGGCCAAGTACACATCCACTCAAACAGCATACACATTAAACAAGTTGATATTCTTGAACTCTGTTTTTAATTTCGCCAAAATGGCATTTCAGCTTCTCCTCAGAAAGAGCCGGGAAACCAAGAAGACAATTACACAATGACTCGAAAATGTCTACAGAGCTAAACAGGAAGATGAAGCCAGCATTGGTTACCGAGCTGATTCACGAAGAAGTATTTAAACAACCAATCAGACTAAAGTCCGTTAACATCACACGATCAATACCACCAGGCCAGCCTGCCTGAAGTGAAAGTTACACCTGACCTTGGACCTTGTTGGATTTCATTGCTGTGTCAATAATTAACCAAGCAATAAATTAATAAATAGATCAATAAATAGTTACTTGTGATTGCAACACTCTGATATACAGTACAGTATATTTCCAGGTTTACTTGTAAATACTTCCACTATTTACATCAGCACAATACTGCAGACACATGGCGTGCACACAGGTCACATACTTATACTCTCACTCACTCACGCACGCACACACACACACACACACACACAGTCGGCATGTACAAACACACGCACCCTTAATCCTACAGTGACGCATGTCCCAGTCAAAGATTTACAGGTCCTGTCACAACACTCAAACACACTGAAAACTCTTTAGGATTTCCACACAGATACACTGAGGTGCTCTCTGTTTGTCACACTTGTGCAGGGAAAGGAAAAAAATCTAATAAATTCATTTTTAAATAAGAATTACACTGCTTTATTAATAATCTGTGTATTTGTTTATATATATATTACGCTGTACACATTGTGTTTGTATGCATTTTTTTTTTTTTTTTTTAATGGGCAGCGTCTTCAGTTCAGGGGAGGTTAGTGTAAGCTCATGCTTTTATTAAAGCATCATTAGGTGGTTTTGCATGTTTATGCTTCTAAATATGTATAAATATATACTCACCACTTCCCATTATCAATACACCATTTTTGTTGATTGTGTCCTTCTTTCTAGAAAGACACAGATGTAAGTTTACCATGTCAAATACTTAGACTGCTTCGAACATGTTAATTACTGTCATTTCCTTCTGGGTAAATTCAACAGCACTTTGACAACCGAGCTTAGAAACATAAAAACTGCTGCGTATACTATATATTTGAATTGTGAATGTCAACGTCCACGTGGTGAGAACTGCACAGATAATCATCCTGTGTGTTCATCACTAGGGAGTGTAGATGTGCGTCCTGTCTCCTGCTCTTCTTAGGCAGCTTGCTTGTCCAAACCAAACAAAAGCATATGATTTAGTGAGAATGTGTCAGACGTGGGCTGTTGTGCTCTGTGCTAATTCTCAGCCTAGTTCTGTATAAAAATGACTCATGTCTCTGGAACTCTACTGGAGGGATGAACTCCTGTCTTTTAAAGATATTGCCTCATAGTGTTTTGATAATGGCGGTGGCGAACACCATCACACATGCTGGTCTAGAGGCTAAGGTGATCACTCAGAACAATTTTGCATTTGTTTGTGGGAAAGAGACACTTCAAAGTAAGGTTTTTTGCTCTAAAACTGATCCCATCTGAATCTTGCAGTGTAATGAGAATTTATACACTAAACTGCAGCACTAAACATGCAAAACTACCTTTTTGGTGATTCCAGAGACCCAAATTACATATCAAGTTGTCAGAACAGGAATGGATTATTTTTGTTCACAATCTCATCTGACCCGCTGCCTGAGACGACTTCAGCGCCGGCCTGTGGGACGGAGCTTCTAAACTGACCGTCACCTGATGGGTGATTCCCTTGAAAGACACCTGAGTGAATGATTCCAGTTCCCATTAAGAGGGAGCCTGGATATCCAAACTGCACCATTCCCACTCCTCCAACGGGGGAGTTCATGTTGTGTCCTAATTGTGGACTCTCATGGATATAAATGGGATTTAGCATTCCCGTTTCTGGACCCATCTGAGATGCATGAATCATACTGGTGGAAGAATTAGACATTCCCAGAGTATTCAGTGATGCTGAAGGATTGTTAGCTCCAGAAATGGGAGTTGGTGCACCATGGGGGGAAGCTATGGTCGAAATGAAAGGGTTGGAGTATGAGGGTGATGTTTCAGCAAAAGCTCCTGATTTTAGCATAGGGCTGGATGTCATGCCTGCTGCTTTGAAAGTGCCTGGGAAATCAGGGAGAGTGGCAGGAGGATGGAGGGTTGAGGGGGAAGGACGGAGAGAGGGAGTTAAACACAGTTTGAAGAATTCCAGTAAAGAGAAAAATGTACGAAAGCAGAGCAGAGAGAGGGGTGAGAAGGGTTACACATCTGCTGGTTAATGTACACTAGTCTTTATGCAGAGTAACTTCACTAATGCTCTCACGCTCACACACACACACACACACACACACACACACGTACAGAACAACATCTATATACTACAGCGAGGCCACAGGGGCAGGAAGAGGAGGTAAAACACATGACCACAATAATCACCCCTCTCTCATCTTATCTTTGAATGACCTTAGACGAACACAAGTGGAATGCATTTGAAACATCAGCAGGGAGTGACTAATGCTCAGTAACTCTCATTTGTCAGGTCTTCGAGGGCGTTCATGCATCTGTTTGAGTCAAGCGCACCACAAATATTTCCACATGACGAATTTGTCAGAAAAGTTACTTTTCACCCAGATTGACACGTCATTTTTTCTGTCCTTACCAATGGCTTGTGTTTGGGTGTCAATGAGAGGGCGCTGTCTGGGTTTGGGGTCAGATGAAAACAGATCGTCCAAGTCAACCAGTGATGCCCCTGCCGAGCCCAAGAAGGAAGCAGTCTTTCGATACATCGTGTCTTCCTGCTTCAAGTGCGTTCCTGCAATAAAATAAAGGTCCAGTTCTACTCTAAAAGGTGTTTTCTTTTGGGGACAGGTCAGGGAAGAAGAGAGAGCAAAGTGGAAGAGAAGGTTAATAGATTAAGACTGTTAGGTGACTGCTGACTGACAGGGAAATGAGGATGAAAACAAGGAAAATGGTGACACGTGCAAATCACCATGTATGGACACAATAATGAAGGTTCGAGTCACCACTTTCAGTATATTAATTAAAGACAAGCCAAATATTTAGTGAATTAAATCAGAGCAGTGTGTTATAGGTGATTACACAGACAATCAGTGTTTGCTCATATGAATAATGGATAAATGACAAAAACATGTATTCAGACAGTGTGTAGAATGTGATGTACCTGTGCCGTTGCCACTTGTGTTGCTTGATGCACCCCAGGGGTCATTGGATTTAGATGCTCCATCTCCAAAGGGGTCACTAGATGGGGAGGAGTCTAAAGGTGGAGCAGGTGCACCCCATGCATCATCTGTACTGGCAGGAGCCGAAGCTAGGTGAGTAAATTAAACAGACAGGTTCAAGTGATGGAGAAATAAAAGGCAGAATTACCTCCTCTGGTTATTCCAGAGGAGTTATGGAACATGCTACTCAGCCTTCAGCAAAAACATGAAGGTGCCACAGGTGATATAAGTACAAAAATTCAGTCACTGGTCTTTCTTCAATAAAAATCAGTTTCCAAAATCAGTCTTCATTCATGATATGCCTTTTTGTGAATGTGTGCACTTTAAAGTGCCATATAAAACTCCACAGTGGAAATGTAAAGCATGTACACCTACTTACAACCAATGAGTGGTTTGCACAGCAGCCCCACCCACCTTCTGTTAATAAGGGTCAGCCAATGAAAGAAAGTTGGCATCTTTTTTCAGATAAGTATAAGGGTTATTTTGACTACGACTAATTCAAAACAGTTAGAAATTAGCAAAATTCTTCAGCTTTAAGTTCTGAGAAGTACTATCCATGTACAAGTATTTATTTATTTGTTTCTTACCTGGAGGCCCCCATGGGTCATTGTCTGCTTTGGATGCATCTCCAAATGGATCAGAATTACTGATGGTTGAAGAAGCACTTGCCGTGGTCCCCCAGGGATCTGATCCGGTGGCTGGTGGAGAAGTGGCTGGGGGTCCCCATGCATCTGTGCTACTCTGAGGCGAGCTCACTAGAGGGGCATCGAAGGGATCTGTGGCATCTACCTTTGGTGGACTGGATGGCGCTGTGAATGGGTCTGGTTTAGGTGGTGTTGTTGGTGCAGCAAAGGGATCTTCCTTGGTTGGTTTGGATCTTGTGGAGAAGGGATCCTCTTGAGGTGGAGATGTTGGGGCAGCGAAGGGGTCATCTTTTGCAAGTAAAGATGGCGTAGAGAACGGATCCTCTTTGGGTGGTGTTGTTGGTGCAGCAAAGGGATCTTGAGCAGGTTTGGTTGGTGCTGAGAAAGGATCTTCTTTAGGTGGTGTTGTGGGAGCAGTGAAAGGGTCCTCTTTCCCTGATGACGGTTCTGCAAATGGGTCCTCTTTAGGGGGTGTTAATGCTGGTGCACTGAAGGGATCATCTTTTGGAGAGCTAAATGGATCGTCTTTAGGTGCATTAAATGGATCATCTTTTGGGGTAATGAAAGGATCTTCTTTAGGGGCACTAAAGGGATCCTCTTTTGGAGTACTAAAAGGATCAGCTTTTGGGGTGATAAATGGGTCATCTTTTGGAGCTTTGAAAGGATCATCCTTTGGAGCATTAAACGGATCATTGTTAGAAGAGCTGAAAGGGTCTGGTTTATCTTTCTGAGCAGCAAATGGATCCTGCGTGTCTTTGGGGGCACTGAAAGGGTCTGAACTGTCCTTTGGGGTGTTGAAAGGGTCATCTTTTGATGCACTAAAGGGATCTTCCCCATTTTTCGGTGCCACAAAAGGATCTTCCCCATTTTTCGGTGCTGCAAAAGGATCTTCCCCATTTTTTGGTGCCACAAAAGGATCATCATTAGTTTGTTCTGCTGCAAATGGATCTTTATCAGTACTTGTTGGAGCCCCCCAGGGATCACTGCTAGCTGCGGTTTCAGTTGTGTCAGGTCTTGAGGGGGTGCCCCATGGATCTACGGCCTCCTTAGGTTCTTTGGGAGCTCCCCATGGGTCCGTTTTTACTTCCTCTTCTTTCTCTCCTCCCCAAGCATCAATTTTAACATCAGAACCTTTATTAGCATCCTCCCATTTTAGCTCCTCTTCACTCATCTTGGCCTAGCATATCGTTGCAAAATGGTTAATACAAATAATTCATATGCCATAATAATTTCATATACCAAAATGCTATATGCTGTGGCTACCTCCATTTAATGGCACAATACAGATGATAGTCATTCTTAATCAGCACATACAGTAATTTTAAAAAAAAATAAAAAAAAATAAATAAATAAATAATAGCTAGGTCAGTCTCTTGGCAGCTCACTATAGTTGCTGGATAGACTGCAGGTTCTTGGACTGAGGCAGCCCTACAAACCAATGGCGATCAAACTGCAACACATTATACGAATCTGCAATGGGCTTCTCAATATATAGCTTCTGCCTATTGAGATTTTTTTGTTTACTTTAAGGCAATAAAACAGAAGGCCTTCAAATGTAAACATGTTGGCTAAATGTTTGGAGAGTTTCCAGGTTAGCCTACCATTTATTGGCAATGGCGTTTTATCTGAAATAGAGCCCCTTGGCAGCATCATATTGGTGTAATGTTTGATCTTTCTACACCTTTGCGCTGTACTTACCCGTCTCTCGGCTTCTTTCTTTTCAGCTTCCTGTTTAAGCCGCTCTTCTTTGCGGGCGGCGAAGGAAGCAGTCAAGTCAGCTACAGAGGGTATGTTGTCCAAAGATGGAAGCCCTGTGGTCCCAGGTACATAACACGGCTTATAGTTTGGATCCTTGACGTTGTCCGCAGATGATGCTGGTTGGAAAGTAAGCAAAAGAATAGAAATGATCAGTGAAGAAAACCTATGGAACAACAGTATTTAGCAGTGATATTAAAAAGGGCTCACCAGCTGCACTTTTTGATGTCTTTTCTCTGGTCTTGACAGCAAACTCTCGCTCTTCCTTTAGTTTCTCATCGTCCTCCATAAGAACAAGAACAACCTTGGCCTTCTCTCTCACATTTACACCCTGGCACAAATATGGCTACAATAATTCACTTGGCTCTGACCATTTCAGAAAAATTATTTAAGCCTGAAATACTTGTGCTTGTAGCAAAACCCCAAATGGTATTGCTTTTGCAAAACAAGATCAGAACTATTCAAAGTCTAATTTAAAACAAACTATAGCATATGATAAAAAAAAAAAAACCCAAACAATTTTATTCATGGTGTAGAGAAATTAAATGTGTTTGTTACTCTGAAAAGGTTTTCAGTTAGGAGTTTCTTAATCTGATTGAGGCAGCAAACCTAGACTATACTTTCATTCTTGCCGTAAACCTGGTCTGAAGGTTAATGACATAAATATTATAGTACCAGTAACAGTCTTAATGCATAGCATGAAATCCTTTAATGGAAGCTAAAAGACCGTATCCATTTTACATAATCAGGAAGTGTGCATCACCTGATCTTTGCCATCCTTTTCTACAAAGCGGTACTCTGTGAGAGCTTTGACAATGTAGATGTTGTCTTTCATTTTCAGAAGCACGCGATCATCACCGGTCTTCAGCAGGTACTCCAGGAGTGTCAGGGACTAGGATAAAAAAGACACACGACAACACAAACTCATTTATATAAAATAAAAATGCAGTTTCCCATCACTACAATGCTTCTTGTTTTATCTGCATTAGGGAATAAATAGGATGAGTAAAAAGGAACCAAAAATATTGGTGCAACGGATGAAAGATAAGAAAAATGACTGAAAACACATAATTTCTGTGGAACTGATGAGCCAACACTGAGTCACATGGCTGACTGGCAAAGCTGAAACGGAAGCAGTGATACGGCTGACGTTCAGAGAGTAATAACTGCCATTTAATAGACTAAACTGTGCTTTTAAAGAAAAATGAAACAGATTTTTGCTGTAAGGGTTTTAAAAAAAACCTAAATATTAACAAACTTTACAAAGTTAAATGTTTATTTTTAAAACCTTGTGTATTCCTATATAGATACTGTACATGCTACTTAGATGAAGAATGCCTTCCTTCTTCTCTGTTGGTCCCATCAGGTCGTGACAGCGGATCAACTGCCTCCATCTCACCCTATTCCCCGCATCCTCGTGTCACACCAACCCTCACACCAAGCTGACAGAGGCATCCCTATGTGCTAGCTTACTGTTATGCTGCTCTACTGAATTCAACCTTCACTTACACAGTCTGTTTTATTAGATTGATTTTGCTTTTCATCTGATAACGGCTGCACAGGAAACAAGTAGAAACAGTGTTATGAAACTTAGGGGTAAGAGGTTTGGGGAATAGTTGGGGACAACAATCCTTTTATTGTTAATCACAAAAATAAAACAACAGCTGTGGTATATGAGGTTTTACATGCTGCCCTCACATAAAGCTAATTCAAACAATCAACACTGTGATGGGTTAAAAATCAAACTAGTTCTTTTGTGTTAATTTTATTGATTTATTGTTTCTGGTTTCCTGTGACAGATGGCTTCAGTCAGTCACTCATGTAGTTTGGAGCAAGCTGCAACACACAATTTGTACAGCCATGTTTTGAACAGGCACAATCACACAGACATATTCAGTGACTGTATCAAAATAACCCGATTTTGCACATGGTGCATTAAAGGGACATCTGGAAACTGTATCTGCCAAAAAATAAATAAATAAAAAAATAACCCTCTCTTCAGATGGGCACCACATTGTAGAGATAGGTAACAGAAGACAGACACTGACTATATTTGAAGATGAATGTTTCCCCTCTTTTTTGTGAATAAATGGACAATTCCACACTCATCCCCAAAGAATCCAATATATGTCTGAAACCAGCATCTATCCTCTAAAGCCAACCCTTCTTTTTTCTAGTGTTGCTCCTTCACCATCGCTCACCTTGTGGATATGTCTCCAGTTCTTGTCGTCTTTCAGACGTTTCCAGAGCATTGTCATGATCTCATTACAGGCCACAACGTTGTACGTTAGGTCAGAAATGTCGGCCATCTGAGAGCTGGATGGGCCCCATGGGTCATTGGATGTCGCCTCTCTCACCTGCAACAGAAGCAAAGAGAGTAGAGAGAGGCCAAAACAGCTTCAGGAAAGTTGAAAGTTTGAGATGCTAACTTATAAAATGTTAACATCAGGGTTTTGGAGGACTGGCAGCAGCAGAGCATCTCATTACATGAGCCATGCTACTAAAGATGTTTAGTAATCAGTTCTCAAGGACATTATTGATCATGTTTGAGATCAGCATCCAAAAAAGGAATTCATCTCTATATGTTCCCTGACTCTAAGAAATTCAGGTTCAGGGCTTAAAATTTATTGTTTCTGCTTTGTTTTAATTAGTAGTGTTTTTACTTGATTAACCCTTTAGTCACTCTATCCTCTTAAAGTATAAGCAATTGTTACCACACCAGACGACTTGAATTTAAAGCTACTAGTGTTCAAACATATGCCAGAAATGTATTATTTATTGTGCATACACTGATGCATAGACTACATAATAAATATTTACCTTTAATGCCATCCTAAACTTAACCTATATAATTTTTTAAAAATATTATTTGTATTACTGGATGAGGTAATATTGAATTGAAAGGCTGCAAACATAATTTAAATCTAGCTTCTCCTACCTTGACCTCGGCCTCAGAGTAGTTCTGGACCAGGTTCTTCAGCTGTCGACGGAGCATAGAGGACGTCATGATGTCTGGAGGAGAGGTGGGGAATCAAACCACCACAATCTGATTTAGAGAAAACATGAGAACAAAGCAAAAGAAAACACAAAGAGTTCTAAAAAATTAACATTTTTGAAAAATTTTTGGATTTCTACATTGATTACCAAGGAAATTTATCCTAACTTTTATCTAAAGCCACGTCCACATATACATTTTTTTGCTCATTGTGCATCATTTTTATAGTTGACGGTTGGTCGATAATGGAGAACGGAGATGAAGCAGAGGTTTATTGTTTTGTGAAAATGCTATGTTTATTTTAGTCAGATTGCATGGTTCAACATAACTGGTGGTCTGATTGCCAAGACCCAGTAAAATGTTATGTTGGACCAGGAACTACCCAGCTGTTGGCCTATTCAGGTCAGTTTTTCATCAAAGACTGCAAATTGGCCAATGATAAACCCCGTCTTTCAGCTTTTTGCACAATCAGTGAAGGAGCACAAGACTTTGACTTATAATAATGAGTGAAAATCTTGTAGATCCACATGTATAAGAGCATGTGTTTGATAAAAACAATCACAAGATTTTGTGTAATTTGAGGTGCAGCATCTCTGATGGGCTCACTTTATGAGCCGCAGAGTGTGAGCACTTGGACCGAGACTCAGGTGAACCCAGCTGGAGTGAAGCAAATCCTTTTTTCCCTATAGTTTGCAACAGCAGCACTTTGTTTCTGTAATCACAATCAAACCATTACAATTAAAAAGCCCACGAGTCATTTATCAAGCTATTTGTTGAGTAGCCCTTAACATGAAAAGGAGATCCTCCCATCAAACACCTGTTTGTTTTATACACCGACAGCTCAACTGGATTAAACACAAAGTAAAATCTACACAAGTACACTGCTGGATTTGTCAGTTTTAAATTTGACTGCCCTCCTTCTTTCTTTATAGCAGAGATACCTGCAGCATTCCAGGGTGAGTCTAAAGGGAAGTCACAATACCTCTATGCCATTTATTTTCTAAAGCTCAAGTTATTTAATACTTTCCTGTTTTATATCATTCATAAAAAACAGAAAATATACCAATTAATGATGCTATTTTATACATTGTTATTATTATTATTATTATTATTGTTATTATTATTGTTATTATTATTATTGTTATTATAAATCCAGGCCAGGCCTACACAGCTTTTTGAAAACTTCACTCCGACTTGAACAAAATTCCATCGTGGATATAAATTTGAGTGACCTCTAAGTTACATATGGGCAACGTCTGTTGAACGTGACATGTGAAACAAATGCAAACAAACAGCAGGGTGCAAGATGCTAGCAGGCAGGAGACACATGGAATGCCATAACCAACATCTGTGCCGAGTATGGCCTGAAGGGTCCGAGGTCAAAGTGGGAGACGCCCCCTAGGATGGTCGAGAATGACTGAGCTAAGATCCTGTGGGACTTCCAGATACAGAAAGACAAACTAGTGATAACTAACCAACCGGACATAGTAGTGGTGGAGAAGCAGAGGAAGAGGCCGTAACAATAATGAATGACAGCAAGATCAGGAAGAAGGAACACAAGAAGCTGGAGAAGTACCAAGAGCTCAGAGAAGAGCTTGAGAAGATGTCAAGGGTAAAGGTAACAGTGGTCCCAGAGGTTATCTGAGCACTTAGTGTAGTGACCCCCAAGCTAGGCGAGTGGCTCCAACAGACCCCATGAACAACATCCAAGATCTCTGTCCAGAGAAGCGCAGCCCTAGGAACAGCAAAGATACTTCACAGGACCCTCAAAATCCCAGGCCTCTGGTAGTGGACTCAAGCTTGAAGGATAGACCACCCGCAGGGTGGTCTGGAATTAGCCACTGTTTCCCTAATGCTTTGATGAGGCATGTTAATGCCTAGTTTTGCCTTGTGATTCAGTGACAACCATTTTTTATTTTTTGTTATTACTACAACATGCATCTGCACAAACTTTTTTTAATAAACTGTTAGCTTACTATTTTTATGCACTCATTACCCCTAAAATAATTTAATTATTTAGCAAATTCTGTTAGAGTGGATGCTCAATTAGCTCATAGGCTAAGCAAGTCAAGATATGCTGCAAGGCTAGATGCAGCAGCCCATGGTTGACTCCAACCTGAGGCTATTTGCTGTGTGTCCCATCCCCCACCTTCCTGTGTAATCTTCACTGTGCTATTAAATGAATCCAAAAATCCCCCAAACTAAAAAGTATGTATAAGGTAAGCAGTCTGTTAATGCTTTTGTCAGATGATAGGAATCATCAGAGTTGCTAGTGCAGAGGCAAAACTCTTGCATAAAAATCTAAATGTCATGCATGGTGTAGATGCCACAAATGGAGAAGAACACTGTGAAAGACACAGTCAAAGAACTGCTTTCATTCAGTTATGAATACTGGTTTCCCTTTGAGCCCGAAAAAACAACAACAAAAAACCCCCCTTCAGTCTGCAGCTGCATATAAAGTAATGATTTTTTTTGTACTTCACTCTGGACCAATAAAACTCTGACCTACTGGCCTGTTTTTTAATCTATAACTTAATGGATTTTGACGATGGCAATGCCACATATAACAGTAATCAGTACACAAATCATATGCAATGCAACTATATGTTCTCACGCATGAACAACACAGTGACATACCTTCAGTAAAATCTTCCTCTGCTGTAAAAGTCTAACTTTTGGTTGTATTTGTTGTGCTGTCTCAGTTAGCATTCATCCTGCCTCTTCCTCCTGCCTGCATTGGTTTGTCTCAGGATGTCAGAAACCAGATCCTAACGCTGCAAGGAGAAACCAGTCAACATATTAAAGAGCTGACCAGTGGGGGGGTACACATAACTGACTGCAAATCGTAAACTAACCTACTGTAAGTGACAGCTTTGTCACTGCGACAAACATATATCCCCCACCTACGTTAGCTCAGAATGCAGCTGAGCTACAAGCTAGTTAGCTACCAGGGCTTGTTAGATACCTTTTAAGAAAAGAAAACATAAAATTGCATGTTTATCGCAACTGGATACTTAGTCTTAGGATACGCAGTCGTGGTGTTTGTAACAAGAGTCATGGTACGTGTTTTCAGGACCTCGGAGAGCGACTGAAGACGGTCAGCAGGCGTCAATATGGCTAACAGCCAAGCGGTGTTGTCAAGGCAGCGAGCTCCATCATAAATATCCGATTTTAGTGTTCAAATGGTGGGATATAGTCCACGAAACGTCCCCTGCTTTTAGTGGAAAACTACACCTGACGTTTTGCATATCAAACATGCATATTTACAGTAAAAATAAAGCACTAACCATGAGCAGATATTCAGGAATCTTCGAGTAGACGACACGACCGGACGGTTTCCGCTTCCGCAGTTTTCAGCACCTGCCAGGCCACGCCCCCCCTCCCCCAAAATTAGTGTTATTTATGTCTTTATATATTGATTGATTGATTGATTGATTTAAATTCCCAATATAAACAATCTAGTTCTCCTTTGCTCCAAAAAATGATCTTCTTTTTGTTTAAAATTAAAAACATCATTCAGTTTTATGGTAGTAAAGTATCATTTTTTTCTGTTGCTTACGGTTACTGTCTAAGCTTTAAATGACGTAGTGTGTCGGTTAGGTCCCCCTGAACCACACACACATACACACACACGCATACACACATACACACACGCATACACACACGCATACACACACATGCCCCCGTTTGAAAAGAGCTGAATAAATGAGTCACTACCACAACTCCCACATCAATAACAGTTGGACCAAGATGGCGGCCGAGGGAGAGTACGAGTCGATCCTGTGCGTTAAACCCGATGTCAACGTTTACCGTATCCCGCCGCGAGCTTCAAACCGAGCGTACAGGTAAAGGCACACCAGTGGCTCGCTGACGTTGCTATGAAATGCAGTTTAAATGCGTTTGTTGGGCGGGTTTGGGTGTTGTACTTTAACTGCTCGATAGTCAGCGCATGCTTTACAAATCACGGAGAGGGACAGTGCTGGCTTTATGCTCTGATGTCGGAAGCAGCTGATGAGATGAAAGTCCATCTCCAGGTGTTGTGAAGATGAAGAGTGGCTGAAATGTTGGTCGTTTGGTGTGCGGGGGTTCGCTGAGCTGTCAGATGTGACCGGGGGTATTTGTCATCATGCTGGCTCGATACGGGCGGTTTGCCAGGATAGTCCCACTCTCCTCTGTGACAGCTGGGATGTCTTCTCCACAAACTGTTCAGGCTCTTCAGTCTGAAATCTTCTGTGTTTGCTTTTAATTGATCCCTTCAGATAAAATCTTCAAATCCATCCTGCTCTACTGCACGGCTGTATTAACTTCCTGGAGCCGGGCAAAGATGTGCTGAAGCCCTCCTTTCTCCCTGCACCTGTTCCCTGAAACCCACCAGCTGAAATTATTAGATGATATTCATGGGATCCTGCTTTTTCTATGTGAACATTTGCTAATTCCATAGTTTTCTATGTTAATCAGCTGAACAACTTTTGGTTTTTCAATCTAAGTTAATGGTTTTTCATTTAGGAATGAAGAAAATTGTTGGCTGCAGCCATGAAATCTTCCCGTACAAGCATGTTATGGAGTTCTCTGTCCCAGTCACAGAAGCAGTTAAATCAAGGAGTTTAAACAGTTTTTTCCTAATAATTACTTATAGCTCTTTTAAGCTAGAATAATCTCCAAATTGTACCTTTACAAATTAGAGTAATGATAATGGTAAACACTAATAGTTCATTAGTTAAGACTTGTAAGAAACATGCCATTAATAAAAAAATCTTTTTAAATAAGTCTAATTTATATAGTGGAATATCGCATCAAGAGTTGCCTTAAAGCGCTTAATACTTAATACCCCCCAATTCCATTGAGCAAGCACTTGGCAACAGTGGGAAGGAAAAACTCCCCTTTTAAAAGGAAGAAACCTCCTAGTTCCTAGCTAGTTCCACAATAGAGGGGCCTTAAAACTGAAAATAAGGGAGCCATCTGAGAACAAAGGGCTCTGTTGGGGTGATACAGCAATAAGAGGTCAGTAATAAGAGGATTTTTAATTTGATTCTGGATTTAACAAGGAGCCAGTGAAGAGAAGCCAGAATGGGAGAAATATGCTCTCTCTTTCAAGTCCCTGTTAGTACTCTGGCTACAGTGTTTTGGATCAACTAAAGCCTTTTTAGGGAGTTTTTAGGACATCCTGATAATAATGAATTACAGTAGTCAAGTGATAAATGCATGAACTAGTTTTTCAGCATCACTCTGAGACAGGGTGTTTCTAATTTTAGCGATATTGCCAAATGCAAGAAAGCAGTCCTACATATTTGTCTAACATGCACGCTGATGGAGATATCTTGGTCAAAAACGACTCCAAAATTCCTGAAGTGTTACTGAAGGCCAAGCTGAGTAATGTGGAATAACATGACTCTAAGAGGACCTTGTTAGTGCACCCCTCTACTGCAGCTTTAGAAGAATATCAGACCGTAAATTTAGTAATAAATTACACTAATTTAAAATGATTTGAATTGCTCACGCAACACAAAAATATAACCCCCCCAAAAAAATCTCTGTTGTAAAAAAAGGTGACGTGTAAGTGTGAGCTTTTACCATCCTTTTCGTTTATGAGCCGGAGCTCCAATGTGTAAAATAAATGCATATTTTCAGTGTAATTAAAGTAGTTTGCTTTGTGATTCTGGAACATCTAAAAGGGCTCTGGAGATAAACCAGGAGGCTCAAGATTTCTTTTAAAGGGGTAAGAATGGAGGAAAAATGGGCCCATTTTTACCCATTTCTTTGTAAAATGCTCTTACACTTTCAATAATATTTTAAATTAAACTGCTAAAAAGTAAAATTATTTATCATAACATAACCACATTAAAGCAATAACCTTGGATATTTGTTTTTACAATTAAATAAATAATCCCACTTTAATATGTGCAGCCTCTACTAATGGTTTGGTGGCTCCTGAGGCAGCACATATTACAACTGCAATAATGAAAGTAAATGAAATATAAGAGAGAAAATAAAGATCCTACTCATTAAAATACACAAAACGTTTCAATACAGCCTTCAAACATTTGTTAGATGTTAGAAAATATAAATTTTCAACCAAATATCACCGAATCTCTCTGGATTTTATTGTTCAAAATAAGCAATAAGCAGAAGTCACTTTGGACTTTGTACATATTAGTGTCAGTGAAACAAGTGAAACCTCATTGGATCTGGACTTTTGTCAGCACTCGTGAGGCCACATTATGACATGAAAATAAATAAGTATTTAAGCAGCCCTGGATTCTAATCATTTAATCTAAAGGTTATTAAATTCTCTAAGAGGTAAAAATATATTACAAGAAGCATCACTTCTCTTTCCATTGTCTGTTTTGTAGCTTTATTTAGTGATACTAGGTGTGGAGACTGTTTAAATAATTATGATGTTTTATTAATAAATTACTAAAGAAAGTAGGAAAATCTGTGCACTCTAGTGTGCCTCAAGCCCACTAATCCACTATGCCAAACAAACCTGAAAAGCCAGGTTTGGGTTATTCTTTAAGCAGATATGTACTGTATTTAGAACCTGAGTTGGAGCGTTTTCCTGATTTCTGTGTCTTGTTTGGAAGCCAGTTACAATGTTTTTTTTTCCTTTAGAAACGAAGTGATTAACAGAGAGAATAACTGGCATTTAATTGAAATGTAATCAGACTAACTGATAGTTGCAGCTCTGAAAATGCTCAACTTCTTGCAAATAATTTCTGCAGGGCAGCTGATTGGAAGCTCGATGCCCCAGACTGGTCAGGTCGAATGAGGATCACAGCCAAGGGCAAAGTGGCCTACGTTAAACTGGAGGACAAAATCTCAGGTATGGCATCACTGGGTTTAGCACTAAAAACTACATAAAAACTATATTTTTTTAGTAAAATTGACACAGACTCGCTGTAATGTGAAAGTCACGCTAGTGGTGACGTTTCCACTGAGAATTATGACCCATCTGTGCTGAAGCACGACTTTTCCTCACTGCATTGTATTGGTTTAACATGTCCTCTGCTGTCGCAGGGGAGCTGTTTGCCCAGGCACCAGTGAAGGAGTATCCTGGTATTGCAGTGGAAACCGTCAGCGACTCCAGCCGCTACTTTGTTCTGCGGATACAGGATGACAACGGTGAGGGTTTAAATACCCCGGCAAGTCCTGAATATTTCTTAACCTTGCTCAAAGACTTTAAATCCTTTCTCTGCTGGTCTTAAGGTGAGTTATCATATCTTACTGGCAGGTCGCAGTGCTTTCATAGGAGTTGGTTTTGGTGACCGAGGGGATGCTTTTGACTTCAACGTGGCTTTGCAGGATCATTTCAAGTAAGCAAGATTTGGTGGTTTGGTGGTTTTAGTGGATTACTTTCTGTTTTTTGTTGACAATCTTCTAGCAGGGGATTGAAACATGTAATGTCTGTGAAACACTGGTTATGCCAGATCATCCAGTAGCTCATATTTGTATTTTCCTATGCAGAATGATATTGAGTAAAAGTAGCAGTACTGCCCTCATCCCCCTTACAGGCCTTCAGCCAGGCTGAAGTTGTTCAGAAATGAATAAAACAAGCAGCAGAGCTGGGTGCATCCATCCATGCTTCTGCCACTTATCTGGATCTGGGTCGCAAGGGCACCAGTCTAAGCAGAGATGCCTTGACCACCCTCTTCCTACATGCCCACCTCCTTCAGCTCTTCCTGGGATACTGAAGTATTTGCAGCTGCACCAGGAGGCATCTGAGCCACATCTAGTGGCTCTACGCTGAGCCCCTGAACTCCTCCTGCCTCCTACCCGGTGGTTGTTGGGAAGCAGTAAGCTGAAAAAAAAAGTTTGTTTTGGTTCAACCATACAATATAAAATATTTAAGAAAGGAGGGAGAAAGTCTGACCATTAAACCACAAAGTGTTTTAGGGGCTCATCAAACCTGTGTGCTAGACTGTCGCATTTTAGTTTTGTCACATAAAATTTTGCTTAAAATGAGTAAATTCTGAGTGTTTGAGGAATCTAATACGCAGTAAATTTCTCAAACATCAGATGTACATCCTGTCTTTAATGGTATTCACTGAGTATTGATTTTTCTCCTTCACTGTAACTGTCTGCAACACAAGCACTCCACATCAAAGTGAAGTGTTGTTTTCGAGATGCGCTTGTAGAAAGCTGCATGCTGTGGTTGTTAAAACTGCTGAGGTGCATTGTTTATTTCTGTATCAGTGCTGAGAGTGTGTGTTTGTGTGGCTTGCTTCTCTGCAGATGGGTGAAACAAGAGACCGAACTCAGTAAAAATGCCCAGCTCGGGGATTCAGGACCAAAGCTGGACTTGGGCTTTAAGGAAGGGCAGACCATCACACTCAACATAGGGGTGAGAACCAGCTTATGTGCATATACAATACATGCTGATAAAAATCTGTCCATAAAAGGGGCACATGCAGGGCTGTGCTGTTGAAGGATGGGGTGGAGGCAGATCACACAAATGAGTCTGAAAGGCAGAATGACATGAGTCATGAAAATGATTGGACCAGTGATGACAACAGAATTGAGTTTGGCAGTGATGCAAAGGACAGAGTAACAGCCTGAACACCCAGGACTGCAGGCAGACAAATGAATACAGATATTTCTTATTGAACTTACATTTAAGTCTCATTTTTAAAAAAACAACCAAAAAAACAAAACAAACAGAAATACCCCAGAAAAATGAAAATCCTGATTAAATTTAAAGGTTACATTTTGTGATCCAGTCCTTTTACCATGAAGTATGAAGTAATACATTTTTTTTGTCTTCGCATGAGCCTAACTTCTTTCTTCTCCATCTGCAGCAAGGGAAAAAGAGGGATAAGCCCCGCCCACAAGGATCGGGTGGATTTGGACTTCTCCCACCACCACCTGGAGGCAAGATAGCTCCTCCTCCTTCATCAGGGTTATCGAATCACAACATAGTCCCACAGACGGGAAGCACAGCGACAGGTATGCAAACTGACTTTATATAAACATCTTACCCAGCAAATGAAAGTGCACACAGGATGTCAGGTGGGATGTTCCCCTTTGTGCAGCTTTAACACGAGTACACGAGTGACCCGTTTCCACAGGCACTGTGTTAATTAGTGGCTGTTAGATGACTCATTCGTCTTCAGGCTGCAGAAAATGAGTAAAATCTGTGCCAGCTCGTAGGCTAATGAGCTCTGCTTCTGTCTCTGTCTGTCAGGCTGCCTGCTGGAGCTGGACAGTAGTAACTCCAACACAGTGGTTCAGTCAAACACTAGTTCAGATCTTCTTTGGGGAGAATTTTCTGCTCCTGCAAGGTAAGAAAATTATTTCTTGTGTTGAATCTAAATGTATGAGGACACTGAAGGACTGGGTATTTTCTAAGCCTTCACTGATTATCACTGATTAGCACTGGCTCCCGGTTAAAGTTTCATTTGAAAGGTGCTGAAAGCAGTTGAAGTTGAGTTCTGTGTTTTTTTTTTTTTTGTTTTTTTTTTTTGTAGACCAGTCAAGGCCCTCAACACAAAAAGAGAGTTCTTTAATAAAACATTTAAATTATTCAGCACCTGCAAAAACTACAGAGAATGAGAATAACAGTCATAGTAATGATGACGGACATTCAGACATACCTTTGATGTGATAGCACTTGAAATGGATTTTACATGGTGCTTCACAGGGATGGACTGACCTTTCCATACTGTAGGGCAGGAGGGAACATTTTTTTCACAGACAGCTGTATCAACTTAGCTTAAGCAAGTGAAGGGTCATACACTTGGTAACTGAATCAAAACTACAATGTAAATTAGCAGTTTTGCACAAATCTGCTATTTGCATCTTATAGTTTTGCATACTGAGGTCCATTCCCATTAACATTAGCATGTCCTTTCCTTTAAAAAAGAGAGAGAAAACATTGTTACAGTGGAAAATATTACTAACATTAAAGAAAAGTCACTTAATGCTATATAAGCATTTAAATGACCTTAACACTTGTCGCATTTTTTCATGTCTGTACTAAAGAGTGATTGAAAACGTTGCACTGTGGTGAAGTTAAATAGCAGTAAAGCCTATCTGAAGTCATTCCCTGTGAGGTTCCTTCTTCTTCCTGCCTGTTGTTGATTTTTGAGGGTTTTTGGTTTTGCTGCTGGACTGTCCAGGGCCATATTAAGATGGTTAATTAGTCAGTTCTGGCATTTGGTCCATTTATTTTGCCTGTGTTTGTTCTAAAAGTTGCAAAATTTTTTTCCAGATACTTGCCAACTAAACTTGCCATGTAAATGGGTTTACTGTGTGTGCGTAAAAGCAGCTATAGTTGACACTTAAAATTGTTTACAGTAAGTATTTGTCTGATGCTAATTTATTTTTTTGATTACTTTGTCATTAGTTATTCATTCTTTTGTTGCAGGGAAACTAAGAACTATACAAAACATCTAAACTGTTAGTTTAGATATTAATTATTCTTTTTGTTACACTAAATAGAATAGAATTGATTTGTTGATAACTGATTACAGTAATTAAGTATTTGTGGCAGCAACAAAACAAACTTCCTGTCCTTTAATAAATTTCAAAATGTCATCTGAATAACTGGAAATTGACTGCGAGTTTTTGTTTTCAGCTCTGTTCCACCTCCGTCTCGACCACAAAACACCGCAAACTGGATCCAGTTTTGAGTCGTCGATCGTCGACTGTGACCTGCATCTCACCTACATCTGTGTCCGTAGCTTCCTGTGCGTCACACTGAGTTTAACTCCCACACACTGAACCCAAAGCAGAGACATGACACACCCACAGAGCTGTAGAATCACTTCACTCAGAGAGAGTGAAGCATTAATGCGTTAAAGCCATCACTCTATACGAGCCATCTCAATGATATTTAAGGGCTATGCGTGACATCCCGAGTAGCAGGTGTTCCTCTTTCATGTGTCTGCATCTCCTCCCCAGTAGGTGGCTCTCCGAGCAGAGCTTCATTTTGATCTGGAATGTTTTTTGACCCTGAAACGCCCCCTGCAGGCACTGCAGAGCACTACATCAACACACCTTTGCTTGCTGCATCCTGCTGTGAATCACACGTAAAGAGCAACACAGAGCAAAGATTAAGTGAAGGCTGCAGGAGACAAATTAAAAAAGGAAAATCGGATGATTTCTGTACTGGAACATAAATCTTAATTCTGTAAATTATCCACTTTTGCAGCAGTGATCTGAGTGGCTGTAATGTTGATCCTAAAAACAAAGGAACAGTTGATGACGCATCATGATGATCAAGGTCAGAAGGAGTTTATTTTCCTGCTAATAAGATGATAAATTTACTCTGAAGTGGAGTTTAAGTTACTCTCTCATTTTCACATTGTGAAATGTGGAGCATTAGAGCTTTGTCATCAGGGTGGATGCAGTTACATGGGTCAAAATCCTCATGTGTATGTCAGCATTCACTTTTAACAACTTCAGCTCATATTTGGTTTGATTAGAAATTGATAATACAGGTGAATTTGTACATGACTCTCCAGACGTGAGGCACAAGTTAAATTGCTAATATCCAAATTTCCTGAATAAATCTTCACAGGAATCAATAATTTTCTAAATTATTCACGTGTTTGCAGAATCGCTGAATCTGAAATAGTTGGATGAGATGCTGATGTTAAAATATGTGAGTGATGAGTAAATTAACGGTTTTCTTTCTGGTGTATTAAATGTAAAAACGTATGTTTACATTATAAAATCACATTTGTTTACTTCTGGGCGCTTCTTATTAGCTAATATATTTTGCTGCAAGTCAGAAAATCAGCTGCCAAATCCAGACTCTCACTATTTTTACATATTTTGCTGCATGTTTAAAGAACTACATAAGCTAAGAAGGATTAAATATTTGCATGTCCTACTCAGTTCCTATCAAATTGGAGGCAGAAAAATTAAACTGCTCAAATATGATGAACGCTATTTTTCACCCCAATTAATTTTCCTGACCTCGAATTAACCGACCCATAATCTAGTCTGGTTAAAATGAATTGGAGCAGAAATGTAGGACTTATTATCAGACATTTATATTTTTTTGTATTTATTTTAGAGGGAAACACTGCTGTGAGAGAGGTCAGCCCAAAGCTTAGCTTCACTTTCTATATTAAACATACAGTAATAATTTCTATCAACAGGATTTAAAGGTTTAGAGGAAAATGTTTGGTGCACAGACACATTATTAATGGAAAAACAAACTGACAGTTTCTTTGTGCAGTGGAAGAAGTCTGAGTGCTCCAGATTTTCACTTGCAATCAGTTTTCACAACCTGCTGGTTTCTGTTAATGAAACAACCATAAAGAGTTTTCCACATGTGCTGCAGTTCACCTGCAAAGACGGCCCTGTGGTGAACTCGTCATTATGGAAATGAGAATAAATCTGGCAGATTTGAAGAATCTCCAGATGCAGCACGAGTCCCAAACAGTGGTAACTGGACGAGGTTTGATGGTCTGAGGATAATGTCTGGAAATTAGAGAAACCGTTTGATAATCTGGGAAATCTACTGTTTGACTTCTTTGCTGAGAGTTAGATGAGAAGATTGATTCTCATGAATTTGAAGCAGGTGGTTAGCTTAGCTTAACGACGAAATAAATCTGAGACACCTGGCTGTGACAGAATCCACCTGTAATACCTCTAAAGGAGACTGATGAACACACTATATTGTGTTAAATATTATTGAGTTTTCTTAAATGAAGTGGCGATCCTTTTGTGGCCTATTTAAAATGAATGCTCCTTTTATTGAAATGATCTGTTTGCTGTAAGAGATTCGAACACATCAGTCTCAGGATTTATGGCGGGGAAAAACAAAATGATTGTGTTAAATCATCTGATGAATGTTTAATGGCAGCAAATGAAATGTTAATCTTTGTGCTAAGAAGGCTTTGGCTGATTGTGAACATGTCTGACATAAAACATGCCTTGACTGTGAAAATGTCTGCATAGTATCGCTGTGATCAGATCACATGAGCTGTGTTAAGTTAGCATTAAGATACAGGGCTGACTGATATATGTCGACATGTGTGTTGTTTACATTGCTCACATCGCTGGCTAAGGTTTAAAAATGTCTCACACTTCTCATTCATTCCACTTTGGCTGTAAAATCACTGAACTAACCCTTTTGATTTATGACCAACTTAATGAGAAAGAGGCAATAAATCCTTTTAAAGGACCCTCCGTGTCTTGTCATTATTATTTTTGAATATTTAAAGCCCCTGGGAGAAATCACATTGACTTCATTTGAGTATAAGATTAATTATTTCTAGTCCTTTGTGATAAACTTTAATAAGCATGTAGAACAATCCTGATGGTGGTGCAAGAACACCGTGTGGTGAACCACTGGAACACCAATGTGACGCCACATCTTCAGCAGCATAAATCAGAACCGCAGACATGAAAGAAAAATAAACACTGTCTTTTGTTTCTTTTGTTCTTTGTCTTTCATTCAATCTTTCTGTCACATTTGCTCTGATCCTCGCTCCTTTTCCTCTCCCCCCTCTCTCTGTTGTTTTTCCTCTCAGGCAGGGAGGCAGGGTACACCCTGGACAGGTCACAAGTTTGTTGGACAACCATTCACACTCACATTCACACCTATAGACAACTGAGAATTATCAATTAACCTACCCCCACTAACTGCATGTCTTTGGACTGTGGGAGGAAGCCGGAGTACCCGGAAAGAACCCACGTACTGCATTTCCTTTCCTGTAAAGTTGCAAGTGCGTGTTTAATTTTCCTGTGATCAGTCTTGCTGGTAAAACAAAGGTTTTTCACACTTGCAGGTGTCTAATTCACCACAGCAGTAGGTGTTTAGTCCTTATAATCTGGCTGCGTAGCATAGAATCATAAGTCATAACCACCAGTGGGACGTATTTGGGTCACTGGGAGGCAGCAACCACCAGAGATGTGTCACATGGGGGTTAGTAGGTGATATGTTGGCCTTCGAAACAAAGCAGGAAGTCAGTGGTCACAGAGAGGCAGCCCGAGGAAGTCCTGCTGTTGCATCATATTTTAGACTCTTTTAAAGTTCAGTTCATGTTCATGATCTGTTTGTGTCCTCTTTAGCACCTGACTACCGTAAAGACAAAGTCACCCAGAGTTCTGGCCTAAAATCATACAAGTCATCTCCTGCTTCAGAAAGACTGAGTTACTGCAGCTCAGAAAATACTCTCCCTTCTCATTGCTGGCTCTGAAAAAATGATCAGCTAATCCTGGATTAATATTAGAAGCAATGCAGACTTGCAGTGCGATCTGTGTGAGCTTATATACGCAGGTGTGTGTCTTTCTAAACAACCATGTGTCCAAATGATTCACTTTGCCACAGCTTAATGATAACTAGAGCCCAACATGATGGACCTGATAGCAACTTTCACAATAAAGAGTCTAAATGACGGATTTAAGTTTATGATTTCTTAGAAATGTGCAAAAAAACCAACAAAAAATGAATGAAAGGCAGGTGGGTAGTATTGCATGTAAAGTTAGGACCATAAATATTTGCACAGAGACAACTTTTCTCATTTTGGTTCAGTACATTATCACAATGAATTTCAATGAAACAACTGAGACGCAGTTGAAGTGCAGACTTTCAGCTTTAATTCAGTGGGTTTGTGAGGGTGCGAAGAAGCAAAGCCCAATCTAGCCTTTCTATTCCTGAGGCTTATGATTGGCTTGTACCTTGCAGTGAATCCTCTGTATTTATGTTCATGCAGTCTTTGATATCGATACACCTACCTCCTGGAGTGTTGTTCAGTTGGTTTGTTGTTGTAAAGGGGTTTCTCTTCACCATGGAAATGATTCTGCGATCATCCACCACTGTTGTCTTCCGTGCATGCCCAGGCCTTTTTGTGTTGCTGACTTCACCAGTGTTTCTGTCTTTCTCAGCATGTACCAAACTGTAGATTTTTCTACTCCTAATATTGTAGCAATTTCTTGGATGGATTTTTTTCTGTTTTCACAGCTCACGAATGTCTTGTTTCACCTGCATGGAGAGCTCCTTTTTTCCCAAAATGTATTAAAAATGTTATGTTATTCAGGAACTATGTGCTCTCACTTGCACATTTACAAACTGCTCAACTATATTTTTTGTGGAACCTGAGATCAAACTTGACCTTCAATCACTGATAATGCTACTGCACATAGGCTACAAACATTTTCTTTACATAAACATAGTGCTGAATTTATATAGAGCATTTTAATGTTTTCTCCACTGCTCTCTGCCATCGCTCTCATATTATGAACTCTGCATGAAGCTAGTTAGGGAGACAGTTGTAGCAGAAGTGAGAAATATTGCGTAAGGTGACCTCATTGAGTAGGAGCTTTTAGCTCTGCTGACAGACAGAAAAAGAGAGCAACAGACAGCTGGACAGACAGACTGCTGGTCTCCTCCGAGCTTCATTAGGAACACGATTCATCTTCCTCTGATTTTGTTGTCACCCCATTTTGGCCTCTGAGGTCATTTTTGGTGTCTTTTTTCACTAAAGCTGCACCAGCACTGAACACGTGCAAGCACAGGTGTGAAGGCCTGAAATTTGTATGTGAGGATGCATGTTTACGTGCATGTGTGTTCTTGTGCAAACTTGTTTTGAATGTGTTAAATGAGACCTGGGTGTGGACTAAGTGTGTTTGTGTGCACATAGTGAAGAATGGTGAGAGGCTGTTGACTTAAAGATGGTTTTAAAGGGCTGTTTGAGGTTAAAGGTTAAAGTTAATTTCAGGTTTAGGTTAATAAAGAGAGTTCCCACAAGAAGATCAACATATGTATATGTGAGTAAATCCAGCTCCTTTTTCTGATCTGGGTCACCTCATGCTCTGTAACATCTCTCTATCACACTACACAGAAATTCTGGGCTTTCATTATATTTGTTATCCCTGCATTCTCACTAAAGATTTAGTTTCACTTTCCAGAGAACCTCCTTATCTCTATCACAAGTCTGATTAGGGATCAAATTTAACAGGTCACTCGTGACTCTGATGTGTAATGTTCATTACTCTCAACACTGAAACTTCTGATAAAAACTTGTTTTTGTTCCTTTCTGACGCCTATAAACCCTGCAGGTTCTCACGTACTTTAAACACACAATAGTAATGAAAGTCGTCCTTTGGGACAAATTAAAATTTTGACTTTTAATGGTGATCTGTCCCTGTGGCTTCTGGTGCTATCACAGGTGCTGTCAAACCACTGGAAGACATCTGAAAATCATAAATGTCTGTTCGACAACATCTGCAAAACAAATCTCCCGGTGAGCACAGAGGTCATTAGTGTTTGTCTACCAAATGTGCCATCTGACCCAGGTGTGTTGTTGCTGCAAGAGTAAAGTCACTGGCAGGTAAACTGCCCATCTGGAGCACTGGGACACGTTTTTTTTCTCTGGCCTGGGGGTGATTTGGCCATGAACAGTCAGTTAAATACTGATGTTATTCTCGTGCACAATATCCCAGCAATATTTGTTCTTTTTGTACAGTTATAGTTACAGACTCTCTCTACCTCCCTGCACAATCCTTATACCTACCCTGTTATGTAAATAATCCACAAAATCCACAATCTTTTCAATGACTGCAGAAAAAATGACAGCTTTAATGATGCATTTACGACAGAGTCTGTGAAACCAGTCTGGTGCAGCTCACTCAGACAGACTAACTGAACAGCCAGCTGGACTTGAGTCTAATCTTAGCCTAGCATCACCTTCAAGAGCACACTCATCAGCACTCCATAAAAAAATACACAAGTACTTTATTTCTTGGCTCAGGGATGCAATTTAAAGAATCCAAAGCCTGTTCCTGGAGGCGATCTCGCAGTCAACATGTACCCATTAGAGGAGATCGGTTTGCCTCCTTCAGATCCAAATGAGGTTCAAGTGTACATTTAAATTCTGCTCTGAATCTCTTGTCTCAGCACATATGAGTTTCCTTTAAAGTCAGCCACAAAACAACAGTGCAGTGTCTTTTTTGTTTTCATTTTTGTTTGTTTGTTTGTTTGTTTGTTTGTTTGTTTGGGACACGCTCTGCTCCACCAAACAAATGCCAATTCTACGTCAGCATGGTATGAGGTGAAGTCTGGAACAGTGAAGTGGCTTCATTCAGAATCAGAAGAACAAAAAACTTTTCAAAATCATTAACTGGCCTCAGCTGTCCTCATTCAGGCATCTCAGTGAAAACATCGAGACAGACACATGATCAAGGAACTATTACGGTCACATAAAAAGTGTGTATATTTATATTTAATCTTTAAAATGCTTCTAGCTAAAGCTGTAAACACAGCAGAGTTGGACCCTTGACCACAGCCCAAGGCAAACGTGTCCAAGTGTCCAAACACAACGACCGTTGTTTAAGGAGATGTTTGACAATTATTTAGATATAGCACTCATGTTTAGTAGCAAAGTTTCTATCAAAATGTAAAACGATATTTGTCCAAATTTGAACAATTTCCCTGATATTTTTCCTATTCTTACTATAAGTCCTACTGGCTGCAGAACTGGAGTGAAGCTGCTCCCACAGGAAAAACGGCTGAAGGAAGATTTTAGCTGCTTGTTTCCAGGAAAAGTTTCATCTGTAACTTTTCAGTTAAATTAACAAGCATGATGAAAATGAAACTTAATGAAACTGGATAATATCAATGTTAAAGAGAGCCAAAGTGAAACAAACAGATGAATATGGTGACATTTGTATTACATCTAAAGATCCAGACTAAGGAGTGAGCTGTTCTCTGGTTGGGGCTCATACTTTTTGTGAGGTGTTTATTTGGTACATGTATAGTTTTTGAGCCCAGAGTCTGTGTGAAGTTTTTTGCCTGCAGTTTTTCATATTTCCAGCTGCACAGCTGTAATTGAAATACCAGCAGTGATGGGAATAACGGCGTTACAAGTAACGGCGTTACTAACGGCGTTACTTTTTTCAGTAACGAGTAATCTAACTAATTACTATTCCTATCGTTACAACGGCGTTACAGTTACTAACAAGGAAACGCGGTCCGTTACTATTTTTCAACAAACAGACGGTTGAAGCTGTGTTCAGCTTACCGCATGTTATATCAGTTGCACGGAAGTAGCTGTAAGTAATCTGGACGCTACAGCTTTAAGCAGCTGCGCGCTCCCGCGGATGGTAATCACGATCGCTGTCTAGCACAACACCTGGAGCTAAGGAGGCAAAACAATCGCATGAGTGCTGCTGTTTGACTGAGGAAGAATAAAGTAGTCGTGGTAAGTCAATCACATGACCACTTAAAGACAAAGCAACAAGGTGCCAGTTTTTAAATTGTGTTGATAGGCCACGTAAAACCAGAGTCATGATAAACAATATATACGCTGCGTTTTTTCATCAATTTTTTCCTCATGTTAGCGCTAGCAAGCACTCTCTGCTTATGAGCAATAAAACAAAACAAACAAAAGTTTTAGGAGTGACGGCGAGAGAAAGAGAGAGAGAGAAAGAGAGAGGGAGAGAGAGAGAGAAAGAGAAAGAGAGAGAGCAGAAAAAGAGAGAGAGCAGAAAAAGAGAGAGAGCGAGTTTTGAGATGTGAGATTTGTGATGTTTAGCGTGTTTGGAGTGTGTGGTTAATGTGTTGTCTTGTGTAGTTAGTGTGTAGTGTTGTGGATAGTTTTGTGTTGTGTGTCAGAACAATGAGGCGACTGCTGTCTCCAGGTAGAAACGGAGGTGATACACCTGCTGCTGTCAGACCTGCAGGTATCAGGCTGTGATGTTCTCCTTTATAGTGGACAGAAATGATTTTTTTGGAGTGGCACAAATAATTTATGTGGCATCTTACTGAATGCAGAACAGCTGATTGTTCTTTAAATAGTTTGAAATGGTTATTTAAAAAAAGGGTAAAAGGTAAATGGATGCAAATAACTTTGTTGTTTGCAAAACTTGTGCATAGGATTTTAAAATTGACAATTAATATTTGCATTTGAAGTTATGAAATATGATTCATTAAACATGTTTATGGTTGTTACAGTAAAAATATAACTTTTTCTACTGTGATTTTATGTTTTTTGTCTGATTTTAGATCAATTCTGGTTATACAGTATGACAAAATGAGAACATAACTGTAAATTCAGGCACGTGAGGTTGCGCTAAAAAGGATGATACCAAACAAGGCAAAGTAAATAGTTTTTAAAGGTAAAATGTGGAGAGAAAATCAAGAGTAGTAAAAAAATGGCCAATTATACCCTGGACGCCAGAGGGTTAAACGTTCTTTGTTTTTTTTTTAAGTAACGTAATAGTTACTTTTCCAAGTAATTAATTACTTTTAGAATATTGTAACTCAGTTACTAACTCAGTTACTTTTTTGAAGAAGTAACTAGTAACTATAATTGAATTACTATTTCAAAGTAACTTGCCCAACACTGAATACCAGGTACTGCACAGGGCTACAGTATGCTGCTGCATATTTTCGTTTTTTTCTGTTTCTCATTTGTACTGTAGCCACACAAAACACAGCAAGTTTTTTTTTAAATTCAGTTTCTCAATTATTGATTTTTTAATTGCTTCCTTAAACTTATACGGTACATTTAATCTGCAGTCTTGTCGGCTTGTTAGATAAATACACAGTCATGCATACTGTCACACAATCTTGGCATACTTCACATAGCGTTAATGCAACATATCAAGTGAAATGTCAGAAGTTTGGATTGGAGCAGGTCTCAGGCCACCGGCCACGTCTGGCCCGCCCCGAGGCCTTTGGCCTTCGAGAGTGTGATACGATCATCAAACTGTCTCTCCTTAACGAGCTCACTAATTCACGAGTCCTGGCACGGCGAGGTTTATAAGATAACTAACAAACTGCTGCTCCTTGCGGATGATCTCTTCATTTAACTATGCTTCTTGGTTTAATCTACCTGAAACTGGATGTTAGGGTGATTCAGGTATTGCTGGGGTCAGAGCTTAAAGGTCAAAGGTTAAAAGATTAGTGACTTTTTTGATTTGAAATTTTCAGAGAAACCTGAACCAGCAACTTAGCTGGATGATTTTCATGCTAGTGATGTCTTTCTATGATGAAGAAATATTTGCACCTGTAAGTTTGTTCACACAGTTCATGACTTTAGAATCTCAGCTTTTCAGGAATGAGAGAAACCATCCAGCTTTATTTTTAGTCTCATGGCCATGTGTGCTTTAGTTTATCCAACTGATGTGGAAAGGATTTGACAAGCAAACTCTCAACTGAATTAAAGATATGATCATGACTAAAAATACATTTACAAGGTATCATCAGGTGAAACACGATCGTAGCTGTGTGTGCTGTGTAGAGATGATACATGCGGGTTTGCTACTGAGGGCTCTGAAGGGGGCACTCGAAGAACAATATATTATTTCTACAATAAACTTCATTGTGGAAGCAGCTGTTCTTTTAACTATAGATGAGAACTAATTAGCCTTGAAGTTGTTTCCAGTCCTAAAAGGGCAGAGTTGTGGTCAGTGGTGTAGGTGGTTAAAGAGTAAATGCAAAGCAGAAGAAAGATGAAAAGGCCTCAAAACTGAGAAACAGGAGAATGCAGTTTGGAAACGCTTCAGATAAAGCATCAATGTCATCTGTGCATCTGTTTCCTCTAAAACTGCATTCTAACCAATCACCAGTGGGGTCTCTGGCTTCCAGCCACAGATGACAGCGATGAGCTCATCACAGTGTGGTGCACCACACAGAGGGAAAGACGCCAAGTAAAATTTAAAAAAGCCACACAAAAATTCTTCTTTATTGAATTTTTTGTTGTCAAAGATAACATCATAAAGATGACAGATAACCAGAAAGTTTGGTAAACCTATGTCTGGTTAAAACGGTATTTTTCCATTAAATAGCACAGCTGCTTTCTCAAGTTTTTCCATGGAAACTCTGGGGTTCCATGGAAAAGCTGTGGGCCAAAAGCAAGCTTACTTTCATGCTAGTGCATCTTTTATTCTCAAAGAGAGTGAAAGGTACAAAAAGAACCTTCTCTTGTTTTTGATTTCACCTCTGCTTGTCATTTATGACTGCAGGTTTTTATTACACCTGGCAGCGGTTCGGCATTCTGCGGTCAGCCACAGCACCTCCCGCTCTCCCTCTCCTCTCACACTCTGAAAGCTGCTGACTTTCACTTTTCCACAGATGTGTCAAAGATACAGTAGCTGGCTTTGTCACCTTCTGAGCCAGAGAAATGGACACGAGAAGTTCCAGTGAGCAGAAATAAGCCTGTATCATTCAGTTCCAACTGTGAAAATGATAGAAGAGTATCTGTTAGTGGAGAAATTATGATTTTAAGTTGGACTCTCACAGAGGGTGGAACCAAAATAATATATCCAGTTTATTTTTATTATGTTCAGTTTGCAGATAAAGCAGTTTTGGTAATGGGATTGTATTTCTTGTGTTGCATATGATCTCCCCCTGTATCTGAAACAGCATCATGCAGGTGAATTTAAATATAAATATAAACCAAAACATTAGCCAAATGTTCCAAAGATGTACCAAAACCACAGTGATTTTATACTTAGCTGGTAAAACATATCTGTGAAGTGGAAAACAAATATACAGGTATGATGCTTTCAGTGCCTGTGCAGCAGAACCTTCATTATTCCAATAAATGAGGAATTTTAGCTCAAATCACTGCTCAGGAGCTTCAGCTCTGCGGTGTTGGTGGGTTTCCTCACATAAGCTGCTCCCATCAAATCCTTCCACAACATTTTTGGTGGATTAAGGTCAACACTTAAACCTGGTCATTCAAAAATATCACCATACATTCTTCGGTGGCAGAAGCTGTGTGCTAATTTTCTAAGCTTTTCTAAGCTAATTTTCTTGCTGTCTCTCATGGTTTGGTTCACAGAAAGATATCCTGACATTTTCATTTGAAGTATTATTCAAAAATGCATTGCTCCATCAAAGATGGTGAGTCGTCCTGACCCCAGTGTAGCTAAACAGACCCAAACAAAGACACTATTATGCAGGAATGCAATGTTTTCTCATCTCCAAACATTTTACATTCAATGCCAAAAGTTCTGTTTTAGTCTCATCTGAAACGTTCAAACAGATGTTTGGCAGGTCCAGGTTATATTTAGCAAACTACAGATTTAGACCAGCTGCACATTATTCCTCATTAACATGAACATTAGCAGACATAAGAGGATTTTTTTCCCTTTCCCTAAAGTTGCCCCCTTTACTACCTTTTTGACTTTTATGATTTCCTAATACATGCCTTACTCTCTGAGGGATATTTGTTGTTTAATCGCTCATTTGATGGTTAAAAGTGTTTTCTTGTGTTTGTAAATAATCTGTCAGACTGTGGAGTTTAGTGTGATGAACAACAATAACTCTCTTTCTGTGGTCCTCAGAAATGGAGTCAGACTCTGATGGATCCCACTGCTCTTCAGATAAAATAGGAGCATCCATTCACACCTTTCATGGACTGAAAACACGTGAAGGACTTAAAACCAACTGCCAATTCTTGAGGTTCATAGACCTTTGGTACTCACAAATGACCAGCTATATATTTTTGTCACATGTTTTATTGTCACTGGGTCTCCTTTGTGTCCTATCTATGTGTTTGAGTAAGAGTTGTATGTGTTTCGGTCATTACTTTTCTGTCTCAGTTGTCAGTCCATGTTTGGTGAAGTTCACTGTGTCTGTGGTGAAACTGACCTCTGTGTTAAAAGTCCAGCTGATTGCACTTGCAGGAGAAAGTATGACCGCGTGCGATCCGGCTGCACTGTGGTGCTGAGGGGTCAGAACTGTGGGCCGCGGCACATACTCAGTGCCGAAAGGTTGTAACGACAAATTTACAACCAGGGCCCTATTTTTGAAAACACGTTGGGAAGCTTTCCAGCTGATCCTTACCGTGTGTGTCTGTGAGCGTGTGCATGTGCATGTGTGGTATATAATCTTACTAGAACATTACTGAGATATGATCCAATCAGTGCATACATGTTAGGTCAGCATGTTTAAAATCCTCAAAAATGCGTATAATTGTAAAACAACATACATTCAAATAAAATGGTCATATATAAAAATAATTTTATTACATTAAAAGTATACTTTATAAACAATATATCATTATACAGCTACATTCACAAATACAGAAGTATTTACACAGTCTCAGTAAGGTATTGCACTGTTATCATTATTATGTATAATAATTTTTATATTTTATAATGTTTTAAAATACAAAATAAAACAAAATTAGTCTTTTGGTTGTGCATAAAATGCCACACATGAGCTGCCAAGAGCTTAGTGATAGCTAATAACAATAATAATGAGTTACATTAGCTAAAATTTGTAAGCATCTTATGGCATAAAAGTGCTATTAAAGTGTTAATATATATTATTACTTTCAGAAAACGTTTTTTTTTTTTTTAAGCCAAAACTAAACAGTCAAAACCCCCTCTGTGGTCTAAAGTGGACCTCAGAGGTGTTTATGACTTGGCTCTGCTGCAGTCTATTTACAGTTCATAGCCTGCTATGATGTATTTTACTCTCTGAAATCTAGAGTCAAATACAGATGCAGTGCCCTGCAGAACGTATCGCATGTGATCATTACACACTACACACACTAGTTACACACTAGTTAATGCAAATAATCTTCATACCTACAGCTGTTTCTAGACTGGTCATTTTAAATGTTGGTTAAAGTAAATATTTTTCATCTATTTGACGTGAATCAAGCAGCTGTTAGACTTCCTCACTAACCGACAGTTTCCCAGAAAGCAAATTCCCCATAAACCGTGGAGTTTTGTTTTAACAAGGGGAATTTTTCCAAAGTTGTTTTCTTAATGTTTAGAGCTTAAACATGTGGGAGGTGATTTTTTTTTCTTCTTACACATCGACCACCTGCTTCCTTTCCCTTACACAACCTGATGGCTCACAGTTAAATGTAATAGCAGCTTACCTCAGTATTGGCCATAGTGCAGAATTTTTTTGTGTTAATCTATGCAACAGAAACACAGAAAGCAATAGCATCTATAAAGCAGTAATGTACAGTTACAAAATTAACTTGTGAGTAATATAAATCGTATGTGCTCAACTTTCAAATTTAATTTCTATTCAGTTCATTTTTTATAGTGGGCATTCACAACAAAAGTTGTCTCAAGGTGCTTTGTAATTACAGTGAAGACTCCACAGTGTCGGAGGGAGAACCCCAATGATCCCCTGTAAGTCAGCACTTGGCGAGAGTAGGGAGCAAGAACTCCTTTTAACAGGAAGAGATCTCCAGGAGTGTGAGGCTTTTGTCAGGTTAAAGTGAAGACAGAAAAGAGCATAGAAAGACATTTGTCTCTTTCAGCTTACTTTTGGTAGACTTTGTTAACTTAACGCTCTCCCCTCCCCTCCATCTCTTTCATGTTTCTGATCCCTCCTTTCCCTCTACTCTTCTTACGCTCCTTCTCCAGCCTCACCCTCTCTTTCTCCATCATCCATTCTCCTCCCAGGTAACTCAAAGCCTCATCAGGTTTCCCACGAAGCTGTGGCCGTGGGTTGAGGAGTGACTGGAAAAAGGAACAGGCCAAATGGGTGAAACATGCAAACTGGGGAGCTTTGGGAATGTGGTTCTTCTTTTCCAGTCCAGCATCATCCAGATCCTGCGGGCTCTCTGTTTGTGGCTCAGCCCACACGTCCAGTTCATCGTTGGGGCTTTTACTTCTTTCAAACCACTCTTGATATTTTAGGTATGAGTGGCAGTCGCTGGCTGTTTCAGCCCAGGGGTGGCTGCCGGTAAGCATGGCGTATGTCAGGATGCCCAGCGCCCAGCTGTCTGTACTTGGCTCCACGGAAACCCAAACTCTCTTTTTCTTCTTCTCTTCACCAACCTTGATGCCATCATTTCCATCAGTTATATTGCTGCTGTCATTATTTCCTCGAGCAATCTCAGCCTCGGGGGTGCAGTAAGGAGAATTGTACCAGACTTCTGGGATCCTGGTTCCCCTGGACTTTACCTGGGTAAATATTGATTTGCCACATTTAGACTGATAATGGATGCAAATATGGATAAATTAGATGAAATATGCCATAAGTCTTGTGCAGAACACATCTGAGCCATAGGCAGCTGCTTTTACTTGGTTTTCTTCTGTGTCATATCTTAGCGAACAGCTTGTTAATAGACCTGCCAGCTAGATGCGATTGTTATATATATTAGTTTTGTCCTTTATACTGACCATGCCAAAGTCTCCCAGTTTGACCCAGCGGCAGGCAGAGTCACAAAGGAAGACGTTTTCTGGTTTGAGATCTCTGTGGACAAAACCAAGAGAGTGCAGGTGGGAAAGTGCACCACACAGTTGAGACACCACCCGCTGACAGCAGTCCTCCTCCATACCAAGCTACAGAACAAGCGGAGAAGAAGAAGATAGAAATATAAAATAATTATTTCAAAGTCTAATGAGACAAATTATCTTCCAAACATAAATACAGTGTGAGCTAAATTGTTCAGGAATCATAACTCCTTCATTAAAATCTTTATACCTCAGGTATGATGACTTCGTACAGATCACCGAAGAGGCTGGCTTGCTGAGCGAAGATGTAGTGTGATGGTGTGGAATAGGCTATTCCCAGAGCTCTGGTCAGGGATGGGTGAGTACAGAACGACAGGGAGAGGTTATACTCCCTCAGGAAAGAGAACAGAGAAGTAGAGTCACGAGGGAAGAACTTCAGAGCCATCGGAGTACCTGAAAGATCCAAAGATACTGTATTGATGTAGGTGTGTTTTTAGGGGGTCTCGAAGCCATAATGTGTTTGTTTAGTTCCTCACCTCTCTTTCTGTGTACAGCCAGCATAACTTTTCCATACGAGCCTTCACCCAGCAACTTCACGACCTTGAAGTGCTCCGATGTGTCCATTGAGTTCAGAGACTGAGCCGTCAGATGACACATCTCATCCAAAAGTTTTGCGGCAGCCTGGACAAATAAAGACAGAGTACTGGAATTACACCACTGCTGTTCCAGTTTATAACCATAATGGTTTGAGGGGGGGTTTGGAGCATAAATTCTATACGACCTTTGCCTATCCCAAGCAGCTTTCTTAGACCAGCATGTAATCAGTCATGACAGGATGACAGTTTTCTTTTAAAACTTCTATTCATTCCAAGAATGATCTGACCATTTCTACTGTCTAAGAATTTTTAAACATACATATTAGTTAGTCTTGTAATTGAGTGTTGGTGGTTAATTTAAAGCCCACATCTAATTGAATAGGGATGGTGAGATAACAAAACATTTAACCAGTATAGACTGACTGGTCAAATCCAATAAAAAAAAAAGCTTCACTAAAATGAAACTAAAAATGTTTTTTTGTGTTTATACTCCTCCTATACTCTGACTACAAAGCTCCACTTTGTAGAGGTGTCGATGTGACAACATGATTGGCTAATATGGTTCCTGTTTAACAGGTTGTGTGTCCTTAGGGAGCAGGGATTGTTTCCTCTCATAGGTCTCTATTCATGAGTGCCATGTCTTTGGCTTTGTTGATACAAAGCTTAATGGGTGGGAATGTGAGAAACCTGCATAATAGGATTTCTAGGTAAGTAATGTCCCTGTGTAAAAGCAGGCTGAATAAGCAGGTTTCTTATATGTCATGTAAGCAGATGATGGTGACAAGACTCCACACTATTTATTGATATCATACTACTGACTTCCTAAAATATTTCTTTTCTGAACTGAATCCCTCGTAGCTCTTTGGAATGTAACACCACCATTGCAGGGATGATTGTCGTCATGGTGATGCTGGCAATACTCGTTCATGGGTATAAACATGTCTGTTAATAGCCTTGTTAAATCCCCACACACAGTCACACACAGCACTGTTTTGTTTGGTCTGGTGATGTTTCCACTACAGCTGGCACCCTCGGGCCTGGGTTAGTTTGGATTAACTGTCACTGTACGCATCCAGACACAGGGAGCCGCTCATTACAGCTCATCAGTGAACAGCTCAGAGCCGTCAGTGTGCTGCACACAGAGGCCATGAACCCTCACTGAGGCTTTGTTCACACTAAGAGAATGAATCAGATCATTTTGGACAGATTTGCTCATCAGGTACCTAAATTTTTCTGCCCATAAAATTTGGTAATTTTACCCTTATTTGTCTTTAATTTCATAAAAGGGCCCCAAGAAAGAGTTACATTAGAAATGTACCTTATTTTTAATCATTTGCACCAAATTAAGTTTGCGGTAAGTTTCCATTTTAAAGAACTGAAGATTATAACTTTGGCAAAATTCCAAGTGCCTTCCTAAAATTAAACCTCCCATGCTTTTTGATAGCTATCAAAAATAAAAAAAGAAATAAACTGTTGCAACATCAGTGGGTGTCATTTTATGCTTTACATGCCAACTCTCTAATCCGCCTCCACTGGGTGGTTTGGGTGGAAACTGAACTCTAACCCTCTGAGTGTCTGTGTAATGCCCAGATTACTAAACTGTCAGAGATAAATGGCAGGACCATTTGATCCTTTGCAGCAGTTTATATGTAATTTGTCAGGTAAACAATTCAGTTAAATGATTTTTATATAGTTCCAAATTACAACAACAGTCACCTCAAGGTGCTTTATATTGTAAGGTAAAGACAAAAATACAGAGAAAACCCCCAATAATCAGACAAGACACCCTGTGAGCAAGCACGTGTCGACAGTGGGAAGGCAGAACCTCTGGTGCAACCAGGATCAGTAAATTGTTTGTGACTTTTTAAAAATATAACATCTTCGTTATTGTGGCTCTAATAAGTATTAAAACACACAGTATAGATTTTAATATGCTTCTTTTATCTCGAAATATGAAGGTACATGGTTTAACTGAAGAGCAGTGATCATGTAGAAGATTCCTGCTCAGATAACGGGGAAAAATCCAAAGTTTGCCATTAGTGAGACTAAATGCAAAGAGGCAGTTAAGACGATGTCTAAGGAGCAGCATAGCTGATGGCCTTGGAGGTCAGAAGGATGTAAGATGAAGTCAGGATCAGTTTCAGCCTGATGAGAACAACTCCAGCAGCTCTCAGTGGGATGCCGGGCTCAGGGCCCACGTGAGATGAGACAAACACAAAGCTGGACCAGTAGTAACTGATGTGTGTGTCTCAGAGATGAATGACCTGGTGATGTCCTCTACATGAAAATGGATCTCTGGGGACCACAAAGCACTTATGAAGATAAGATGTTCTTTCTGTGCCTTTTAATGTGTCTGTGTGTTTCTTCACCTTAGCAGAACCAGAGACTGACACATGAAATGTGCAAACCACCACACTATAACAGCTTTGGCAATCATTTTAGGGTTCAAGCTTTACAGCATTAAGATTAATAACAAAGGATGCATAAAGTCCGAAATAATCATACTTTACAGAGTGTAGTGTATATCTCTATGTTTGTTCCCAAACTCATATATTACTGCTTCAATCTTGAAGAAATTAAGCCTATAAGCTACTTAGGGTACCAAGATTTGTAGCATTTGTGTGGTAATAAAAAATATTTACTTCAATTATAAAGTACTGTTTGTCCAAATGCACGTTATATGTACATTGTACTGACCACCAGAGGGTGTAACTGTTAAGAACCGGCCAGTTTTTGACCATTACTGGCATAAAAGGCATTGCTGCGAATGATGGGTGTGGTCGTTGTACTCATACCTCTGCTCAAAATCACATTTTGCAGTAATTTAGGAATTAAGCTATTTGGGTTTATGATCCGCATGTTGATCAACATTTACAAATAATAGAAAACATGAGTAAAACAATCACTGTAAATAGCTGATGCTGAAATGAGCCATACTATAATGTGGCCATTACCATAGCATCACTTTTTACAGTTTACATGGTCTTATTAAATTTCTAATGGTTCCAAATTCTTATGAAATATATTTTCTTTAAAATTCTCAACGCTAATTGGGCCAAGTTTGATGGGCTCGTCATATTAATGCACATACAGTTTTACCTGTGAGTGCAGTGAGCATTGTATCCAGTTACTCTATTTAAATTATTTTTAAATGGTTGGATGAGCCAATGTATTTTTTTAATTAGGTTTTCCAGAGGTAATTTGGGTTTGATTGGTCCAGGTTAGGACAAATCAATAATTAAAATATCTCGTTTGTCCTTGTTACACAGGATACTTCTCCGGCTCTGACTTACCGTCATGTTGCTGCAGTTGTTCAGTTCAAAGTCAGTGATCCAAAGCTACGTTCTCCTCTTCATTTAGCAGGTGCACCAGCTGGGAGAGCCTCCACGCCGAGCCTTCTTTCCACCAAAATGCAGAATTGTCACTTTGCAGCAGGCAGAGTTTGGTTGTAGTCTGCACTCAGTCAGGAAAACCCTTCGACTGGATTGCGAGAGGCTTTCATGGCTGCTGCTGCTGCTACAACCTTTATCCCAAAGTGATCTGTCCTCACCTCCCCTCCTCCTCGTGTCCTCTCTTATTGCAGTGAAAGGCGGATCCTGAAGGGTGTCATGCATGTTTGTGTGTGTAGAAGACCGTATGTTACCTCCAACCTGTCATTATTTGGGTTTTGAGTCTGTTGACCTGTGTTTTGGCAACACGTGAGAACTGGCTGGTTTTGGACCAGTTATCTCTGTTGAACATTTCACACATTTTACATTTGAGACTCATTTGACTTAAAACATGTTTAATTGCTAAAAACATGACTCTCTATGAAATAATCTTTAGGGTACATGGTCATAGAAATAAAGTTAAGAAACAGAAATTTGTAAAAAGTATGGCACATCTTAAATGGCTTTTGTTATCTGCTAAAGAATAAAAGTTGGTGGTTTGACAATAGACAACTGCAGCAAAGCCAATGGAATTAGTCTGGATCTATCCAGGGTATAGTCCCCACCTCATGACTTAAGCTGGATAAATGGTTAAGAAAATTGATAGGTGATCAATTCAAAGAAAAAGTCTCACTTAATATGGCACTCAGTCTGATACAATCTATTACTGCTGAGATTGGAATGCAAATATCTGAGATCTGATATTTATTTTCAATGCCAAAGCTGGAGTGGTGCATTTTTCAGTGCTTTCTACACCACACCTCAGCGCCACCTAGCAATGGTAGACCTGCATACTTTCAAAAAGGAGCGCTAGCTTGGAAGAGCATGGAAGGAGAAAGTACAAACCCCCACAAAAATCTGTTGCTCTCAAAGGAAAATGTAGTCGACAGTTGGATTCTTTTCCTCATGCAGTCGTGTTAGGATCAGCACTCATTGGGAAGCATTTATTGCGCTTACAGTAATGTATTGAGTTGTTTTCAGCTCCCACACGTAACTGTGGTCTACTCTTCTTGTGCAGATGTGGTGACGCAGAGGACATGAAACATATGAGACTACATTCCTGTAATGACCCAAATATTTTATATTGCTTAGATCGTGGGGCTTTGGGATTTTAAATCAACAAATGTCATTCAAAAAAAGCTGAAGAATCTTTATTCAGCCTGTTTCTAATCTGTAGTATGATCAGCATGTCTTTCTTGTTCCTTCCCTCTTTTTCTTTTTTCTCTTTCATCTTAAATATTCACCAGCTGCTCTGAACATTGACTTGTAAACACCAGTGAAGTGTCCTCTGGCACCAAGATGAAGAGCATTTTATCAGCTCATAGTAATCTATGAGGAACTAAACCAAACTGAACGTTGGTGTCATATTTTTTAATGGTACCAATAAAACTAAAACTTTTTAAAATCAGCATATTGTTGTTTTGGTTATTCCCTCCTCTGCTGGTCCCTTGTTGCCCCGTTGGTCACCAAGTCAACACATTAGCACACATCATACACATACAGTCACGTCTTTCTTTGACTCTCTCTAGCTCTATATCCAGTGAAAGGATTCTCCTGTAACACCCAGACCCCTTGTGATTTCACTGATCCTGCTCTCAGCTGCTACCAGCCACCACAGTCCACACATACTGGACAACTGCAGTGTTCCTCTGGAGGCCTCATATTAGTTACAGTGAAAGTCTGTCTGTGGGTGAGATCATCTATCTGTGCCTACATGTCAACACGCTCATATGCAATCCTCATTATGCAAGCAACACGGTGTCACTCCAGTTCAGGGTTACAGGTCGCAGCTGAACAGTGGCAGTCGGTACATTCCCCTCATGTGTCACCCGGACTTGTGTGGACACTTTTAACCTCAGCTATTTAAAAATTTTAGCATTCCACTGACATGTGTGGCATTTTAGTGTTTTCTACTCACTAAGCTAGGTGTATTTATTCAGCTTTTAGGGGGAAAAGTTGTATAAAACCATGTTCAGTTTTGAGATTCAGCAGATATGTAAACTGTATATAAAAGACGGACGTAAAACTTCTGGATCTAAAAAGGGAAGTCAATGCATTTTTGTATTTTTCTAATAGCCAGCAGGGGGCGACTCCTATGACGTCAAAAGCAACTTCAAGGGTGTGGAAGTCAATGAGAAAATTACTTTTGACTTACAACTCAGTGAAGATTTCCTGATGAGTTTGTGGTCTCAGTTTAAAAGAGATGAGATATGCTTTACCTAACTCAAAAGTTGGGAAATTATTGTGTCAAAGCAGCTAAAATATAAAAATGTCATCTCTACGTTTCTGGTTTCACGTTCGTTTTTGGATCTTTGGGTTCCCTGGTGGTTTGTTCATCACGCCTTCATGGACTCAACAATTTTGGATTCTGTGTACTTCTTTTGGACAATCAGTAATAAACTCTCCCATTATGTTTGTACTTCTGTTTCCTGCATCATGCTCTCAAAAATATACTGAACTCAACACAGGAGATTGTGATGATCAAAACTATAAAAACCACCAGTGCTGAGGTTTATCTAACAAGTGAGGAGCAAATGTTAAAGTAAATAATCAAAAATCTCTTTAATGTTTATATTTAACAAACAAACACACACACACACACACACACACACACTTATTCTTGTTTCCCTAAACCCAAAAAGTATCACACTGAGCACTTACATTAGTTTCTAAGGCAGTTTTATTAATGACTGTAAAACAAGACATACAAAATATATAAATAGCAATATGATGGTTTATAGAATGATAATAGATATTATTATTAAATATTACAAAATTCTTTAAAATGGAAAAATGTTTAGCTGGAGATGCCTGCACCTGCAGCTAACATACAAACACATAATATAAAAGCTTATAAATAGTAACCTAAATATGTATCAAAAATAACAATAAAAAACACGAACTGTTCTCCGAAGTTTTTAGCTCGCGGAATAAACCAACAAAAAGCAGGCACTGTGAGTGTAAACAGTCTGAGAGGGAGTGAAGGTCACGGGTGACAGTACCTTAGCACAGTGCATCAATACAATACATTTTCAGAGGCCACACGTAAACTGTGACATACACATATTTTCTTATAAATAGCAAATTTCATTAACGTACAGTACATTCTGTTTCCTTTTATCAAAATAGGTCTTAATGACAGGCAGCATAAAGAAAATCCCAATAATCCAGTAAGATTTCTCTAATTTTAAATGCTGAAATCTTTATCTTGCATTTTTTGAACTTTTTCTATAGGTCTGCTCTCTACTCACCACATGCTAGTAGCTTCATAAGGCTGTACTTTAACTACAGTGGCTATTTAAGACCATTGTTAGCTCACTAACATGCTCACGATAACAATGACAGTAGATTCTGGTGCTATCAGGTTTATAATATTCACTGTCTCAGATTAGCATGTTAGCATGCTAAAAGTGGCTTATTAGCACAAAACACAAAGTTTAGTCCAGCTGGGAGTTGCAGTTTTAAAGGCATTTGTTAAAAAATAAACTAAAGTGAAGTAACTGAATTTTAAACAAATAAAATACAGACAAGAAGTCAGATCGTTCATCTCAAGGGACACATCAGCATCTATTACCCTATCACTGTTGAGACGTTTAACTCAGTTATGTATCATAGACCTCAATCAAATATGAAAAATTTCAGAGAGTAATGAAAAATTAAATAGCATATCACCCCACGACATGATATGATAGTCCAGCTCAAATGCTGAAGGGAAAAGCATAAAATGTGACAGTGGTTATGTAGGAAGACATCACACACTAGTTTTGTCTTGGAGGTTTGAGCTTAATGTTTTGAACAGGGGGATCGTCTCTGGAGTTGCCGTAAGATTCTTTTTGACCAGTGACAGAAGACTTGTAGTCGGTCTGAGATCTCTACAGAGAACCTGAGAGACTCGAAGGCTGTGGAGACGACCGGGAGGGAGGGAGACGCCGTCTGAGGAACTTGTTCACCGATCTGAAGATGGAAAGAAAAAGAGATAAAAGTCATTGGTTGAATCTGAGAAAGCACAAAAACTGATTGTTTTCTCTTCACTCTGTGGATGAGTTTTAATGGGAATGAATACATTTAGCTGTGGAGTTGAATGATTAAATGTCAGGTCGGTTCTTAATTTGTTTGTTTCCTTTTGTTAATCTAGATTTTGGTCATTGCTTTCTTTGAGAGACAGGAAAAAAAGAGTAAGATTATTTAGTCACTGATGAATTTAGTCTTCATTCCTTTATTTTTTTAACCCAGACGGTGATTAATTTATGTATGACTACGTGGTCAAAAACAACACAAAAAAACAAAAAATCAAAAGATGAATGTGAGTCAAAGTTAAAGTTTTACATTTTTATGTCAAACGCTTTCTTTTACATTTTGTAGCCTTATTCTTTAATTTACTTTGTGCTCTAATATCAACAGTATCAGTTTTCAGTTTAAGTTAATATTAAATTAAGAAGTAAGAAATCTCTTGTGTGTCATTTTCAGTGGATTTTCTTTCTAAAAACAAGCAAACTCAGTAAAAATCAAGCCATACTGTTGCTCTCACCTTTTCTAGAAATTTTTTGGTGAGATAGGACAATTGCTCGAGGTGGGTGCTGGCGCCCTCAGCTGCCTGAAAGGGCACACTGACATTTTCTTGTGTAGTTTTCAACCACTTGGTGTGCAGCCTGAAGGACTCGACGTACACGTAGAGCTGAGAGAGCGACTCGTTAACCTGCAGGGATGTTAAGGTGACAGATTTAGTGAAGATCTTTTAAACTTTAATAGCATTTAGAGTCTATTTCCACCATTTAAATCACTGATAGGAGAAGCTGGATGATTACCTTCAACGAGCTGAGATGGGCAGCAGTGTGTTTTATTACAGGAAGACTGTCCAGTTTGTGTTCTATGTCCATGAAGGTCACAAGCTCGGCTTCTGGCTGTTAAAATATAGCAAAAAGGGAGGTTTAAAACATAACCACATTTCCTTATAATACTTAATATATAGGATTTTTAATTGCTCAAAACATAAACTAGAATGTTTGCTTGAATCAGATAAGACATTTTTCAAGCTTTCAGTTTACAGTTACTATGTTCTAGATTTCATTTAAATGACTAATTTGTCACTTGTTTTATTAAAAAGTGCACAACCAATTCTCTCATTTACCAAGACACTTTAGAAGCCTTTTGCAGTAACACTCCCACAAAGTTTGTGCTCAAGTATATCGTGTTTATTTTTAATTACGCCTCAAATTTTTCTATTTCTTAGTTGGAGTCCAGTTTTGGGTCAGTGACGAAAGATTTGATTTATTTTGACCTAATAACAGCAAGTTTTGAAACAAAAAAAAATGGTTCTAAGACAGAAAAGCCAACATGGATCTGGCACAGGAAGTGTAAAGTTAAACCTTACCAAACCATGGAGTTTTTTGGAGGAGGTGATGATCTTGTCCAACTGATGAATCATTGGTTCAAACACGCTGTACGGACAAGGGGTGGGACGGGACGATGAATGGACAAACAGCTCAGCCAGTATTACCAGGTAGAGAAGAAAAGAGGTGGAGTCATGGAAAACTGCAAAGACAAGAAAAAAGGATCCAAACAATGAGTTACAATCTTGTGTATTTTATTAGGTTCTGTGGTCTTCTGAGGCCTTTTGCCTCATCAAAACACAATCAGCCACATAAAAACACCAACTCCGCATTAATTCAAAGCAAAGGATCGAGCTGAGTAACATTCAGCTGATGCTGCTCCCAGCTGCACACACGCACACACACACACGCACACACACACGCGCGCGCATACACACACACACACACACACACACACACACACACACACACACAGTCTCATAACAGGTGGCCACTGGGCTGCATTCATGTTGCAGCAGAAAGTATCACAACTCAACCTCTTCCCCTCTCTGCGACCCAGACGTGCTGCTTCTGAATCAGATAGAAAAACCACAGAGCTACATGGAAACTTGTTTTCATTTCCAGCCTAAATCTGGACCACATGACCCACAAGATTAATCCTGAGGCAGCTGTATTTGTCACGGCAGTTAGGAGCTATTACACCATCAATCTGATGCAACTGTAGGTACATGCTAGCATTAACACCAAAGCGTTTGTTGCAGATCAGATCTAACAAACAAACAACAAAAAAAAAATCAAACCTCACACCCTCAGATATCAGATCCAGACATAAACAGTAAATTCAAAGAAATCAGATAAGAGCAGGAGATCAGATACGAGATAAAACAAGCATGGATGGTGGTTTAGACACTAAAACAGGTCGGAAACAAGTTCACTGTTAGCATTTAGTACTGAAGGAGTGTGGGTGTGTGAGAGGAGGAAGGAGAAAATTTTCTGCAAAGTGATAGCCGGTGTTTCCCAGAAACACAAGCAGCATGTTAACAGGTTAGCTGACATATTACATAACACTGTTTTTATTTGACCTGTATAAAGTCTTTTCCTTTTTTTAAATTTCATATGCTGTTTCAGGTAAATCACATCTCAGAAGTGTCACCAGGGAACAACATCAGCACAAACTGCAGCTTCAAATGGCTTCAAATGGTCGCTGTGTTTTCCCAGCAATTCTTTTTGAAGCAGTCAAAAATGAATGGATGAGTACCTTAAAAGGAAATTTAAGCTTATAGTTTTGTTCTACTTGCTGATATTATGCTTTCAAATTAAATGTAGAGAATGCAAATGTAGTGAGCCTCAACAAAGTTATAGCAGCAACCACTGATTAGCCCATACGGACATAAACCCAATACAATAAACAAGAAGACTAGCTGCTTTGTCTAAAGGATGGTTAAAAAAACCATCATTCCACTTCAGTCACAGCGAATAATAGAGCTTTGTATCCAGTACCACAGTCTCTTATTTTAGGCTGCATGGCTTCAGGATAGTTGGTACACTGACCACTTTGGAAACAGAAACTATGCGTTTGACTTTCTGCTACTACTTTCCATCAATGCCTTGTTGTAGCTCTGGTTTTGGTCTCCACCGGTTTCTGGGGGAATTATCTGGCTCTTTGGCTGCTAAATGCTTAATTACGTAAACTCTATTCAAACACCTTTCCCCCCGAGTTTTTCATGAGTCACAGCTACCTCCTGCTGCCCCATTTAGGTTAATGAAGCGAAGGTTGAGGGCTGTAAAACAACAGGCAATTAATCAAGAACACCAAACTGAACTTTAAAGCTGAGGGGCACTTTAGATATGTCACTAGAAGCAGCACAGTGTTTATATTTTATGGCCATCCCTTTTTAATGTTTACGTATGAACAATTAAAAAAAAAAAAGTAGGTCTGATGGACTGGACCTCCATGACTGAATACCTCCTACTGTGCTTAGTTAATCCCTGGAAAGAAGAACCACCCAGATCTTATCTGTTTGAGAGTGAATAATTCCAATGAGTCTTCTGTAGTTTGTTTTGTCTCTATTTCTTAAACTTCCTTTTATCATAACTGAAAGGAGTAACACCAAAATCAAGATTAGTTCATGTCTGCAGGTCGGTGTAACTTCAGAAATCCCATTATGCAGGGCAACAAAGAAATGAACTGTCCGTTAGTGTTAGATCAGGGATAAGGAATGAGAGGTATGCTGTGGGGTTTTTTTCCCAGCCTGCTCTGGGCCTCTTGTTGGAAAAGGAGAAGGGAGCTGGCGCAGAGGTCTGACTCAGATTAATCTCTTGGCGGTGACATCACCGGGCAGATGCCCTAGGCTGCGCTTTTTAGAGGGAAAACATCCACTTTGTTATGAGTGTCGGAGCACTTTAAACACTTTTACTGCCACTCAGGCACTCAGGGCAGTGTACTTTATAGGCTAAGATTTGAGGTCAACAATGAGGTAAAAAGGGGGAAATTGTTTACCTAAGAAAACAAAGTGAAGTTTTCGTGATGTTTTATCCATTTAAAATAAAAACCACTTTAATATTTAAACTCTTATACGTAGTTCAGTAAAGGTAAAGATTTATTTATTTTTTCTTCTTATTTACCTCCCTATATCTTAGGTTTTATTTGTTCCATTTTTGCTTCTATATTTATATTTTCTAAAGGTTTTTTTTGGCAGTTTTACCAATTTTTTTTCTAGCTGCAGTCACTGAAAGTTAAGTTTCAACCTTGATCTACTTTGCCGGTGACCTTTGGTGAGCAGTCATTCTTCGGGAGTCAGTATTCATCTCATGACTTTGGCATGAGATGATCAGGAAACAGCAGGAAAGCAGAAGGTCAGCAGCCAGACAGACGTATTCCCGGAATTTTGACAAATAGTGCTGAGCTGTGACTTTATAAATGTTACAGTAATGTGATTACAATTTTATCCTCTACTTTTTAGTTACTAATCCCAGGAATAATTTGGGACCTTCTTCTAGGCCTGAGTGCTCTCTATTTAACATTCACGCTCCAATAAATGCATTGGAGAGCGACTTCAGCATCTTGCCCAAGGACACTTTCACATGCAGACTGGAGCAGCTAGGGATCAAACCACTAACAATCTTCTGATTAATAGATGATCTGCCTCCTGAGCTACAACTCGAAGTAGTTTAATGGAGTTTTGATTGTCTTGTTCGTTTAGCCTGTGTAACGAAGCAGTCTTCATTCGCTAAAAGACTAAAAATTTAATAATAAACTTGTAGTAGACTTTTATGTCTTACTGACCAGTAAAAGAAAAGATTTACCAAGATGGCATCCATATGGCCCTTTGTTGGACTGTCAACTTGTTCAGGGTGTACTCAGTGTTTTAGCCAAAGAAAGCTTAGATAATACGCAGACCTCCCATGATCCAAATAAGTGTTTACTAATGGATGGATGGAAGCTGAGTCACTGAGGGCACCAGTGTCATAATGCCAAAACAAAAGATGGCTGTTAAATCAACGCATCTGGTGAGATGTACTTTTACATTCACAATGTGACTATTAATTAACAAACAGTAGAGCTGTTCTACTGTTCTCACTGTTCTCACTATAAAGAGTTTTGCTCTTTCACTCTTCATCTGTTTGTTCCTGTTACGAGTGCTTAGTATTAAATGCACAGGGACACAGGAAGAGCTGGAAAACAATATTTTACCCCATCAGCATTCATGTCTGGATCTTATTACAGAGCTAAAATACTGCATCAGAGAACAATTTAATATTTTGATATGAGTCAGACATCGACGACCGGACAAAAAATATTTCTGTCTGCTCTTCACTTATCCTCAATTTTCCCCCATAGCACAAAACCTTGTGGCTTGATTGTAAGAACAAAGTAGTTTTTGGATCCAGTGTTGAGCAAGATTCAAACACTAAATAGTTAATAACAAAAGTACAAAAGCACTGAATGAGTGCAACTGTGGCTTTTACACATGCAGCAGCAGGCTTCATGTTAAAGTAATTTTCAGTTAGCAAAGGGCTTAAAATGCTTCATTTAGTTATTGGAAAATTACTGAAAAAGCCATCAGCAAAACCCTCCTGTCACACTAAGAAAAACATCCTCCAGCAGTGCTGCGTACAGTCATGTATTTGGCAGAGTAAACAGCTGTGACAGCATAACACCTCAGAACAAAGTTGCTTAAGAAGCAGAGTGAATGGGCCACCTTTAATGTGTTTAACAGGTCATTTCGTCAGCACTCGTTTAACCACGCACGACACATCAACACACACATGCAAGCTCTCACATAATCACACGCTTCCACCGTTTCCGATTGGGTTCGTGTGCTCTTTCTTGCTGAGTCAGACAAACAAACACTGGAGTTTCCTGTGTTTTCTCTCTGACACAGTGAGCGCCTTATTTCCTCTTATTTGCTCTTCTTTTACTCTGAAGACCATCCAGTGAATAAAGTGTAAAGCCCGAGTGGCGGGAGGAGCTCTGTCATCTTTCTCCAAAACCATCAAATAAACAAGAAAATGGTAACTTTGAAATACCTGAAGTGTGAGGTTTGGCTTTCAAACAGGTTGTTTCAGGAGCAGCGGGACAGCAGTAAGAACGTGTTTATACGTTTTTCTACTGAAACTAAAATAAAAAACACTTTGGATACTTCAGATAAATATATAATTTGATATTAACAGTGAATCAAATGATTACGTAGTCTAGAAGGTGGCACACTAAGGTGACAAACCCTATAAAATTATAACCTGACTGTGCTGTTTTACTCCTCTAAGCTTTACACTATAACACTCAAAAAGTGTTTACTATTTACAAGCCACATACTTCCCTTTAGGGAGTGGAGGTGGAGCCCTGGAGTAGAGTTACAAGTGTGTGAAAGTTGTACTTACACAGTGAGGTGTAAGTTTTGAACTTCAGCGTCTGTTCGCCAGCATTTTCTCTAAAACTTCTTTATAGAGGTACAAGTTTACAGAGCTACAAGTACAGAGTTGAAACTACAAGAAAGAAGTTGTTTGACTCAAGAAAAAGGCAAAGAACAGAAACAAAAAACAAGAGAAGGAGGGCATGAGTCCTGCTGGTAGGATCACGCTCTAGCATCCTGGGAAATGCACTAGTTCTATAGAAATTTACGCAAGCCCAGTTTCAAATTACTGTTACAGAGAAATGCAACAGGAAGTGTGCTGAAAATGCCACTCTGCTGGCCTAAAGGATGTGCCATGTCATTGTGGCTGATTGGTTTATTGTGTACCATATACATAACTTGTGAGGTTTTTGCAGCACTAAATTGTTAAATCTATCCAAACCTGACATGAACAAAAGCATATAAATGTCAAAATATTGCTGATTTTCATGCTATAAAAATCAGGTATATGGAGAAAAAGATTCTTAAATATTAGTGATAGTGATCAATTAAACATTGATTGAATTAATCATTCTTAATAATATTAAATTAGCCAATTATTACATATACATTTAACAATCTTTTTCAAATTGCAGAGCATGACTTTGTGCCGTTTCAATTCTTGCAGCATCCTGTTTTCAGATGTTTTCTTAGGTTCACTGGAGACAGAGTGACATCACTCCAGTATGTAGTTATATACAGACTTCACTGGAATTCATCTTTGCTCTGCCCCATACAGCTAATCCATTTATGTAGCATAACAAGGGGAAACCTTTTCCTTAAAATGACTCATAATCACAACAACATTATAAAAAAAATAATCATAGCCAAGCTTGAAATCTCCCAAGAAACTTTGAACAATAATGGATAAAACCACTGCAGTAATAATGATTCACTTTATGTGGAAATGTTCTGTTTATAATGAGGTTTTAAAAAAATTGGAGTGGATGAGTTGCAGTACCATTTTTGTCCACTTGGGCAAGCTGATATATGAGCTGACTCACTCCACAGCAGATTCAGGGTTCAGGCCCCTTACAGTGAGTCTGCAAGTTACATTACAGTAAATGCTGGTGATGTGCAGTGATGACATCACTGTCTGATGACCTGACTCGTAGCTTTCACAACTTTTGGATAAACAGACTGGGTGCCTCATGGCTCCTGTTTTTGTTACTAGTCATCATGTTTTCATAGTTAGTTGATGATCCAGTAGTTTTTGACTTAGAGTGTCATGCAATACCGAACTGATTGGATGAGCATCAAGGAAAATATCATTTCCAAAGGACAGATAAAGAGAATACAGTCAACAGAGGCTCAGGTCTTTAAAACTACTCCAGCTTTTAATGTTATAAAACCTGCAATGACCGCACAACTAAAGTAGCAACTTGATTTATTCAGTTATTTTTCCTCCTGTCACTGTGACTGATTACCTCCAGACGACTGTGCGAAAGCAAAAGGAAAAGTGGTGTTTTCATGTCAGTAAAACTGTCAAACCTTTTTTTGTTTTTTCTGCTGACTATAAAGGAAAACCACAGAGCCCACCTTCACTGCCCAGTGACCACAGCTTCCTTTTCATTCATAAATATGTGCGCCAGTTGCACAGCCATTCATTACTGCCGCTGTCAGAAACTAGGAAGACCACGTGTAGTGTTGCCAAATCTCTCCGCTAAGCAACAACAATTTATGACTTTCATACACTGTGTTTACATGATGATTGCCTCTGTAAAACACTAAAACAGCACCATAATGTGAAGTTATTTTACTTCACTTTGATCCTACACAGCACAGTTATATCACTGAACATTTCAATAGTAAAAAGTAACTAAACACATTCATGCAGTACTATTTTAAATACCTCTACTTTACCTGAGTAGTTTCATTTTATACAACCTTATGCGACTACTTCATTATCTGAGAGATATAGTTATTACTTAGACTGTTTCTTTTCCACCTTGAGCAGTTACATTACAGAGCAGTTACAGTGAAATGCTGCCTGTAAAATCATGTGTCAGCATTAAAGAGTAGGTTGTTATTTTAGCCAAACAAATGTTACTTTCTACAACACTTTTAATACTCTAAGCCCATTTAGCTTAAAGTCCTTGTGTACTTAAGCACAACTTTACTTATCACATTTATCTGTTGGTACCTGTTTTTAATCTAAGGATCTACTTTTTAACCATCTTGAACAACCCGGGAAACCCCTAAAACACGAAGACATGCACAGTGACACACAGCACCAGCCAATCACAGCCCAACCTGAAACTGAACAGTGGCTGATTTCTAGAGTTCAAATTAAACATTTAAACACTTCAAAAATCACTTTGAGTTTAGTTTCAGCCACAGACTGCCCGGGATTTAATCATTCCTCCATCCATTCATTGCCTCCCCCTCTCCCCTTCCTTTAGGCTAAAAGTAAAAGTAGGAGACCACGTGCAGTAAAGCCCCCCTTCTTCACACAAACATTCACTCTCACTCTCACAGTCACTCACACCTCCCCCTCTTTCTTTAAAAAGTAACTTAGACCAACTTACATTTCATGTTTCTGCTCCTGCCGTAGTAAACAAACCTTCCTCCGAGTCCAGTGTGTGTACAGTACGTGTGAGTGATTGTGTTTGTGTGGACAAATGTAAAAGTTCCCTTTTATAGCATAGAGTATGACACATCACCTGAGTCATCAGCCATCGTCGCCATTTAGGCATCACACCCACGCTGGCCAACCCCCCCCTCTAACCCCCCCTTTATCTGAAAAAGGTTCAAATTTCTTTGTTTGTTGAGGTGATTCTAAATGGAGGAAATGATAAATTGAAAAAAGCAGAAAATACCAGATTGAGCAATTTTCCTTTCCTCCTCTCTCCCTTTCTCTCCACTCTTATGGCATCACCTCACTTTCTTATTTTAACTACATTAAGTTTAGAAAATAAAACTCAGTTTGCAAAACACTGAGAGAGATTTAAGAAAGTAAATGTAAACTCTATAGGAATAGAAGTGGCTGTTAAGCAAAATATAATTGATATAAATCACTATATAGAATTTTTAGCCCTTGACATCCTCCCTTCTTTTTTCTTCTTTATCGAGTGTAGGTGTCTTTTCATTTGTACAACAACATATTAATTAAAAGAGGATATGGTGATACTTGCAGGAGAAATATAAGTAGCGCAAACAGCGTGACAACATCCCAGCAGCATTGACCATTAATAATAAATGTAAAGAAGGTGAAAAACACGAGGAGATAAAGACCGAGTGTGGCTTCATGCCAGGAGTTAAATCAATACAATTCCCAGACAATAGAAATTAATACTCATAAAGGGGGAAACCTCACTTCTGTTTCTTCTGTTTACTTGGTATTTGATTTTCTGGAATTTCAAAAGTTTGGAAAAAGATGATCTTTTATTGTCATTTCTTTAATAATCTCCTGTCTGGGTTTAAAAAAAAAATTGATTCTCTTTTTCTAAGAGCTGAGGCTGTACTAATGAATTTCTGCAGAGTTGTGAGTTTGCGTATCAAAGGATCACGTCAGTTCCCACTGCTGTAAGTCATCTCTTTAGTGTAATGATGGAAACGTTCAAGTTTTATCATTTTGTTTGTAAGCCGATTAAAGCACCTACTCAATATTTGTAAATATGATTTCATTATGGAACATGATTATGACACAAAATGTAAAGTTTTCTGATAATGATCATTAGCAGCTTTTTCTTGTGAAGTGGTGGAGACCAAAACAGAGGTAAAAGAGAATTAATCTTGGTTAGACTCACACAAATGGAACATGATGTAAACAACTGTTTGCAAATAAAGCTGCCATATTAACATTCAAGAAGATAATAATGTATGTAGCTCTTGTTGCATTCAAAAACTAGCCCTTAGTGTTCATGTGAAGCTGTGATATTGGTCTTTAATCTAAAGCATTTCTGCAGGATTGTCTTCCAATGAACAGTTATAACCCATGGTTGAAACAGGAAAGGGATCTCCTTGGTCAGAACTTGCAGCAGATGGATGACATAAACAGGACAGAGACCAATGTGGACTTTATCTCTATTTGGACCAGTCAGGTGATCTCTGATCAAGGAAGTGTTAGGACGTGGGCAAAAAAAGCCTCAGGACAATAAGGAAGTACGTTCCAGTTGTGACCAGGAGGAAACCACCACACTCACAATAGAAGTAGTGCGTCGGTAGCGTAATTCTGGCGTTGAGTCCAGGGCCCAAGGACACCACAGTTATCATCCTGGTTACAAACAGGAAATGGTGTTCATTCTGAGGAACAAGCAATCAATCACATTTTGCATCTTTTTAAGTTTTCCTGAGTTTTCGTCAACCTTAATAGGCTTTGTTTTAGTAAGCAGTGAGTTTTCTCACCAGATCTTGGAAATGCAACCTTCAGTGTAATCTTCTCCAGGTCTTAGGTGCTTTCATCAGGTGGCAACCCTCTAATTGCACAGTAGGGTTTTTTTCGTCCTTTGACTCCCATAGCACACAAGTTCCTAGTGACAGTTCCTGGTCCAGTCTTATTCCACATATGCCCTGATTAAAAATGGATCCTCCTTCCAATAAAACTATTTGACTTTAATTGAATTAAAATCAATTAAATGTCATTCGTATAGCTCCAAATCACAATTGCCTCAAGACGCAATAAGGTCAAGACCCTGCACCCACCTTTAAAGGTCTCCAATTAAAACCAGCTGCTCCTGTGTTCTACCTTGCTTCCTGTATCCCCACCCTCCTATCCTCCTTTCTTGTCCCTTTATAGAGACAGCTCTCAAACTCACACCAACTACTTCTAGTGTTCAACTCCAAATAGCTGTCAGCTGAACTAGAGGTGGGATCTCCATTCCCACATAATTGTGGTCTATATATAATGCATTAAAAAACATACAACTAATAATCCTAACCTAGTGTTTAGTAGTAGATTCTCTCAGTTACTCTAATATTTCATGTTCTACAACAGTAGAAATATTGTTCTGCAAAGCCTAAAAACAATATCTCAGCGATCCTCAAGTACTCCAGCATACCTGGCACATTGGTCACTTCCTTGCCACTGGTGACATCATCACACATCACATTCATTTAAGTTTTTTACGCAAAGTGTAACCTTTTCAAACTGTCGCAAACAAAAATGAAAGTTTGTAACAACGGCTGTGACTTCAACTTGATGTCAGCTTTGTTCATTCACCATTCACCAGGCACTGAGTGGGTATAATGAGGTCCTTAAAAGAGTGCTGAGCAGAAGGTGACTTGAGGTGTTCAAAGTCTGCACAACTTCAATTTTAGAACTCTTTTTTATCCAAGACTTTACCAGTGTCAAAATATTTGCAGAAAATTGATCTTTTTGTCTATTTTCTGTGATTTCCTACAATATTGTTCACATAGCTTTTAGGCTATTCTAAAGAACCATCAAATGTTCAGCTTTAAAAGTTCAAAACCTGATTTACTTAACCAGAGGAGCACATCACAGTGGCTACATCGGTTGTTATATAATGTTTATACTATAAAAATGCTTTTCTTCAAATGTTAGCTCCCTTGGAACAGACGAAATGGACCATATTGCCAATACTGGTCACTGGTTTGTTGTTTGTCCTTCAGTAATATTTTTTTCACATTGTCTTGGCAGAAGACTGTGCACTCTGGGTGCCTTTCTAGTTACAAATGTGATATTAAGATTTGCTTATTGACAAATTCAGCAGTTATTAGGATGTGTGCATCTGATAAGATGTATATGTAAAAGATTTATTCTTTTCTTACAAATTGATGATGTGTGCACATTTCTCTTCATTTAAAGCGTAGAGTATTTCCTCACAGCCTTCTTTCTTTGGAGTGTTTTCAATGTTGGTGCAAACTGTTTCACAATGACTGAGTCTGGAGTTGACCAGGCTCTCTAAGATGTAGCTGTGGCACAAGTTTTCTGCATACTTCAACCAGCAAAGCTTCAGCTTCAGCTCCTCTACACAAGAGTAAGGATGAGTAATGAACTAAACTTCGTTTTAGTTTCACACTAGAGACAAACCACATTCTCCTGAATGACCACTGACCAGGACCTCAGCCCTACCTAGTCTTTATAGATCTCTATACTACTTCTTTCACAAACAGACAAGCCATGCTTTAAAATTTTTCTGATCTGTTTCCTACAGTTGCAAAACTAACTGGACTGGACAGTGTCAGGTAAACTTATTCACACCTGTCTGCATTACCTTAGTGGTTGGTCTCCAAAATCTGTAGTATTTGTGTTGATGATTGTTGGCAAATTTAATCTCAGCTGTCCTATTCTTTCTCAGATACATATTCTGGCATTTGAGATGGGCTGTGGTTGGAGGGAGTTATTTGCTTTTGGAGGTGCAAGCAAACATGCACTGAGATTGCAAGATCAATTGTGTTGCACTGTGAAATATTGCCATTTCAGTGCCAGTGCATAACTGTGGTAAAGTAAAGTAGAGGGCGTGACTCTCTTCTACAAAAAGCTCCAAGTGTTCTCTTCTCAGGCTCTTTTTCGTGGCTTGGGAATTTACATTTTCATCGGATGACGATTCTTTTTGGCCCAAGAGTGTTACACAGTGAAACAGAATTGATCTTTCAGTCTCAATCTCAGGCCTGACACCCTCCACACACAATGGTGGATAATTTGGCATTGTGGGTAGAGCATGACGTCAGTCTGTGTAACAGAAAGTTTTGAACTTATGAATGGTGTCCCTCTGTGCCCATGCTCACTGATCCTATCTCAAGTTGCCTGTTAACTGTTGTATCTGGTAACTCATCTGTAAACTGATCTTGCTGCTGTTTCTTATCTGTTTTTCTTGACGCAATTTGCATTGAGGAGAACAATGTTTGCCCTTTTCCCACTTGACTATGCCAAGTGTCACTGCAGTTGCTTTAACTAAATATGCATCCATTCATTTTCTTAACCGCTTATCCAATAAAGGGTTGCCTATCCCAGCTGCCATAAAATGTAGGGTGTACTTTGATCGCCAGTCCATCACAGGATTAACGCATGATGACTAAAATCCACACCTGCTGCCAATTAAGTATCACCAATTAACTAAACAAGCAAGTTTTCAGAAGCCGGCACATCTAGAGGGAATCCACACAGACACAAGGAGAACAAAACTTCAGAAAGGCCTTTTTGCACACAAGAGATTGTATGACTTCACCACAAAAAATAATGTGCTACATTGACAGCAATGTGATTTTAGACAGAAAGAACTACAGCACATGCACTGAGAGTTTGTTAATAAAATAACTGTGATTTAAAATAAGGAATATGGCATTGGGGCATTTTTAGACTTAGAAAAGATCTTTGACGCTGCTTTTAAATTAACATTTAATAATTAACATTTTAAAAAGTAAATATGCATGGAATTTGAGGGCTTGAGCTACGATGGGTGAAAAGTTACCTTGAAAGAAGCAATTTGTTCAAACTGAGAACATTAACTCATAATTTAACACTGTGACATGTGGGTTTCATCCATGTTACACTATTGTGGGTTTGTATATATCTGAAACCAACCTCACTGATGTATTTTGTTTATGGACAGAGAAGACAGAGAGGAGTAAAAGAGGTGACTACTAGAGTGATAATCGCTCAATAGAGATGGTGGCTTTCGACACCAACCATCAGGCATCACATCTTAATAGCTCAGCGATGGTGGGGTAGGGCAATATCTCAGCAAGGTTTCACCCATTAACCCCAGTGACGATAATAACCCATACCTTTGGTGAGTTAACGACCCTCACGACCACCTCCAAAGGAGACAACCCCACTAGGGTTTTATTGCCTGGAACTCTACGCAAGTTCTTTTAGAACTAAAGGAGCTTCTTGGACAAGAGAGGCGACACATCTTCACAAACCTAAAGTAGTCCGCTTGTCTTCTTTTTCAAGCCCTCAAGATTACCATGACTTGGATGATTTGAAACCTACACAGACATAAGACCTTGCACTGAGGCAACACTAGTAACAATTGGAATTTTTAGAGCATGGCAGGGTGGGAGGAAGGTGAATGTTTTGTTCAGTAACTCACAGCTTACTCAGGTTCTTGTGTCACCGTTGCTTTGGCAGGGGACACTGTGTCTGAGGAGTGACGTTACAGAGTTTCCAAGAAGCCAGTAGTTTCCTGCTTCTTATGAAATGTGTTCGATAGTTAAAAACTCCACCCACCAGGATACAAGGTTGATGTATGTGCATGAAAACTACATCCTTCCCCCTCATTTCTAATTTACATATTACTGTAGTAATTGGATGGCATTTTTCATGAAATGCTGAACTAATGAACTTTGTGCTAGAGAAAGTGATGTGCAAGAACAGAAGAAACCACGTCATAAAGGTTGCAGGATGATTCGCTAATTCACTCTTTTATCATCAAAGCCAAAGCCATATGGGGTAATGGAGAGAGTGCATGTTTCAGTAAGCGAGCGTGCGGATTGGATGAGGTGGTCTCATCCTCAATAGTGGTCGGGTCTACTTGTTTCATCATTTCCCCAACCACCCACGCTCCGGATATCATCTACTCTAGTTCACGCTCCTCTCGTGTTCTGTGACCTCTGCTGAATGAAGGCATGTGAAGAATGCAGCAGTGAATGGGCGACTGGGGGAGGCAGCAATGCGCATCACTCAAAGATCCAGGTTTTTCTTTTGTCCGCTGACACTAACACAAACACACACAAAGCTTAAAAAATATGCTGAAGGCATGTTATTAAATTTATTACTTGCAACAACATGCTCGGCTCAGTAAGAAAAACACAATCCAAGCGTGAAACAATGCAAGCCACCACCCGCAAAACAACTTTCAGATATTGCACAGATTTTGGCATTTTGCCTATTCACATTTTGACACGCATTCACTATTTTTAGGAATCAAACGCTCTGCGGTCTGGTTTTGAACCCTCAGACTCAACCAGGACCAATTTAAACCATCACATTAGGCGGGAATTCAGCTTGGCAGACAGATGACAGCCAGATATCCCTATAGACAGCAAATGAAGCGTGACATCAAAGCAGAGATTGAGGTAACAAGTGTGTCACTGCTTCCTGTGGAATTTGTTGAGCCTGTCTGGGTTCGGTGTTCTGTCTGAGACCCCAGCACAACTCTGATCTCATTCTGGGGTCTGCTCGGAAAAGGGGGGTTTGGGGGGGGGGGTTTACATACCCCATACATATGTTATGTAGTTGTAAGTTTTTCCAACTAAAAGAGAAGTATGTCATGTTTTCACCATTGTGTTTCATAGCATAAAATGAAAGAATGTGGCCCATCTGCCATTAATTTCACTAACGCGGAAATATTTTTAGGGTCTCAACACACACATTTAGTAACTGATGCCAAAAATAGCCAAAAGGTTTAGTCTGACTGGTCCCAAATCAATTTTCCAGAATGACAAAGAAGTATTTTTACTTCCAAAATAAACAGAAAAATGTGTCCAGTGCCAGCACAGATGTTATGGGTCCACAGGATCCTGATCTCCACATAATTAAGAGAAACAAAAAGAACTGTGGGAACAACCTACCTGCCAAACAATGGAATTAATGCTTTTGTTTAAGGCGACAGGTGTTCATATTGAATTTGATTTATTTTTTGGTTATCTGTTTAAGTGCCATAATGTCTCTGCCCCATCCACATTTGTTGTGTTGCTTATGAACAGTGACATAACATTTGGTAAATTTTGTGTGGTTCTCAACTTTTAGGTGGGCTTATTTACAAAAAACATCAGTAGCACTTATGTTTTATTTAAATCCATGACTGATCAACTTAACATGCATTATTTGAATGTTCTTTAATTTACTGGGGAATTCCTTTAAATATTATTGGTTCAGACAATCAGGTATTTTTTAATCATAAAGCCCGTGTTACCAGCACAACTGCCACTTTGATGGATTGCAGTGGCTGAGACAATTGCAGTCTTGTGTGGCTTGATAGACCTGCATGGTAATCACACAGAGAGCAATGAAGAGCTGTGAGTGGACTGAGTGTTAGACTCTCAACCCTCCAGACACAAAAGCAGCTGCAGCTGCTAATGATACAGTTAAATCCTTAAGGGATTTTTGACAATGACACTCATGTTTTAAGTTTTGCCCCACAGGGCCAAATCAATCACCTGACCTCAACTCAACAGAGAGTTCTTTTCAAACACTTATGACAAAACTGAGCGCACAAAGACCCACAGACAAGCACCAGCTGGAGGGAGCTGTAGTAAACCATACTCATGCGGGCCCACAGTAGGTAGGTGTGGATGAACTGTTGGGCTGTGTGGGCAGGACAGGGCAAACCACTGGGCCCACCACAGGGCCCACAGAAGTTGTGCTCATTGAGGCCCCTATTTGGGTTTTCTATGGTTAAGCACATGAGTTGCTCACAGAAAACTATCATGGGGGCCCCAAGGGGTAAAACTCCTGTGGGGCCTGTGTGGGCTCGTATACATCAAGGGGTTTCTACCAGTTAAAAGGCCCAGATAATCAAACTCTGGGTTTGATAACTATGATTTAAATACATGTCACTGTATAAAAGTACTTTCAGCTGTAACATTCAGCCCTAAATATGCTTTAAACATGAGAGCATTATCAAAGCAGCGCTTCCACACTGATTTGTTCTCAATTATGCAACACTAAGATTAAGCTAAGATTAGTTGCTTACTTTACAGTGGCTAAACAGCAGTGGGCTTTACCAACAGCTGATCAGTGTACATTCTTGATATTCTTGTGAATGTGATAACTCAAGTCACTACTGGTTTTTTGGATGCAACTCAGCATTCTTTCTCCTCCAAACACAACAGGTAGAGTTTTCACCAAAACCAAATAACAACAACAAACAACCTTTATTTGTCACATACACAATTATACAGAGTACAACATGTAGTGAAATTCTTGTGTCCGAGCTGCAGACAGGCTGCAGACATAGCCGCGCCATTCCAGGGCTTGGTTTTTAGCATGAGGGGTCTAGCCTGGATACCGGGTGGGAATCAAACTTATGACTCCCGCTCTGAAGGTGTGTAGTCTCACCACTACACTATCCAGCTGCCAAATCAGGTCCCACCGAGATTTGAACTCGGATCTCTGAATTCAGAGTCCAGAGTGCTTCTATTTTGGTTTCATGTGACCATATGAAATTCTCCCAATCTTCTTCTGGATCATCTGGATCCGCTCTAGCAAACTTCAGATGGGCCTGGACATGTACTGGCTTAAGCAGGGGGCACATCTGGCACTGCAGGATTTGAGTCCCTGGCAGACCGATGAGCAAGGCATGAGTTGAACCACTATGAAGACTTAAATTTAGCTTAAAAAGCTGTAGTACAGGCCTTCAAATATTTGCTTTGTTCCTCTCTTAGATTCTCTAAAATATCCGGGCCAACCAGAAGTGGAAGTTTGCAAGCTAGAATTAGTTTACGGTGCATTTTTGCACATTTCAGCATCATCATTTCAAATAGGACAGGAACAGTAAAAATGAATCAGTGCATCCGGCAGGTGTCTCAGTGGACAATTTGAATTATTTATGCTGACTGGCTGACATCACTCACAACTAATTAAGCATTCTGCACACTAGTAAATTCCCCCAACTTGTGTCACTGTGCAGATCAAAAGGTCTGTGGGTCTCAGCTTTTTCCCTTCATTTCAGAGGAAACTAATGAGGCCAAAGTGACATCACTATTTGGTGTGTCACAGAAAGCCCTTTGAAGCAATTCAGTAGCTAAATCTTGTATGTGGTGTGTAAACATGACTGTTACGCTAACGCGAGTTTATTCTTGACCTTTTCACCTTTAAGGTTTCAGCATTATGCTGTATTTTCTTTCATATTTTTAGCTGTTTATATCTTCCCTGTGCAGATTTCGCTAAAACTTGAATTTAGGGATGTAGCAACTTTGACTGACAGATACTTAGATTCCACTGTTGTTACTTTTTGAAGCATTTTAATAGTATTATCTGATAAATAATAGAGCCTGCTGTATGGTACAGACCATGCAAATTTGCTGAGTCAAATTCTAGTATTTTACCATTGTGTTGCACTATTTGAGGTATCTCTCTTTGAAAAGCATCCATCCAGTTTCTGACGCAGCTTTTCATCCAGCCTGTCGGCGCTACCCAATAGCTGAGCAGTGAACTAGCACATCCAAATATGGTCACTTCCCAAAGAAAGAACTAATTAACCCTTGTGTGGTGTTCATGTTTTTGTAACTAAGCCAGTGTTTGTGGGTGTGGTAGACCCGCTACATTTTTTTGGCTTTCAAATGAATTCAGCCACAGATATTCAGGAAAAAAAATACTTACAGAAGTTTACTTTATTCTAAGCCATACAGATCATATATATATTTAACATTCGGTATTTACGTGTATTAGAGCAAATTTACAAAAAACAAGTACTTTTGGTGAATAAACAAATAATTAAATAAAAAAGAAAAAAAATAGTCACAACCAAGATAATGGTGGAAAAACACATGTTTATATTCAAAATGTAAAAAGGAAACAAAGGTTTTCATCACTACTGATGTTTACTTTTTTGGACTTTATTAGAAACTGAACAGATCAATGTGAGTCTAAAACTCAGCACCACTCCGTTTCCTAGTTTACCTCAGCCGACTAATCTGATTGTTTTTGGACTTCCTCCCTGATTTCCTGTGTACCAAACTTCCTACCTCAGTAATGACTATAAACTGAGCCAAAAACACAACTCTGTCTTGTGCTTTTGGGTCCTTATCCTGAGTTACCAGTCGTTGATGGCACCTAGGATTAAAAGTTAAAAATCAGATAATGCCCAAGATTGACAGAATTTACAGAAAAAGCACTATTTTGTGATATATATTGTTATCAGGATGAGAAATGTCTTAAATCAGGATATGAGATTTTGGTCATATCGCACAGCCCTAGATGTAGCACTGTCTGTGAAGCTGGACTAAAGAAATAAGTGCTTAAAGTTTTAAAAACATGTTTAGCTCCATCTTCTGTCAGTACAGAATGGGACTGTCATGTCCCCGTTGAGCTAACAGTTGCTAATGTTAAGTCAGTCATTTGAAGAAAGACCTGGGTGTATTTGTCAGTGGGCGATGTCACTGAACACGTTTGTGCTCAAAGATAAAGTTAACACATTCGCTGAGCTTGACGACAAGAAGAGACTTGGATGCATCTGAAGCTTGTCATTATAATAATGATAGTAATAATAGGAATAGGAATAGACATCCTAAGGAAATGAGAGAAGAATTTTAATATCACTTTTTTCCCCAGCAGAACATCAGAAAAGGTTTAAGGTTTAAAGACCCTCTTGTCATGGTTCCGGGCCCTTTTCGCCCAGCGTTTTGTGTTTTCTGTATAAGGGGTTATGCCCTTGTTTATTAATAGTCTTTACTTACTCTATTGAGATTCTTCGACTATTTAGATTTCCCGTGTCTTTGGCCTCTGTGTCTCCCTCTGTGTGTCTGTGTTTGTACAGTTGTGTGAGTTCTTGCGCCTCGTTTCCCCTCCTTGTGGTTTATTCCCATATGTTTCCCCAGCCCGTCATGTCTCCTCTCCCTCCTTAGTGTTCCCTCGCTCCCTCTCCTCCACTCCTGCATCATGTTCCTCTGTTTCCTGTTTTATTATGAAGGTGCCGTTTTTCCATGTTTGTTCTGTTCAGGCTTGCTTCCCCTGTGTCGTTATGGTTATTCGTGTCAGCTGTGTTCCTCCTGTGTTCTCACTTCCTTGTTATCTTCTGTGTATTTAGGTCAGCGTCTCCCTCTGTCCTTTGTCACATCCTCCCTCATAACTGTGTGACTCTCCCTGTGTTTCCCCGTGAGTTTAGAGTCTTAGGTTATCCCAGTTTAGTTTATTTCTATTTGTATCACCTCCACGCCTGCAATAAAGCAGTGTAATTTGAGTTCACGTTTTGGTCTCCGTGAGTTTGCGTTTGGGTCCTTTTCCTGCCTGCACACAGCTGTTTGTGACACCCCTGCTGTTTTCTTGATGATGTCACTAGCCCTACACAAAAACAGATCAGTCTTGCTAGAACTAGAAAATTCAAGAGCGACTCTTTAGATATTTCTGAAATTGACATTAATGTTTCAGTATTTGTTTTCCTTTTTTTCATTTGGTGGTGTTTGTCTTGTGTATTTACAGATGTTGCAGTGGACATAACAAAAATGAGCGGTGGCTACATCTAAAGAAAAAGAAGAAAAGTGTAAAACACAGTAACATGTTTAAATAAGCATATAAAAACTATTTTCAATTCACTTTGCTTTTAATGTTTATGTATTTTATTTTCTTGTATTTTTTTTTTCTTTATCCTACATTTTTCTAATATTATAATGAATCTGTTAAAGTGCTTGAATGGTGTCTTTGTTACATTTCAGTCAACTGACCTTGTTCGACTAAGTCTACACTGTGAGGGATGTATCTTGGTGTAGCTCTCTGTAATGTTTAGATTTAACAGCTTCTGTTGGTGCTGCGGTCAATCTTGAGGGAAAAAAACAGAACATTGAACAGAATATTTCTGAGTCAGCAATGGCAAGTTTGATTTGCTAAATTACAACTTGACTAGAAACAAATTTAGAGGTTCAGAGTTCAGCTGTGCGTTAAGAGGCTGCTGTTAACATTAAAACATGTCATGAATATGGAAACTAATAATGAACATTTAAATGATCCACGCCACTGTGCCAGCTATGGCCATAGAAAAACGGCGTTTTCCCCGACAGAACGCCGTATTTTACGCCAGAGAGTGGCGCCTTGAACACCCCTTCTAAATGGCGGGAACAAACGCGGTTTTTCCTGCACGTTCAAGGCGCCAATCTTTAGTGCAGAATATGGCGTTCTGTCGGGGACAACGCTGTTTTTTGGTTGTGTGTGGGTTTTTTTTTTTTTTTTTTTTTTTTTTTTTTTACTGCGTTCTGACTTATTAAACGGCAATTTTTGCGTCATTTCTTAACCAGGCGTGTTAGAAAAAGTGGCATTTTTTTTTGTTTCCCTGTTCCACCAAAAGAATATGCAACAGTGTTTGATGCTATTCCTACTGGTGTTTTAACACTGTACAGAAATCCTGTTGTTAATGATCTGACCCGTCTACCACTGGATCCTGCTGTTACCTGTTGGACAGATCGGTTTCCACTAAAAAAGAAGAAAAACAACGGTGACATACGAATTCTGTTTCAGAAAGACAGGACTTGTGTCCCAACAGCTGTTGCTTACTGGAATAACTTATACCGGGACCTGGAACGGAAGAAAATTTGGACCTTACCATTGAATTTCCTATTAAGCACCAAAGTAAAGGAAATATCTTTTTGAAATAATTCATTGTTTTTACCTGACCAGAACGTTTCTTGTATGATATTTTAAAAAAAGAAAAAGACATTGATGTTAACGGTTCATTTTGTAACTGTGAGAATGAAGATATGACTCACTTATTTTGGCCCTGCTTATGCTCTAATATTTCTGGCAAGACTTTTGTGCTTTTATTATTTGTTTGTTTGTTTGTTTGTTTGTTTGTTTGTTTGTTTGTTTGTTTAATCTATTCAGAGTTTTCTCTTTGTTAAGGAAAAAAATATTGTTTGGCTTTTTTGATTACTCTACAAATAGGAAAAACTAATTGTATTTGATTATTAATCTTACTGGCTACATTTTATAGACATAAATCCAAATTCTCTAATGCAAAATCATATTTTCAATGCTTTATAAATGAAACCAGACTATATTTTAAAACTATACAACAGTCCCATAATATAAAAGCAATCAAAACTTTAAACCTGTGCTCCTTGTTTAATATCTAGTGATTCAACCTCTAGCCTGTCTAACTGTTATTATACGAAACCCCCTGACACTGTTATTGTCAGGAATGAGGCACCTGCATGGCATTCAACATGGTGAAGCCAGGCCCAGCACAATGCGTGGATATTCTTGTGCGGGACATCATATCTTCACATCCATATGTCTTCTTCTGAGGGCTGACGTGCTTGTTTAGGAGCTGACTCATCTTTGCCTCACTGTCAGACTCTACATTAATGGTGACGCTATAGCTCACCTGGCTGAGCAGGCAGCCCATGTACTGAAGGTTAGAGACCTCCCTGCAGGGCCTGGTTTTGCAAACCCTTTCCTGTGTGTCATCCCCCTCACTGTCTCCCTGCCTTCCCGTCTACTATATCCAGTGTCCAATTTAATTAAGACAAAAAGCCTCAGTTCTGGAAAATTCCTCGAAGTCTTCTCTCTCCCCTCTTCTTCTATTCCCCTTAGACTTGAACACTACATGTGTAATGTAAATGTAAATCTGTGTGTTGGGGGGTGGAGGGTGGGGGGTGAAGTTACTTAATGATAAATGGAACCTGAACACCACACAAGAGGTAATAACTCCAGAAAACAAGAGGTGATGTCATAGTGGCTATATCCATCTTTATATACATTTTATGCTATATCCACACATTGAATCAAGTGCCATAAGGAGCATGCAAAAGCAACAGGTGGAGATCTGTGTTTAGTGTAACGTACTCCAAAGTAACGTGTTAGTGTAATCGCATTATAATTGTCAGTAACGCATTAATACAATATATTACTGAACTAAATTAAGTAATAGCATTACAATTGCAATTGTTGTTAGTTACGTTACAGAGGTTCTTCACTTATCTAAACAAGAATAGAATAGAATGTAAAATAAAGAAGAAGAGGAAAATGGTGGAGCTACTGACAGATTTTGAGGATTGGACATATGGGCATTACATTACATTGTTATTGCATGAAAAGACACGAGTGCAACCATTAAAGCACAAACTGCATTGAGGTCACAGAAGCACCTACATTATGCTTCTAACACAAGCTTGGATCTTTGTAAAACATCTGCACAGACATGTTAACACAAGGCTCGCCAAGACCCAGAGTGATGTTAAAGCTGAGTGGACGCTGACCCCAGCCCAGCAGCCCTGAATGTTAACATGTAAAAAAGAATCACTGTTGATTGCTTTAAAGTCCCCGTGGGCTTTGCTGTGTCACTTTTGTGTTCATGCATGCCATTTGATTTTACCCATGGGGTTCTGAAAGGGAACTGGGTGTGGAGGTTGGTGCCAGGATTTTTGATGACTTCTGTTTCAGAAGTGAAGTGTTCACAGATGCAGTTTTTTTTTTTTTCTATTTTAATATTTGTCTCTGAGCATTTCAGTGTGAACACTTGTTTTATGAGGGCGGGAGTTGTCGAGACCTAGATCTAGTACGCGTGGGAAACTTATCAGTGCTGCAGTTTTAGATTAACAACTGTTTTCAGTTATGTTTACTGCATCTGATCCTTTTTGTGAGTTGTTGTAAATGTTTAGTTTTTCAGTTGAGAGTTTTGTTTATGCTTTGCAGGGATCTGATCGAATCCTGCTGTCCTTTGTTTTAATTTGTCCACCCATCCCTGTACGGCTATTAGATGAAAACATCTGGGTCTGTGTTGTATGTTTCTAAATTGTTTTTTGTTTGCAGCATTTCCCTTTCAAAGTGTATCGTGGGTAAAGTGTGGTTATACTTCTTAGTAGTGTGAAATGACTGCAGTGTTTTCAAAGATATGGTGTGATGATGGTAGTGCAGTTTTAGCTATTTGGACTTTATTTATTCATTTATTTTATTTTTCAGGCCTCGCTTAGACTTTAGTGTATATAGCACATATAACTAATCCTCTTTGGAGGATTACTGGAGACGTTAATATGGTCTGTTTGTCTGGTTGAGGTATGAGATGCTCTGAACTCAGGCCCTTGTATTAGGGAGCTGGCAGGCTAATGACCACTTAATGTCTGAGCTGACTCCATCACTGATTTATGTTCTAACGTGCACCTTTGTGGGGTGATGTCTAGACAATTTCAAGGTTGCAGTGCATGTGTGTTTGCTCCTTAAATCATTTTTACTCGCTTGCAGGGACTCAGCATGAAGGTATGCTAACAGACAAACCAATTAAGTTTCCATATTCCATTTTTCATAGTTCATTTAACCCTTTAAAGCCAAGCGTGTCATATTTGATGCATTTATTTTTGTGAGTTTTTGAGACTTTACATCATGAGCGTGACTTTTTTTAACCCTCAAAAAATGATATAAATTGCATGACAAATTTTTAATGACTAAATTGCAAAAATATGGCTTATTTTAGCAAATGTGATACAAATTAAAACTCATACATGCAGATTAAAACACTCCATTATCGAAAAATTAAAGATTTCTGGCAGTTATTTCATGGTTCAGGTTTTAAAGTGTTAATGGTACAAACTGGAACAAGAAAATTCTACTTAAGAGCCGGTACAAAGTATTTTTACTTCATCATTTACTACCTGTGGCTGTAAATACATTTGTAAAAAAAAAGGGAATAAAAATAAACAAGTTTAAGTATTTAAACAGTAGCTACTATGACACCAGAGTGATTAAGTATAGTTCTCACATCTCTTTCTGGATTTTATAACTTTGCTTACTTCTACTACTTTTTGACAGATTCCATCCGCTGCTGGCCGGTCAGAGTATTTATTTCCTGTCAGATGCCAGAAATGCAGAAATGAAGGACAAACAATCCTGCCTCAGATGTCCAAACTGCTCAGACTTGTTAGAACATGTTCCAGCATGTCTGAACAGGAACCCCACACCTGGAGCTGGTCACAGTCGGAGGCCACACTGCAGGTCCCAGATTAGGCTAGAAGCCCCCACCTCCCCACCCCAGCTCAGTCTGCATAGTAAAAAAGTCCTATAAACTCAAGACTGACTGACCACAAAATGTCACTGACATCCTTCCTCGTTTCATGCATTTAAACCATAAGTGGCTGCTGACATGCATCAAATTTATTTTCCTGACAAAAAGGTCCTTAGGTGAACTCTAAAACACGAGGTTAGGTATTACGGCTGCTTTGGAATATTTCAGGATGTGAGACTAGTATTAGATATGACAACTTAATTTCACTACCCTTTGGTAGCTCAAAATAAGGAAGTAAATGGAAAGTAAATGCTCACTGGTGTTGAAATATGTGGAGGATTTTCACAGATGTACTACTGCAGTGATGACAGTTCTTTCAGCAATGAATGGAAAGTGTCAGATCATTCTGTTACCTTCTAATATTCTATGAATCTTTTGTGAGCAACACTTAAGTTCTTTCACATTCAACCACTCACCACCTCCAACTTTATCTCTTTGCGTGACACTTTTTCTTATCATGTTTCCTGCATGCAATATTTACCAAAAAAACTTTCTTTCTTTGGAAATATACCATTTATCTTGCACTGAACACATTCTGAGTGTATTTATATTTGCCTTTCCAAACATTATGCACACAAGATAGTGAGTTCTTAATAAGATCATTTACGTCTCATCCATTTACACATTACTCATCCCGGCTTCCTGCTTCACTCAGAGACGTAAAGAACGACAGCAAAACCAGACTTTGACGTGTCAAAGATGTCAAAACTCCTCTTCAGATTACACAGAGGGGTATTTTTCAGGCTCTTTTCTTTAGTTGCATGCCAAGGGGAACATTTTTTAAAAAAATCCTTAAACCTCATGGAAAGATTTGGAAGGAGTAAAACAAACAGTGAAAGAATGTTATCGAAAAAATATGAGGAAGGATTACTCTGCAAAGCAGGGCAGATGAGTTTTTTGGAAAAAAAAAAAAAGCAGCACGCAGGTTTTCAAAAAGTCAGCATGTACAGCGATTAAAGTTAATCTTCATAAAATATGGTATGATTTTTAATCAAGGTGTAGAGAACCACAATAGGAAGTGGCTCCTGGCTGGACGAGAGAATTAAAGCATGACAGAAGAACAGACGTCAGGGGTTTTATGAGTCGGTAAATAAAAGAGATAAACATCACAGTTTGTTATTTTTGTCCAATGTGTGACGTTAAAGTTTTTTTGTTTTGTTTTTTTGTCTGAAGCATCTGCCAAACTTCTGTTGCAATCAAGTACTTTTTGGTGTATTCACTTTCCTATTAATTCTTACTTAAGTCAACAATTCCCTTCATTTCATTTACTCATTATTTTTTCACATGAAATTTTAACAATTTAAGCAAGAGAGTAAATTTCTTCTGTTCTTCACCAATTTAAGGTTCATTTCTTTTTCTGAATACTGATAAGTAAAATATAATGATAGTTTTCAAAATATTGTTCTGTTTTTTACTTTGTAGCTTTACGTCATCTAATCTGACCTCCTTTTACTTCAGCTCACCTCACTTTGTGGATTTACTTAACTTTAATTTACAACCATATGTCATAAACAGCATGTAGCGCAGACAGGAGAGGACCCAAATGCAGACTCACAGACTGGACTTGGCTCAAAGAACTTCATTTGCTGAACAAAAAGGCGGTGCAAAACTAAATAGGGAAACCTAAGAATCTGAAGATGTGGAGAAACACGGGGAGAATTACACAGCCATGAGGGAGATGCTGACATAATTACACAGAAGGATAACGAGGAAAGTGAGAACACACGGAGAACACAGCTGACATGAACTAACATGACACCACAGGAACAGCACAAATAGACCTCCCGAACATGGAAACACGAGACCTTCACAATAAAACAGGAAACTGAGGAACATGACACAAGAGTGGAGAAGAGGCAGATCAGAGGGAGCGAGGGAACATAAGGGAAAGAGAGGAGACAAGAGAGATATGACGGACGGGGGAAAGATGGATAAAATTGACAGGCACGGGGAAACATAGACGAAAACAAAAGGAGGAGAACAAGACACAAGAAGTCACAGCACATATATAAACACAGACAGGCAGAGAGCGACACAGAGGGCAAAGACACGAGGGACTAATAATCATGGGGCTAAACAGAACAGCCCAGGCATAGGAATAAACTCAAGACTAAATGAACTTAACCATAAACCATAATACAAAATGACATGAAAATGCAAGAACACAAAACACTGCGTCAAATGACCCAGGACCATGACACCATAGATAGCTGTACTTCTATAGCTGTACTCAAGTTTTTATTTCATCAGGTTGAAGAACCAATTAGCTCGTGTCACTGCAAGGCATCCCCCGTTCCTACACAATTCACAAGAATCACTACTCCACCTAGAGGATTGGTTGGACATTAGTGATCACCAAACTCCAGTCCTCGAGGGCCGGTGTCCTGCAACTTTTCCATGTGTCCCTGTTGCAGCACACCTGAATAAAATTAGTAGGCATTAGGAAGAGTCTATAGAACTTGACTGCATGCTGAAGTGGCAACCCCTAACTCAACTCCAGTAAATTCAAGTAAATGTAACTCTTTGGAAAAATGTGCTTCTAAAAGTACTTTTATTGCACCTTGTTCATTCACTCATGAGCTGCTGTAACATGAATCAAATGGCTGAATTGCCACCTCAGCATGCAGTCAAGTTCTATAGAGTCTTGCTAATGACATGCTAATTGTATTCAGGTGTGTTGCAACAGGGACATATTTAAAAGTTTCAGGACACCGGCCCTCGAGGACTGGAGTTTGAGACCCCTGACCTAACAGACCTCACCCTCACTTTATGCTCAAGGTCAACATCATGTTCATCATTTTTGTGGATATTTTTCCATTTCACAGCATCAAAGCTCACAGTGTCACCAAATTCTTACTCCTGATCAACAGAACAATTCGATTCAGTAACAATATTCATTCAGCAACGTCGTTACCCGAAGATTCTCAAAGTTGATAAATGTAGCAGCACAAAATGATAATGAACTTCATGAAACAGCCAATGATGTGACAAGCTGAACATGTTGCACTGCACTTTTATCCTATTTGATGATGATAATCAAGTGGTCCTATTGGCTCGTTCCCATATTAGGAATACATGACTGGGGCCCTTCTGTCGCCAGTATATCATATAAGACTGTATATGATGTTCAGTGCTATGACTTGCTGATGCTTTCACATATTTTCATGCTTCCAATGGCCGTAGTTCCTACTAACACTAACCCAAGCTTTCATTGGTGGTGAACAAGAGTCATTTATTTTTGATATGACTGTTTACGAGCTTCTGTGACTTGATAAGTTTGTGCAATACAGCCATCCAAAGACAAGAACATATCACTTTCTTTTTGTCTTTCACAGATCAGAGCAACCAGTGAACTGTGATGGATCGAGAACCGGATGAGCTTCTACAATCAGAGCTACTTAAATGATGTTACTTTCAACCTTTCCATCACAGGGCTCAGTGGGTGGCTTTGAAAAGTGTGAAACCTGCAGAGAAGTTGCCAATATTTTACAATAAAACATAAGTTAAATACTGGGCTATAGTCCAATTTACTTTACATGGGAAATTTCTGAGACATTGAAGAGCCACTTTAAACAACACGATGCAATATACAGAAAACCTGAACATGAAGACGATGGGGCTATAACAGTGAGAATCATAAAGAAGGAAAAAAACAGAAAGTAAAATGAGAAATAAAAGAAAGATAACCTTTAAAGTAAGAGAGGAAATAACCTAAAGACAAGACAGGAGAACATATGACTCGAAGGGTAACACTAAGCAACATCACAGAAGTGATGGAAGTCACTGACACTTAGATAAAACAGAGGGAACTCAAACTGTGGAGACTAATAACAGTAATATCATAAAAACTGAAACATATCACTAGAACAACCATAAACCTAAAGCAGGAACTCAAAACCTTGACCAACTTTTTCTTTCAGCTGCTCCCATTAGGCCAGATCATCTTCCTCCATCTCATCCTCTCCCAAGAATCCACTTCTGTCACATCAACCCTCTGCATATACGTCCATGAACATCTTCCTACCTGGCAGCTCCATAGTCTACATCCTTTTCCAATATGTCCACCTCAACAACAGCAGGACAGTAAAACAAGAATAAATTAAAACTCAAATGGACCATAAAGAAATCTTTTGTTTTTTAAAATTTTGTATTCTTGTCTAATATTACTGAGATCAGTATGTAGCACATGAATGAGTTTGCCTGAAACTGTACCATCTACATTTCTTTTTGGCAAGACGTTGACTCAACCAACAGTCTGGTCACGTAATCATACATTAATCTAGCTTCTTGTTTCAAAAATCCACAGACTCGTATCCTGCTCGATATAGACATGTAGCAACGGCACGCAATCGCTGCTATGCAGAGACGCTCTGCAGGTACTGACACGCACTGCAAAATGCAAATCTCAGCTTTGATTTTGGGTCAAACTGTGCTGCTTTGATATTGTGCACCAGACATGTGCCTACTTTTCCTGCTGCTATCAATCTAAATTACACAAATGCAGGGACTTGTTACAACTGAACCCTGAAATTTTATTTGGGTGCAATGAGGTGATATTGGGGTGTATTTCACCTCAACTCATCAACTCGTTTTATTGTCAAAACTCAAAGAGTCTTAAAACACAGGCTTTACTGCTGGTTTGTTTAATTTACTGTAGATTTTTTTTGTCTGTCTGTCTCAGATACAGGAGATTCCCGACATCACTAACTGGTGAATCATCAGTCATTTTTTGGGGGGGAATTATTAGTGTTCATGAAGTTCACTGATTCAGTGAGTGTCTGTGACTCATCAGCCACGAAATCCAATTGTGCAATTTCAAAGCAGATGAGTGTAGCCGAGCACTATCGTGATGGAGCTCACAAGAGTGCAGACCTCTAGAGACACACGTTGGCTTTCATAAATGCTCTCAGGCTTTGAGCTTTACACAAATATAAGCCAACATTCTTCTTGAATCATATACCAATTTTTTAAACCCTCAACCGTAAAACGCTGATGGGGTAATGACATCACCCTGCTGGGTCCCTCGAGAACGAGGCAACACAAGAGCTTTAAATTGATACAATTGGTTCTTCTACCAAAATGCTGAACAAGCTCGAATTTTTCTGAAAATCTTGTGCATGCCATAACTTGAGAACATGGTAAATGGCCTGTATTTATATAGCGCTTTACTAGTCCCTAAGGACCCCAAAGCGCTTTACATATCCAGTCATCCACCCATTCACACACTGGTGATGGCAAGCTACGTTGTAGCCACAGCCACCCTGGGGCGCACTGACAGAGGCGAGGCTGCCGGACACTGGCGCCACCGGGCCCTCTGACCACCACCAGTAGGCAACAGGTAAAGTGTCTTGCCCAAGGACACAACGACCGAGACTGTCCAAGCCGGGGCTCAAACCGGCAACCTTCCGATTACAAGGCGAACTCCCAACTCTTGAGCCATGATCACCCCTAATAAATGAGCGACGTAGGATTTTGAAATTTATACCACAGGTATAGGTACAGACTGAGTGGAAGCATTGTTAGTCGGCAGTATTTTTCTCTTTCACTCTTTGGTTAAGAAATATGAGAAACTATATATTTTATGATCTCTACTAGAATTGATGCACTAAGAAAGACTGAGTTCAGGGATTTTCTTTTCATATTTAGAGAATATGTGGAAGGGTTTCTTTAGAATTCAATGTGAGGTGGTCTCTGGCTGGGAAGGGAAAACTGATGGCAGGTAGGTTTCCGGAAATGTTTTCCCAAAGGCGATACAGGCTTGTTTCACGTTGACACGTATGAAGATTGTAGAGAACAGAGAGAATCACAGGTGGGTAGAAGAAATGACAGGTTAATTAGTGATTCTTGGCTATAGTCATAAAAGTGAGCAGGGTTAGTTGTCTCTCAGTCTGTGTTACCCTGAGAGAGACTGGTGACCTGTCTCGGTCCACAGCAGCTAGGGGAGGCTTCAGCACATGCTCAGATGGATAAAGCAGAAGATGGATGGATGTGAAACACAGCAGATATCTATGTTTCTCTGTTATCTCTGTACCAGGTGCGGGTCAATCAATCAATCAATCAATACTTTATTTAAATAGCACATTTAAAGACCAGAGGTGCACCAAAGTGCTTCTCAATAGTAAAATATGAAATAAAATTAATTACATATGGGTACGATAGTAGAGTACAAATACATTTCCAGACAAAACTAAGCACTAATTAACCCGTGAGTACTATGTTAAAAGAAATATTTCACACCTAGTGTAAAAATTAGGTAAAATCAACACAGAAATATCAACTGGAAAAACCCAGTAACACAATAGGTTAAAATGACATATGCAATAAAAGTACAAAGTGTACATCCGATAAATCACTAACTAATCTAAAATGCAAGATCAAGACCTAAGTTACGTACTGTATCATAATGGGAGGTAGCAAAGGGCCCAAATATATCGGCTAATTGCCCCCGAGGGATGTGGCTATCAAAGACAATAATTTCCATTTTCTTTTCATTTCGAAAAAGGGAGTCACTCGATAACCAGCCTTTGACCTCCCTCATACAATCAAGAAAGCAGCGTAGTGAAGATGGGGTATCATCAGTCAGACAAAAATAGATTTGAATATCATCAGCATAAAAATTCTTCTTCAATCATATACCTTAAGGGGTCTTAAGGGGTTTATTATCATAAAAGCAGCATTTCAGAGTGAGGCCTGCAGAAACAACTAGATCTGCTATAGAACATCTGCAGGAGAACTGCAATAAAATGTCAGTATCTCCATGCTGTAGAGAAATGCAGTGGTGCAGTTTAAGAACTTTAAACATCTGATGACTCATGTCTGAACTTTTGTCCAATAAAAGGGCTCCACCAGACCACTGGACCAGTGATGAGCTGGTTTAAAGATTTTTGAGGTTTTGAGATAATACAATCAGGAGAACTGTCAGAGGAGGCATCCTTGTAACATTTGTCATCCTATCTTCATTACCCATGATGCAGCTGTCCTCTTCACATATGTATAGCAGTGCATGCACTCTGAGGTCTCCACCCTCAGCTCCATAACCCCAGATTTTGTTTTTTAGCATTTCAAATGTGTAGTCTTAAGTCTGGGTGGCATTACTTCACACAGCTCCCTCTAGCTCAGTGGTTCTTAACCTGGGTTCGATTGAACCCTAGGGGTTCGGTGAGTCTGTCTCAGGGGTTCGGCAGAGCCTTCGCCGTGACATGCACGGCTCATTTTGTGCACCAGTAAAAAAAAAAAACATATCTATGTCTTGAATTTGAAAAAAATCATATTTTATTTTTCACTAAAAAGGGGTTCAGTGAATGCACATATGTAACTGGTGGGGTTCGGTACCTCCAACAAGGTTAGGAACCACTGCTCTAGCTTTAAACAATTTCCTCTGAATTTCCCAACACTTGTAAACAAAGATAAAAGTGTAAAAAAATCACTGGAGGGCTTCATAATTGTGAAACAAGTTGTACCGCCAGAGTTTTTAAAAACCATTTACACAAAAGATATTCATTGTGGGAATGTTCTATAGTTTTTCCTTTCTGGAAAGTGGCTGCTGGAAGGTTAGATGGTTTCTTCCCACAGTCCAGAGACATGCGTGGGTTAAAGGCTTTAAAAATACTTTCCGAAATCTCTCAAACTTCGTCTCCTGGGAGACAGAGTGAATTCTGCTTTAGTTACGCCTGAAAGTAACTCAAATCTATCACTGCAAAATGTTTGTCTCTATGTGTTAGCCCTGTGACAGACTGATGATCTGTCCAGGGTGTACCCTGCCTCTCGCCCTGGTAGCTGGGATTGGCTCCAGCCCCTCTGCGGCCCTGAACAGGATAAGTGGAAGAGGATGGACAAATACACATAATTACATAAGTGTAGCAATGCAAGATAATCTTTTTTTTTATTGTAAAGTTGCGGATTAAAAGGTAATGAGAAGTTTTCCTTCATGCCTGTAACTGCTGATGCTGGAAATCACACACACACCTGCTTGCACCACAATAACAATGGCACCCTGTGCGTGCCCGCAGCCATGCCCACTGTGGTTTCATCACACAGAGTTTCTGAGATGCTGACTAATTAAAGAAACGCTTCTGACGCGGCCAAAAAGTCCCGTGTTGAAACAAGTCGCCTGTTTTCCCAAACTGTATTTTATTGTGTCTTACACGTTCCTCAATGTTATGGACAATAAATCTCTGTGTGTGTGCTCATTACAACATTCAAGTGGTAAGAAAAAGGAAGAAGAAGATGATGAAAAGGAAGAAACTGTGAATTCGTCAACTGAGTCAGCACATTTATGAATGAACAAAAGGGTTACTTTAATGGGTAAACCGTCGACAGTGATGAATTCCCAGTTACGTAGCAAAGGTTACGAAGACTGTTGAGAGATCTGTCATATATAGTTCACAGCACTAGTACTTAAATCTTAAAATTTAGTCATAGCTAGCTGCCAAATAAATAAATGTAGAAGGTGAATAAATACAGGAAAAACTTGCATTACATGCTTGGATAGATTCTTAGCCACTGTACCACAGATTTATGTGACTCTTTTGGGTTCTGACACCGAGCATACATACAAAGCAATGTATGTATTGTATATAATGTTTTTGTTTACACTATTAATTCCTTAAACAAATGTGTCAGCAGAAGACAGTGTTTTTTTTATATACACTGCTCAAAAAAATCACACTTCCGTGAAATCAAACTCTCCACTTAGGAAGCTGTACTGATTGACAATCAACTTCACATGCTGTTGTGCAAATGGAATAGAAAAAAGGTGGAAATTATAGGCAAGTATCAAGACTTCCTCAATAAAGGAGTGATTCTGCAGGTGGTGACCACAGACCACTTCTCAGTACCTGTGCTTTCTGGCTAATGTTTTGGTCACTTTTGAATGCTGGTGGTGATTTTGCTCTAGTGGTAGCATGAGACGGAGTCTACAACCCACACAAAAGGCTGAGGTAGTGCAGCTCATCCTGGATGGCACATCAATGTGAGCTGTGGCAAAAAGGTTTGCTGTGTCTGTCAGTGTAGTGTCCAGAGTATGGAGGCGCTATCAGGAGACAGGCCAGTACATCAGGAGCCTTGGAGGAGGCCATAGGAGGGCAACAACCCAGCAGCAGGACTGCTACCTATGCCTTTGTGCAAGGAGGAACAGGAGGAGCACTGCCAGAGCCCTGCAAAATGACCTCCAGCAGGCCACAAACGTGCATGTGTCTGCTTAAACGGTCAGAAACAGACTCTGTGAGGGTGGCCTGAGGGTCCAACGTCCACAGGTGGGGGTTGTGTTTACAGCCCAACACCGTGCAGGACGTTTGGTATTTGCCAGAGAACACCAAGATTGGCAACTTTGGCACTGGTGCCCTGTGCTCTTCACAGATGAAAGCAGGTTCACACTGAGCACATGTGACAGACGTGACAGAGTCTGCAGATGCCGTGAAGAACGTTCTGCTGCCTGCAAGACCCTCAGGTGCTGTAGGGACGTCATACAGGCACATGGAGGCCAAACACACTACTGAGCCTCATTTTGACTCGTTTAAGGACATTACATCAAAGTTGGATCAGCCTGTAGTGCTTTTTTCCACTTTAATTTTGAGTGTGACTCAAAATCCAGACTTCCATGGGTTGCTAAATTTGATTTCTGTTAATTTTTGTTGTCAGCACATTCAACTATGTAAAGAACAAAGTATTTAATAAGAATATTTCATTCATTTGGATCTGGGATATCTTATTTTTGTGTTCCCTTTATATTTTTTTGAACAGTGTACTTTTAAATGTGCTGTTTATTATAATTAGTTATTTAAATGCTGATGTCAGCACCTTTCTTTCTTCAAGACAGGTAGACTCAGCTTATCTGTGCATGGTTCATGTTAAAGCAGAAAACCGTCTCATACAGGACAGTCGGTCTCTGGGATGCTGCAGATGGCTCAATGCTGACCCCTTGTGTCAGCATGGAGGAGAACATCCATGTAGCTCCTAAATTATTGGAAGGATTTCGAGTCTGCTACAGAAATAAAATTTGTATTTTGTAATGCCATACTTTGTTAAGATTTGATATTCCATAGCAAATGAATGACCAATTAGACTCACTGGCCACTTCATTAGTTTCATCTTGCTAGTTTTAGGTTGGATGGCCTTTTGTGTTCAGCACTGCTTCAGACAGGTGCTAGAAACATTACTCAGAGGTTCTGGTATAACATCCATGACAGGAATCTCATCCTAAAGGTGCTCTGATGGATTGAGATCTGGTGACCATGGAGGTCACCAGATTGAGTACAGTGAACTCATTGTTATGAAACAGAATTGAGGTGATCTGAGCTCCACTACTTTATCCTGCTGGAAGCAGTCTCAGAAGATGGGCACTGATAAAGAGACAGATAGTACTCAGGTAGGCTGTAAAGTTTTCATTTGGGACTAAGGGACCCAAAATGTGCCAAGAAAATGTCTCTCACTCAGTTACCCCACCACTACCACCAAGGTGGACCCACCATAACAGAGCCATGGTGGTATGTTATATACACCACATTGTGACTTTACCATCTAAATGTCACTGCAGAAATCATCTGTCATCAAGTTTTGCTGAGCCTGTAGTTTTCTACTCTTAGCTGACAAGTAGTGTAGTCTTCTGCTGTGGTCCATCTGTACACTAGGTTTGACATGTTGTGTTCAGAGATGTTCTTCTGCATACTGTGGCTGTAACGACTGTTTCAATGACTTTTGTGTTGCCATCCTGTCAGAGTCAGTCTGGTGACCCCGGACATCCTCCTCTGACCTCTGACATCAACACTGAAATCGCATTTATTCCCCATTCTGATGCTCAGTTTGAACTTCAGCCGGTCGTTTTGGTCATATCTGTGTGAGTAACTGCATTTGAATAACTGCCGTGTGACAAATGACGACTTACAAAAACTACATCACCATGTACCACTAGAGGGCAGCACAAACCATGGAGTCGTGCCTAAATGCAAGGATAAGCTGCATGAAGAATATTTCCACACACACTGGCAGACACATGCACAACAACAATTCAGAAACACCGACCCAAACGGAAACCTTTACACACACACCACAAATTAATCATTAAACCTAATCGTAGTGTGTTCTGAGTCTTCTACAGTTAAAAGCTAAGTATATACAGATAATATGTGCATATGGACTGAAAATTGCATTTATTATTTTTTAATGTTACCTCATTTTGAATTTGATGTCACAAAAATCATCTAAATATTTCAAAAACTTGAGACAGAGAAGTTATGTAAGGCTGAAACACAAAAACAATCAAAAATAAAAACATGTTGTAAAAAGAGCTTCCTTTTTTTTTTTTTTTTTTTCGCCGAGTATTTGGAAATCCACGTTTGTGTCTGTGTGTGCCTGTTCATCTGTGTCTATATGTCGGGTTGGGTCTCAGACTCCACCCCTCTGGGAACGTCTCAGGCCCTCCAAGGGAGGCCTATCTCCCCTCACCACACTCTGATGCCCTCAAACGTCGGTGTGTTGGTGGTTCTTGGTGTCCGAGGCTGGGTGTTCATGTATGTACCGGCTCACTCCCAGTGGCTGCTTGACGGGGCCTGGCACCTGTGGCTCGGTCGGGCCCCTACTGGGGGTAGGGGGGCCTCAGGACTCTGGGCCTGTGGCTTGGTCTGCTCTGGCGCAGCTGGCTGCCGGCAGTGGGGTGGCACCACGTCTGGGGCTCTCCTCAGCTCTTCCAAGGAGGGTGGTACAGTTGCCCCTCCGATGGTTGTCCTTGGGCTCTCACACTCTGGATGTCTGGGGCCTGGATCTCCTCCATGCCTGCTTCATGACTTGGGGGGGGCAGGGCTATGGCTCCCCACACCCTCTAGCAGATTGTAACATGGAGAAACCTTTTGAATACAAGCGCGCTCATCCACACAGGTGTGCACACGGGTGTTCACAGACACAAGCTACACCTTTCTTGGTTGCTACCTCAAAGCACATTGTGCACTGTCGGTCTTGCGTGCTGCACAACAACATTCAATATTTAGTATTTACTGTTAGCTAGATTAATGCGATGTTGCTGTGTTTATTATGTTGATCTCTTTTTTGGTTGTTTTCTCTTTTTTCTTCTCTCAACAGGTGATCCAGGTGATTTTTTTTTCTTTTTTGAAATGTGCCCTTTCTCACTGTCCCTCTTCCCCTCTGTTTTTCTTTTCCTCGCTCTCTTTCTTTCTTTCTCCCTGTCCTATCCCCCCAGTCATGTCTGTCCCGTCTGTAACAACTGAAAATAAAATAAATAAATAATAATATTAATAATAACAACGGTCAATCAAATGGGCCAATATGGCATGGCTGTGATGATCCACTTGGCAAAGTAAATCCATTGGGCATCTTTCTTTCCTTCAGACCATAATGCTGATGGCTAAAGAACCAAACGGGACAGGCAAAAAAAAAATTCAAAAAAATCCTTTGTACAACTCTCTGCCAAAATCATCTTTTAATTGTATTTATATTTTGTCATTATTTTATAGGTTTTGTACACTGTCATTTAGTGTTTTTCAGGTCAATTTCAGTTAAAATATAATTTCATATAACTATTTCTAATGTCTGTACATTAGAATGCATAGGTCATACAAATGCAGTCATGTGATTACAGGACAGTCAGGGTAAAAACTGAACACAGGCTCACTGTTTTAGTTGGAGTTAAGAAGGTCAGGAGCTGCTAATCAAAGGCACTTGATTCACTGAACATCAGCAAGTGTGAGCATGAGGTTTTTTTCAGTTTGCTGGTCTGGAGCAATCAGGTGTGTGTTTGCACATCTTCTCTTCTCTGAAGATTAATCCTGAGGTCAGATCCTCCAGTTCTCAGAGAAAATGCAGCTGTAAAAAATGCTCATAAACCTAAAAAAGCCCACAGTGGTTTGAGAAACTAATAATAGTTTTTGCTTGTAAAGAGAGTTCTACAAACTGCTGAATCATAAAGTCTACTTTGGTTTCTAATTGAGTGTGACATTAAAGGAGATCCCAAATGTTACTTCAAAGCCTCTGTTCACAAGATCATATTCCTGTCTGACATTTTGCAACTTGGTGTCATGAACTCTAGTGTGACCTGATTGGCTCATAGGAAAGAGAAAAAAACAGGAAGTGATTGCATATACAGATATTTCTCAAAAACAGTGGAATGGACGGAAGGAGAAATACCCAAACCTGAATAAATTGTACAGTTTGCTATTCCAAAAAAAAATTAATTCTAAATCCAAACAAAAATAAAATTAATAACTTACACTGAAAATATCACAATGCAGTATTTACTGTCACTAATTAAAAAAATAAAAATGGATTTGTCAGAGAAATTAATTAAATTTCTCTCATATTTTAGAGATTACGATTGTGTTGTATACCTTAAGCTTTACTGCTTGTGGACTATTAACTCAACATTTCTTCTCATTTATTACAACAAAAGTATATTTAGCTTAGTTTCTTTAACATCTCTTTGAGTTTTCACCAATATAACTTTGCTCTCACCGTGCACACAAGGCTGAGTACTAGCCCTGCCTTAACTGTGTGAAAACCTGTACTTATGTTTTATTCACACGGAAAGTCACACTTGCTCTCTTGATGCATTGCTTCATTGGTGTTTTAGGAACCTTCAAGCCAGACGTTTTTACTCAACACCTGTCCTTTGACTATTTCCTTTTATGGATTTTTTAAGACAGTTAAAAAGAAATTACAAAAATTTTGTTTTTTATCTTTTTTGTTTAAGTTTGTGTGAAGCAGCGAAAAACGAGTTTAGGAAGGTTCACACACAAAAATATGTAACCACCAAAACAAATTTAAATTTAACAAATTTAAATGATCAAAAATGATGATTATGAATAGTTTAAAAAATTGGATAAATGAGCATCAGTCTCCGCCCTGAAAAACTGAATGTTGTGCAATACTTGGGGCATTTTATTATAGTTTAGCAACAATCGGGGAAGTTTAGCTGGTGGATATCTGTATTTAGTTGCACATCCATGATTGGAATCTCATCCCAAAGGTGTTTTGTTGCATTTAGATCTAGTGTCATGTTCAAGAAACCAGTCTGAGACGATCTGAGCTTTGTGGCACATTATCCTGCAGGAAGCAGTCAGAAGATGGGTACGGTGTTGTCATAAAGGGACTGACAGCACTCAGGTAGGCTGTGCAATTTAAATAATTCTCAGTTAGGGCTAAAGGGGCCGCAGTGTGCCAAGATAAAGTCTCTAATGTCACCATTAGCATCACCATGGAGGCACCAATGGAGCCATGCTATCATGTTTTTACTTCACATTGTGACCTTACCATTCAAATGTCACAGCAGAAATTAAGAGAAGGTGTTATTTTTAATCTTCCAACATTCAGTTTTGCTGAGTCTGTGTAAAATGCATCAGTTTCCTACTGTTAGCTTCCTGGAGCGGCACACATTGTGGTCTTCTGCTCTGATCCCTCTGTGTACTAGGTTTGACATGTTGTGTGTTCAGAGATGCTCTTCTGCATACTTTGGCTGTAATGAGTGGCTATTTGAGTGATTTTCTTCAGACCATCATCTGGAAACTGTAGAGATGGATGTGTGGGAAAATCAGCCATGAAACATTCAAAATCACTTAAATGACCTTTCTTACTCAGGTTGGCTTTATCATGTACATGTACCTAAATGCACTTACTGGTTAACAGTTGAACAGGTGTACCTAATGAAGTGACCAGTAAGTGTATTATTAATAGTAATCTAAATAATAGTCTAAATTAATTGATCATTCTTCTTTGTTTGTTGTTGCTGTTGTTGTTGTTGTTATTTAATAATCGAATTATCAATTTTACATGTGAAATAGTTCAAAATTGGCATAACAAAAAATAGATACAGCTCTGAGATGAATATAGTCCTGTACCATCTAAGATGTAGTAAAATACATTATAATATAAACTTTAAATGTGTACTATAGATGTTATTGTGATCCGTCATATGAATGAAATGATTCCACTAAATGTTATTGTACTGTGTATATATAACAAGAGGCCACAGGAAATGATTTTGGGAATTAGGTCAAAATTTTGAGATTGAAGTTGACATGTGGAGATCACAGTTGTTGTTTTGTTTGTTTTGTTGTTTTGTTGTTATTTCAAGGCAAACTGTGAAATTGTAGTTCAGAAGCAGAAGAATTAAATGGTGTGCATACTGGGGCAGTTTAGTTTGGGGATATCTATGTTTTGACTTGTGATCACAGAAGTCAAACAGGCTGTTATGATCATTAAACACTGATCACTGGATTTTGTTGTAACCCTCAGTTCTTTCTTTGTGTTTTGCTGAGTGTTTTCCGTTTTTTCATTGTCTCCTTCCTTCCTTTTTTTTGAAAGTGTAGTCCCTCGTGTGGCTTTCGGGGTTTTAATGTTTACTTGCCTCATTATCCACTTTCTTTTAATATCATCTCTGTAAGTAGTTGATCTTCTTCTTTTACTGCTGACCTGTTTCAGTGATTTCTTCTGAACTAAATCCACACTGTTTGTGCACAATCAGAGGATCTGTTCTGGCAATCTCTTTTCTGCATGGCCCTGATCCTGCAGTCATCCAGCAGACAAAGATTTTTCTCTTTATACTTATTGTCAATAAAGCTTGTGTTTTAAGTTAACTGTTTATTGTAATACGGATCAGACATGTTACTTAAGCCTGGTTACGTTTTCATTATGATACAAATTCTTTTACTTTCATTTTTTGTGTGTTTTTTATTATTACTTCAGAGGAGTGAGTTGCATTAGCCACATCTGTGGTCTCCTCAGTTTCTGTTGTGACGTTCTGTTACTGGATGACTATTCAAGGCCAAAGAGGCCCATGTTTCCTGGAAACAGCTGTGACCAGCTCATGATGACATAGAGGCTGCGGTTCAGTTTAATAAATTGCTACTCTAAAATCTGAGCATACATTTAATGGAAATCAGCAAAATTTAAAAAAAGGTGAGACGGCTCCAACATTCACGACAATGCGTGAATCCCTCTGCTCTAATTACGCAAGGTCAGCGGCTCCGTTTGAATAAATGTGATGCTGAAGAAGAAAGCAATCGCTCTAAAGTCTGATTAATTTGTCGGTCATTCAGTGTCCGTGCTTATGCATCTGTGTGTGTGTTTGACAAACAGAGAGGTGACGTGAGGGTGGGTTTTGTGGAAAAAGAGAAGCAGCTATATGCAGAAAGGAAGACAAAGCTAGACACATGACAGTAACACAGAGAGGAAGTCTGCATGTGTGATAGACATGATACAAAGTGAACCACTTGAAGTAACTGCGACACAGATAACAGAGCACACATCTTCACTTCTGCCTCTGACCGACTGAAGCACACCTCAGCTCTGAGAGATCAGTTCAGGAACTGCAGGTAAGGACTCTGAATTTTGTCTGGATTTGTCAGATGAGACTCTTACTTGATATTTCCCACTTATGACTAAAATTTGTACATTTACTGTGGAGTTTTTACACACTTTTTTCTTACATCATCCACATTTTTAAAAAGAAAAAACCTGGTAGGGTTTCCTTATTAGGGAAGCGCTTGAGCTGTATATATTTGATTGAACTTATAATAGGCTTTTGGTTGTGATTCATACTAGACTAAAAAGGGGAAAGATGTTATGATAATATAAAGACCATACCCATAAAGAAAATTATTACAGATTTGATCGCACATTAGATGCTACAGGTTTAGCAGGCAGAACATTTTTGAACATTTATCAATACATCCATTCATTTTATTAACCACTAATTCAGTGCAGGGTTGGGAGGTAACCTACCTCAGCTGACAATGAGGGAAAGGTGGGGTACTCCCTGGACAGGACCCCAGTCTATCACAGGGATAATACAAATACATAAACGTTTACACTGACAATCAATTTATAATCATCAGTTAATCTAATGTATATGTCTTTAGACTGTGGGTAGAGTGATAGAGTACCCGGAAAAAAACCCATGCATTACAAATACTTCAGAAAACACCAACACCACAAACACAGTTAGTGACCTAGATTAGAGGCGGCTGTAAATCAGGCCTGAGCAATTAGTTTTCCCAAGAGGTCACATGATAAATTATGACTGTTGTGGAGGGCGGCTTTAATAATGTGCCTATTTTATAAGCTGTGCAAGAATTTTGGTATGGAAAACACTGGTGTTTCAACAATAACATGCAGAAACAGCAGCTTTCTAGTTATTATACAATGTTTTTGTGCATGGACAGTATCTTCTATGAAATTTCACAATGACTGTTTTATACATACAGAATGTTATTAGGAAATGCTACCACAAAAGACATCTAAGATTATGTCAACATATTGTATATGTGTAATCATGACTTCTACAAACCACAAATTCAGGTTCCCTATATGTTACATTTAAACACAGAGACACGGGCCAGAGAGTTCCGGTCTTTTTTTTTTTTGTGTTAAAGCTGCTCAAAAAAATCTGTTGTCTGTTTCTGTGATATAGTCAAAATAATTCAGTACTTTAAATCTTTATTAGATTCAGGTTATTTCATGATTTTACCACCATATTTCAATATTTCAGACTGTAAACTTGTGCATTTAATTTAACTTAAAAAACTGCACAGTGAACAGCTGTACCAGCAACAACTCGTAACCTCACAGCCACAGCAGGCTGCTGCTGCTGCTGCTAGCATCAACTGTGGAGAAGTGAGGAAGAGACATGAAATTAATGTGGTGAGAAAAACGATGGAGGAGCATAACTAGGAATGGTGGAACAAAGACATAACCCAACAACAACTGCACCAACCTGATTAAAACTTGTTTCAATATCTATAATCAATCAAAATGAAATACATACATAATATGCACATGCATGATATATCAAGGTGGGCAACCTGGAGCAAAAGTGCCAGGGCTGATTTTTTTGTCCTGGTCCGGCCCGGCTCACATCTGAAACTCTTTGTGGTCATTTGCTGTTCAAAGAGCCAGCCAAAGTTCAGGGGGAAAGATGGCATACCATTTCACTTCCTTGTAAAATATTCAGACTTTAAAACCTGCCAGAGATTTATATTTAATACAGTTCATCAAAACCTTTCTCAAACTTCATGTGATTGACATATATTTGAAATGAATTGACTCTACAAGTTTTCTCTATCAGTTACTTCTGTAGAAACTATGAAAGCAAATAATTATCAGGTAACAAAATACCTTAACGCAACAGTCTCACAAACTGGAACAAATCCCTGTTATAATGATATATTCTTTTTATTGTTGCTTTGTTCTTTTATTTTTATTTCTGAAAAAAAAAACTGAAAGTAATGTTCACATTTCCACTCCTGATAAACTGAAGCCTGCACACAAATGGAAAACAGCTGATTTTAGTTTTGATTCTGTGTTGTGTATAATTAAAGAGCTTATTGCAGGTAAAAAAAAAATGTTTGATTTGTGACCGTAATGTGATCACTGTAATTACATTTAGTACAATAATGTGATGCATGTGTGAGTTTTTTCAGCAATACAGAAAAAATTGACATTTTTACTTTTTGCTGATGACGGATTTGCATTGAAGCTCTCAGTTCCTTCTTATTATATTAATTATAGCTGATGGCAGAAGAGAAAAGGTACTAAATTCTGTAGTTTCCACACGAGTACAAAAGTCTGACTGTGCTTAGTTTCACTGCAATCCATCCTGTACAGCAGGAGAATAACTGACCAAACAAAAGAGTAATGTTTCTGTCTGTAGATCAAAGCTAAAAGCTTTAATAGGTCCTTGTCACACGGCTGTGGGACTGTGCTAACAAACCGAGGGCTTCGCCATCTCCAAAGGCAAATAGAAGGCTCATTAGCTCCTAAAAGCCTAAATGTATTGCACATGCACTCACATGCAAGCTGGAGATCGGCTTCTTGTTCAAAAGACACTGTGCCATGTACAGTGAATGAAAACAAAAATAATGAGCATGACATTACACATAATCAGTCAGCATCCATTAAATGTTAGAAAAGTGAGAGATGGGAGACTTATGTGTTAGTTAGTGTTTAAAAAACATTAGCATTAAGATGAGCTGTGACTCTCTGAGCCAAAACAAACAGTAACAGAAGCCTGAAACTGAAAACTGCCATCATTCATTTTATAACCATCTTTAAACCGAATGTGCAGCATTATCTAAGTTTTTAATCGCTTTCAGAGAGGTCCTGATAAGTCTTGTATCTTCTTTTTTGCATTTGCACATTATCTCATCATCTCCCATGTCAGAAACATCCTGTCTCAGAGTGATGCTAATAGACTAGTTCATGCATCTATTATCTCTGGTCTGGGCTACTATAATTCGTTATCATCAGGTTATCTTAAAAACTCCCTAAAAAGCCTTCAGTTGATCCAATAGAGCATGCTGCTTTAAGACTGCTGGTTTACTTGTAGTTCCTATGATATTTAACATTAGAACGTGAAGTCGGTCCTTCAGGTTTCAGGCTTCTGAGGAACCACCTCCAAGTTTGGATTTTATCTTTGATAAAATTTGATTTGGGACTGTTGTTGTGATTTAGTGTTTTATAAATAAAATCTGAATTTAACTAAACTGAACCGAATCACATCCACAACACGTGGGTGAGAGAAACAGATAAAATGGATCTCACGTTCTATTCTCTGTCACAGTGAAGATAAAAATCAGTTTAATTGCTATAAATCAATAGAAATGTGCTGGTACATACAGGCAGGATTTACTCTAAATATGTCGTTTTATTACCTCACTTTACATAAAAGCAGCTTTGTCCATGCTTCAGCACCCACCACACCCCCAACTCAAGCTCTCAATCAGGTGGTCGCGCAAAGCAAATGTAAGGAAACATTTTGTTAAAGCAAAGTGAATCTAAAAGGCAAAACAGGTTTTTTCACACTTCCTGTCAGTGTTTGATCTTATTTTTGCAGTTGTAGACACACAACGATTTGATGACTTCAATTCTATTTAAATGTTTTCTACAGTTCATTTACTCTACAGCCTGCCTCTCTGTCTGCATGCCTCAGATGTGAAACACCTCACACGTAAAGGAAATGACATTTAGAGCTTCTTTTCATCTCTTTTGTGTTTTGTGAAGTCTGTGGTCGGCTGCTGACTTTCCCGCTGGTAAACCACATCAAATGGGTGTCACCTATGTATGTAAAAGAGTCAGAAGTTTTTTTTCTATTATTTTCTTTATAATGTGGTCGTTACAGCCATTCACATTTAAAAGGTTTTAGCAAGAATGTTAATTTAAAAAGAAGTTTAAAAAAAAGCCTGTTTACATGCTCTACAGCCATAAAAGTAACAGATGGTGTTGCATTCAAATCCTGTCTTAAAAGTTCTCAGAATTGCTGCAATTTTCTGCTGAACATCTGCAAGCATGTTATCAGATTAGTAGCCAACTTTCTGTTTAACACTTTAACTAATGAAAATGCATAAACAAAGATGTTTTTCTGAATAAAAAAGGGGCAATTCTTTGAAAAATTGGTAAATGGAAAGAAAACATCTATGGAGGAGTTTTGGATGGTAACAAAGACACTTCTCAGATTGTTTTCAGATTCTCAGATGAATTCTAAAACTATGTTTTACTTGACTTGATTTTGCCCGTTGTTTAAACTAAAATAAGCTATCTATCTGTGAAGGTATGGAGTGGAGAGGACCTAATGTGGGAAATGTGGAAAACAGGCAGGTTCAAGATGTTTCCAGGAATGAGAAAAAACATAACAAAGGAAAAAGGCCACAAACCAAAAAGTGAATCCAAACAGACACAAAGTATACTACAAATGTCTTGACAAAGGGCCCAGAGAAGACAAGAAGACATAAAATATGAAGAATGAACTAACACAGGGGGAGGCACAAAAGGACAACAGATAAGACCAGTGACAGACAAAGACAAAACAAAAACATGCAGAAGTGAAAGTCCCTGTATAAACAGATGGTGTTAAATGGGAATCAAACCAGAGAATCACAGTCATTCCTAGGAAAACCATAAAGTCAAAAACTGGAATCAATGACATGACAAGAAATATAATTCACAGTTAAAATAACAATAAAGAAATCGATACAGGAATCAACAAATTTGACAAACACAAAAAAATCGAAACACTAAAGCTCTAAGACCATAACAGTATCTCGTATACTAACACAATCTCACAGCAGTTTTTCAAAACTCAACTATAAGTTATTGACTCACGTTTCCGCACAAAATGATTGAGTGGGTTTAGACAACTATGACGACTTTTTTTTTTATTATTACAAAACTTCATTTTCTTCAGTCTTTTGGTTGCCATGGTGACGCATCTCCTCAGGTCTCTCAGACCACATACATGATGCAGCCACAAAAGATCCTCCAGTTCATTTCAAAGTTATGTTGAGTGTAATGAAATGAAATGATTAATGTGCATGAACACGTACTGGACCGAGACGGTGTTTTTAATTTTCTTTCTGACCATCCTTACTGGCACACTGTTAGAAGAGAAGAGAAGAGAATTCAACTTTATTGTCATGTCACAAGTACAAGGCAACAAAATGCAGTTTGCATCCATCCAGAAAGTGATTTAGCAATAATATAGATAGATTACAGATTATGGATCTATTATAGTTATGTTACAATGTACACGGTGTGAAGGTATGCTATGAATATACTATAACTAACATACTATAACTATAAGTATGTACAGGATATAGCTGTTAAGAGTGTACAAGCTATGAACAGGTTCTATGTATGGTTAAAAATATGAAAACTATACCGATTGCAGATATACAATTGTGAGTATAAATAAACAGTTGTAAAACTATAATTATTGTATTGTACAGTATGATTGTCTATGCAGCATGTTACACTATATATTAAATGTTAATGAGTGTGAATGCTTTAAAGCACTGGTAGAAATCTGTGGTTTTTTTTAGCATTTGTATCTGTTTCCTCCACAGACTGATGACACACTTCTTGACTCACGTTATCTCTTGAGTTTAAAAAGGTCAGGTGACGCCTCCTCTGATCTAGGCCATTGCATTTTTTGGTTCATCCTCTGGACCAACTTTTTTTTAACCCAGCGTAGCGAGTCATGCCCAGCCCATTTAAAAACACTGTCCTGTCGCATTTTCATCTAATGTTTTTCCGTCATTAGTTCTTTTCTTTTTTTCTTTTTTTTTTTAAAAAGGTTTTTTAGTTTAGTCTCAGAAAGTTGATTTTGTTCATCTGGACGTAGCTTTGTCAGTGAGACAAATGCTACATTTTGCAGCCCACTCACATTATCATCATGGCCCCGATTAGGCCACAGCCCACACTTTCGACATTGCTGCATTAGGGGAATTTCTTCAAATCTACCACAAATGTGCAGTTAAATTTCAGGATAAACAGCCTCAGAGCCACTCTGAGCCCAAAAAACAAGATTTTGTCCAGGACTGGACAAATTAACTATTTAAACTTTCATCCAAATGTCCAAAAGGATAAAATGTTGAACTGTTTTGTAGACAAAGACAATGGTTATGCAAGAACACGTCTGGTCATCATTTAGTCCCACAATTTAAAAACAGAAAGAGCAATTCGGAGCTTTTTTCATGCTTTGTCAGAAGCTAAATTAGTGTAATTACTTCGTGGAACCTTAATTTCTTCCTTCGAAGACTTCATTGCCAGCTGTATGATAAACAAGTCTAGGCATGGATGTAAAATGCAGTTTATCTGGTTGACAGAGACATTCAAACACAAGGCAGTGTTTTTATTGTGTTTTGTTTTTTTTAATCTGTGGTTGAAGTAGGCTGTGCACTCACTGCAGTGCCATGTTCATTTCCCCTTGCAGTCGCTTTGCTTCTCTAAACAGCAGAAACCACGTTTGTGCTCGACAGCTGGGCTCTTTTTCTTTAAAGCTCAACAGTATTTGCTTCCAGTGGTAAGATCACTTTTTCATTTATGACCTCCTGAAACATATTTTATCTAATAAGGCTTTGTTAACATCTGGTGCTGCACATAGCTTTGTGCTTGCTGTGGCCACCACAGTTGGATTGTTTTGTCGGCACCTTTACTATAGCTGAGCTAAATCAAACTTATCTAAACTAACTCGGGTCTTTGAGGGTTCCACATATTTATTCTAAAAGAAAGTCAGTCTTCTTATTAGACTCATGCTAATTTTGAGTTTAGACTTTTTTTGGCCCTTTAAACTCTCACGACCAGACCTTTTGTCCTCGAGTGACTCCTAAACATGTGCAGTGAGTGTTTTGAAAAATGTAATTCTCTAATACTTGTGAAAATTGTGCTGATACAGGAGTAACATCTTATAACCACTGTTAAAAAATAATATGACACATTTTTCAAGTTTAAATGGCAGAACAGCAAAAAAGCTTAATCTGAATACCTCAGATTGATGCTCCTAGCACACAGCTGCAGTACCAGCATACCAGTTGTTTGCAGTAAGGTGTCTGTAGAGTAGTATATAAGTATAGTATAGTATAGTATATAAAGACTCCTCACACACCACGAAAGCCACTTGGTATCATTTCTGGAGTTTTCTGAGCAGGTCAGGCGATTTTTTTCCACTTGTATGGGAGGTCTGTGGAAAGTGTTTGAAGTGGCTGAAATATTTTTAGCATGTAACAAAAGAGTTAGCAACACCACACTGCATTAGTGCACATATAGAGAAGCCTCTAAAATATTAGCTGACCAAGAACTTTCAGGAAGGAAATAAGACATGTTTCTGAAACATTTCACCTAGAACTGTAAGTGAGAAGTGTAAACGCGATTGTCAGATAATCTTATGTTACGGGGTAAAAGACAATGACTGACCTGTTTTGAGTGTTAAAATACACACACACTGAGTAATGTAACAGTTTCTGATGAACGCTGGATATGAAAAAAGTGTGATACATGTCCATATCTGATCTTTGATATGTGTTTATTTAACATGTGCATCATGCATTGTATAACTGTTGTCCTTATGACTGTCAAAATCTACTTATTAGACTAATATATGTATACATTTTATTTACTTTTATTTACTTTTATTCTGCTTTTCATTATTTTCCTTCTTATACTGTATAATCGTGCAAGCTCATCTTTAATATGACTTCAAATACAGTTGTCTCTGTATATATACAAGTAACCTGTGTCATGATAAGCAGTGTTGAGAGGACTGAAAAGCAAGACAAGCACACAGCCAAAAAACAAAAACCTTTTTTTAGTTAAAGGGAAACACAGGCATCCATAAAACACACAGGAGCTAAACTTATACTTTGGAAAAACTCAGGAGCAAACCAGAGCAGAGCCTTAGGCTGTTCCAGAAAGAGAGTTTACTTCAACTCTGAGTCAGTTACAGCGTTACAGACTCTGTGAACTTCTAACTGGATAGTTTCTCTCTGAGTTTCTCTCTGATTCCTTCCTTCCTGCTGCTCCTGTCGCTGTCAAAGTTCAGAGCAAGGTGAATTATACTGCAGAAGTTGATCCTGAAATCCCGGTTAAATGTGGTTTTTTTTACATTGACATCTCCATGGTAAATAAAAAAAAAGTAAGTGTGTTAAACTGAGTTAAATCTTCAGGGCAGTTTCCTTCCACTGGAACTGAAAACTCTAAGGTGGTGACTAAACTCAGTTTGTTCAGTCTGCTTCCTGGTATAGGGACTAAAAAAGCCAGGAGGTGAAAACAGGGCAGACAGTCACAGAGGAAATAAACTGAAAACAAGACAAAAAACAAAACCAACTACCAAAGTAAAACAGGAAGTGAGCAGACAAGCAAACACTTACTGAAAAAAAGAGAAGACAGTTAAACACAGAAAAAGAAATATTAGAGATTAAAACTCACCTATTAGGAGAACACGAGTATAATGTATAAAAGATTTGGTAGGTTAATTGGTGATTCTACATTTCCTATTGATATGAATAACATCTCTCTGTTAGCCTTGTGACAGAAAGACGACGTGTCCAGGGTGTACCCCACCTCTCAGCCTGTAGCAGCTGGAACAGGCTCCAGCTGCCCCGTGATCCTCAATAAAACAGGGGTCCAAAACTAAAAAGCAAACCAAAACCCAGGGACCTGCAGAGCCATGTGAGACCATGAAACTGCCCTAAACATGTTTCCTGCTCTTAGACGTTATGATGTCAGCAAGGTCATATGTGTTCCCAAGCCTAATTGTAAACACATACAGTCAGGCATTTGTGGGCTCCACCAATCAGAAGAAAGTTGGCCTATAGGTAGCGTCTTTGTATCTATATTAGTTTTTAAATACAGACGCTTGTGTTTTCTTCCCCTATTTCTGTTGAATTACACAATAACTAACATGCCTGACATTTTGGCCCTTTTCTGTTCTCTCTATTCCAGCCACACAATGTTTCCAAATACTTCTCTGCCCACCCACACACTCAAGTCTTCTAAGGATGACCAGGCGGTGGACATTGATGCCATCATGGACAATGTCAGCATCATCCTGTACACGCTGACTGTTGTACTCGGCATCACAGGGAACTCTGTGGTGATCTGGGTGGCTGGATTCAAACTTAAGGTAGATATGGAGTGTATAATATATTTGAAATAATGAATTATTTTAGTTTATTATTTTATAGCTCCCTATAAGTCAGCATCAGTAACAATGCAATTGCAATGCAAGTTGACATCATGGCTCACGCAACCTTTTTTTCATGTAACCCTTCAAAACAGGCAAAACTCTTGCAGCATATTAGGAAATCAACTTAAGTCCCAAGAGTCTGGCAAAGGGTTAACAAGAGAGGTGATGATCAGCAAGCAGAAGCTCGGCTCTGTAAAGAGAAAGAGCACTACAGATGTGACGACTGTCTTGAGAGTGTCGATGGAGAAGTACAGAGACAGTCAGAAGTAGTTCTGTGTCTTTGTGGATTTAGACAAAGCTTATGATAGGTTCCATGAGAGGAACTGTGATACTGTATGAGGAAGTCAGGAATGGTGGAGAAGTATGTGTGGGTTATGCAGGACACAAGAACAGTGAGACGGTGGTAGGATGTGTGGTAAGAGTTACAGATGGCTTCAAGGCTTGGTGGGTGGATGGGATTACATCAGGAATCGGCTCTGAGCCCCTTTTCGTTTGAAGTAGTGCTGGACAGGCTAAAAGATGAGGCCAGACAGGAGTCTCTGTGGACTACAGTGTAACATTGTGATCATAGTTAGAGCAAGTGAGCCTGGAGAGGTGGAGGTATGCTCTGGAGAGATGTGGAATGAAAGTCACTAGAATCAACACCAAATACATGTGTGTGAATGAGAGGGAGACAGATAGAAAGGTGGACATACAGGGAGTCGAGATAGTGAAGGCAGACGAGTTTAAATACCTGTGGTCAACTATCCAAACTAACAAGACAGGTATAGAAAGGAAAGCAGGCAGTGGGGATTGGGTGGAGTGTCAGTGTCAGGGAGATTTGTAACATAAGGATAGCAGCAAGGATGAAGATGATATTTACAAGAGAAGGTTTGGTGAGAAATGGTGAGAAATGCTATGATGAATGGTTTGAAGACAACGACATTAACAAAAAGACAGGAGGCTGAGTTGGAGGTGGAAGAGCTGAAGATGCCAGGATTTTTAATGGGAGTGATCAGAATGGACAAGATTGAAAAATTAGTACATCAGAGGGACAGCTGGGGTTGAGCAGTTTGGAGGCAAAGTAGGGAAAGAGGACGAAAAGAGGAAAACCACAAAGGAGGTTCATGGATAGCAAATCGTTGTGATGAATCCTAAAGGAATCTGTGGATCTGTAAGAAGAAGAAATTAGGAGGATCAGCTAATTACTCACGACACATTAAGCCTGACTGGTGGTTTGTTGCTTCTAAATGTGGATAGTGTGGCTACAAATAATAATGTTTAATTACCAGCTTTGAATGTGGTCAGTCCACTGAGTGCTGATAGTCAATTGTTGTTGTTGCAAACATATCCATCCACTCTGCCTGACCCAACGGGACATGGTTATCACTTTTCTCAGAGGTACTTACTTTAACCTGCAGAACAGCACTAGTAATGGGTGGTTACCAATACAAAGGCCAAGCTGTTTCCAGGTAATAATACTGGATTGCATTTATATAGCGATTTTCTAGACACTCAAAGCACTTTACAATTCCACTATTCATTCACACACTGGTGGAGGCAAGTTACAGCTGTAGCCACAGCTGCCCTGGGGCAGACTGACAGAAGCGAGGCTGCCATATTGCGCCATCGGCCCCTCTGGCCAACACCAGTAGGCAGTAGGTGAAGTGTCTTGCCCAAGGACACAACGACCAAGACAGACAGAGCTGGGGATCGAACCGGCAACCTTCCAGTTAAAGTTGAGCTTCCCAACCCCCTGAACCATGGTCGCCCCATAAAAATAGCAAAGGAGGGTGCATACTACTGCTGTACAAATGATAATGGCAATTCAGTGCCATCAAAATCAGGTTACATCCTTCATGTAAATAATGGCTTTGGTTTTCTTTATGTTCCTGTTGTCATTGTTGTTTTATTTTCTTCTTCATCCACAGCCAAAGGTCACCAACGTGTGGCTGGTGAATCTGGCGATAGCAGACCTGATCTTCTGCTTCACACGAGTTTTCTCTCTCACTAAGAAGCTCTTCTTTGAGCACTGGCCTTTCGGCCTCTTCGTCTGCAAGTTCAACGGCTTCTTCAAATATGCCAACATGTTCTGCTCTGTCTTCCTGCTGGCTGTGATCAGTCTGGATCGAGTGCTCTGCATCTGGCAGCCTGTCTTCACAAAGCGTCGACGCACGCTGTGGGTAGCGAGGATGGTGGCAGTCTGCGTCTGGATTGCAGCCATCCTCTTCAGCATCCCCTACTTCATCCATCGCCAAGTCTACATAGGCAAGAAGAACCTGAGTAAGTGCTCTGTGGATCCGAAGGAGAAGGCAGAGGGATACAACAGCACTAAAGTTGCTCTCTACTCCATCCGCTTCCTGTGCGGCTTCATATTTCCATTCATGGTGATTCTGGTCTGTTACATGCTGGCTGGGGTGGGAATCCGACGCACCCGCCTGTCAGGGAAGTCCCGCCCCCTGCGTATACTAGCATGTTTGGTCATTGCCTTCTTCCTGTGCTGGGCACCTTACCATTGCCTCTTACTGGTGAAGATGGTGGACAATAATAATGCAGTGGTGAAAATCTGGTACCCTGTAGCAAAGGGTGTTGCCTACTTTAACAGCTGTGTGAACCCGCTGTTGTACTTCTGCATGGGGCTAGAAGTAAGGGGGCGATTCAGGCAGAGTCTGATGGGTGTTTATAAAAGAGCTCTGGCAGATGATGTTGACGGACAGACAACTCACTCCAACGATCGCTCTTTGGACGAAACCTCGGTGTCAAAGCACAGCACTCTCATAGTGGCAGGATCGGGTCAGACAGCAGTGAATGTTTAAGTTTAAGTCCCGCCCCAATTGATCCTGAAGCTTACAGGACATATTTCAACCTATCACAGTATCATCATTATATGATTTGTACAATGATAATGAAATAAATAGAAAGTCTTCACCTATGATTGGATTGATGTACAGTGGCTCCATAAAAAAGGGGCTGTGAAGTGTTAGCATCCACCTTAACCTGGATTAGCTGGGTTGATGTTTCATGAGAGAGCATAAGGACGTCTCAAACCGACACCTCTCCGTGATATCAAAGTACCACAAGATTATGGTTTTACTATCCACAACAACGTAGAGACTAACAAATAAATATAAATAGGTAAGTTTATGTGGATAAAATAATTCAGCAAAACAGAAAAATTGATGTTTAGATTAGACAAGAGGGTAGCGTGCTAATAATCAGCTAATGCTAACAAGCTTGAATAGCTAGGATCATACACTGACACAGATGCCTGTCAGACAACTTGGACAGTTTCTTTTTTTCATATTTGTTTTTTAAATAACAACAAAGAGAAGAAGGTCTACTGTTGTCCACTGATATGTATATTTCTTGTTAATAACTGTAACATTTATGTAACTAAAGCCATTACTAGCAATCAACCACCAATCAAAGGGTTATTTATCTATTTCTCTAAATTTCTATCAGTAAAGTGTGAAAGTAAGGCGTGAAGTATAAAGATCTAAATTATGACAAGTACTAGAATAATCTAAATGCCACTCCTCTTTTGTTCTTTAGTTACACTCAAGGTTTTTCCACTAACATATACGCATAATAGCTGATCTGTACCTATATGGTTTTGAGGAGGACTTCTATGACTCCAGATTAGTGTACTTAAAAAATAATAAAGATGGTGACTTTGTACTTGATTTCTGCATAGTGGGCAAAAACATTTAAAACAACTAATATTGTAACTCAAGTTGTGACTCTCCTTCTTTCATTTTTTCCTTCTCAAACCAGATTTTATTTCCTAGTGGTGGATTTAAAAAATTCCACAATGTGAGCAAGTCATTTCTGAAAATATTTATTTTTAAGAAAAAGCTTTTGTACAGTAGACACAATGTGTTGTAGATATATTGCAAAGCTGTTTTACTTTTCATGTGATTCAAAGTGGGCAGCATCTGGTATGGTAGCGCTGTGGTCTCACTCACAGGCCTTTCTGTGTGGAGTTTGCTTGTTTTCCCCGTGATTGCATGGGTTCTCTCTGGGTACTCTGGGGTCCTTCCACAGTCCAAAGAAATGCAGTTACTGGTGTTAGGTTAACTGGTGACTCTAAATTGCCCATAGATGTGAGTGTGTCCGTAGTGAGTGTGTGAGTGTGTCCTGACACAGGTTGGCAACCTGTCCAGGGTGCATTCAGCCTTTCACCCTATGGTAGCTGGAAGAGGTCCCAGCCCCCCCACCACCCTGATAAGAATGAGCAGAAGAGAATGGATGGCTAGATGTTTAAAAGTTTCTTTTAAACATTTTTGAGTTGTGTTTTTGAACATGTGATTGAAGTAACAGAAGAAAAGTGGAACTGTGACGAAGCAGAGGGAAGTGAGACGATTAAAAAGAAAGTCAATAATAGCTTTAGTCACGACTCTGTCTTGTGCACAGAGGTCATTCTGAAAGTTAGATGAATGGAAACTGTACAGTGTTGTTGCCCACAGCTTGCAATATGTGGTTTTTGTTTTTGTCTTTTTTTTTTACCATGAGAAATGCATCAAAAGTATTTCACCCATCCTGTGTGTATCTTACTGTTACTTAAGAGGGAGAGTGGGCTGAGACTTTTATGGCAGTCAAATATTATGAACATGGAATCTGGTTAATATCAATCCATAGCAACCAGCTCATAAAACACAGCTCCAGAGTATTTACTCAGCTGCTTACACATCACTTGGATACCTCTGTGTACAATAAAACTGTTTATCTGAAACCTGCTGTTCCTTATGTTTAATAACATTTCTGCCATAAAAACATCGTAAAAGCTACACATTAGAGTAGCTGCAATGATGTGCACAGTGGTTTTTGTAAATAACTGAAGTATAAGATATGACTTTGTAAATAGCACTGTATATGGGATTATATTGATAAAGGTTCATTTTGAAGTGTCATTGTACAAAGGTCTGGAATATGTCTGTGCTTTAAGAAACACAGTGTTCATTAAAAACTGAAAAATAAAAGTGCTTTGGTGTTTTATGTTTACAATAAACAGCTCAACTACTAATGAAATCCTTCTGACATTCAGTGTAAATGACGCAGGGCGCAGACAGTAATGTTCAAGCTGGATTAAATGGAGGGAGATATTTCTCTTTGACATAGAGCAGCAGACTTTTACAGATTTGCCATTGAATTTCCACAACCATAACCTTAACCATACTGAAGCTAACATGCACAGACAATAACACTGACATTCAGCTTATAAGCTATATTTTATACCTTTGTGGAGTTTAACAACATCAGTGTTCTTGTCTGAGGATACGTAGGGTAAGATGTAAAATGAGATGATGTAAGACTAAGACTGAAATACTTCACCATATGACCTGGTCCTTTGGCTTTTGTCATCATGAAGATAAGCTGGGGGTTATCAGACTCTTCTACTGTGTTGAACTGTCAGTTATGAATTCTGGAAGGCGGTGTAATGTAAAAACTTTTATTTGGTCCTTTGTCAGTTACATTTCTTAAAGAACAGATGACTACTCAAACTGAACAAAAGTGGCACTTTTTAGTTTGCTTCAAGTAAATCTCTCAATGAGCAACTTGGCTTTCTGTCTTTGCAAATGAAGCTGAGCTCTAGATGCCCACCAGCCTCATTGTGGTTAAACAAGTTGGCTAAATCAAAACAAAACTACGCATTAACAACTATCTTGCCTTCAAAAAGAAAGCTATAATACGTCTTATAATAAGTGAAAATGAGAAACGAGATGGGGGGAAAAAAGCAAAGAGGATGTGATCTGATTATTTCTGTGAAACAGCTGTTCAAAAGAAGCTTTCAGAAGAAGAGGAAGCTGTTATTAAGAAGGAAATTATTACACTGTCCTCATTTTGGATATTTCTTGTCTGCTACACTCACTGAAGCAGATTTTGAAGCCATATGTTACAGTGGCTGGTGTCTCCTTAGATATAATGCACTTGCACATACTGCCACCTGTGTATAAAGCAGTAGATTACAGTTTCTGAACACAGTCACAGTTGTTATGTGTAACCAAAAGTAAAATGTTAAATGTGTTTGGAGTACCTCTGACTTGGTAACAGTAGGAAAACCAAAATTTTGATATTGATGCCAATATTGTTATTTGGGGTGAAGGCTGTCACACAAAGTGGTTCACATTTTAAGGAGGAAGGAGGAAAATGTTCTACTTCTACTCGTAACAAATCCTTTAAGGTATTTTGGATTTTTTACCAATGGTTTAATATCGTTTGCTCGTTGGATGTTGTTCATGGAGTACATGGAGTGGGGTGAACATAGGCACCTTTAACTCGCATTATTTTTCCATTATTTTTGAGTCATAAAGTGGGATCAATACAGGAAATATCCAGATTAAATTTTACAATTAAAAATCACATTTAAACGAAGTTAAAAATCAAATCAGTTTCATATTATCTCCAAGTGCCGTGCACAGTAGCAAGGCGACTGTTGTTGTGATTTGGCACATCAGAAATAAATTGAATTGAATTCAATTGAACTTAAAGCCAATTTATTTCATTGTGTTAAAAATGATTTTCAGAGCTTAATTTTCATTTGTTCACAATGATTTTTTCTACAATCACCTTGAGCATCCATATATCACAGCACCAATTAAGTTTCTGTATTGTAGAGAAACAGGAACAAGCATTAATGGACTGAATGTTTGATCTGTTTTCTAATCAAATGTTAAAAAGCCCAGTAGATATCCATCGATCTAGCTGGTTGGTTGTTTCAAGTATTTGAAATGTTTCCTTTTAACATTTTGACACTGGGATGAATCTATAGCGTTGACTCCTTCTTAAGTTTGAACAATATAACAAATGTTTTTTGCAGTGTCCTCATCTGTACTCCGAGCATCTACTGTGTTTGTATTAATAAATATGTCAGAAAGCCTTTTCTCTCAGCGAGTCACTATAACTGAATGAATAATGAATAATAATAAGAATATTCAAATCTGATGTACTACATTAAAGTAAAAACAGAGACTTAAAACTAAAAATGTAACTACATCGTAAATGATTGAAACTGGGTCTCTAGGCTAAAAGCCCAGGATGTGTTTGTTTCAGACAATGCTGACAGATTTGTTTCACAACACGTACCTTTTTCACACCATAAACATACATTTATTCTTTTTTCCTTTGGCTGAAGACAAAGGAAGTGGAGAGGACTAAGGTGTGTTCGGAGGCAGTGAGAGAGAAGGAAATGAAGGAATATGGAGGTAAGAGTAGGATTTTGAAATGTTGGGACTAAGAGTGGTAGAAGGAGGGAGAGAGGAGGGATAATGGATATATATTTGGTAAAGGATGTTGAATATGAGGCTGATGGGAGGAAAAGAGTGAGAGTATTCTTTGATGCAGGGAAGGAGGACAGAGGGTTTTATGGATGGAGGGAGATGATCTGCTGTGGTCACCCTTAAAGGGAGCAGCTGAAAGAAGAGGAGAAAGATAACAAGAAGTTCTCCTGAATGTTTTTTAACCATTGAGACAACAAAAATCCCACTCACACCACCTTACACCACAGTAACAGCAGCATCCTGTGTAGCACCCAAAGTGGTTTCATCACATCGAGTTATGCAAAGCTGAGTTCCTCAGATGCTGTCGAGTTACAGAAATGCATCTCCAAAAATCCCCTTTGGCTCAGGTGCTAAAACAAGTCACCTGCTTTCCCAAACTGTATTTTATTGTGTCTAACATGTTCCCCTGTGTTATGGACAATACATCTTTGTCCAGGGCATTCAGTGGATCACTATGGCTGTCTTTCTCAGCTTGTCAACTTCTACTATGTCCAGTTGGTTAGCTACCACCATTTTGTCTGTCTGTATCTGGAAGTCCCACAGATCTTAGGTTGGTCATTCTCCCAGGTGCAGGCTGGGTAAAGGGTGCTGATAGACCCCAGCCTCTCTGGATCTTGTACTTATAATTTGTTCATATGCTGCCATAATTAATGCCTCCGTGCTCTCTTTCAGTCCAGCTTTTGCCCAGCATGAGATATATATATATATATATATATATATATATATATATGCGCATGCACACACAAGAAAAAAACATTCAAATCATAATCATAAAAAACTGTTCCTGTGGGCATTAGCTTCTGCAATACTGACGCTTTGTGGCACCATTTACACAATGATGGTACACCATGATTAAATTTGTAGTTTATTATTAACAGGAACACAGTGGAGATTATAGTATTGGGACCATCTGAATGATTGGTAGGAACCACTTCTTCTTCTGCCTGTCACAGTGATATGCAAAATATGACAGTAAAAATGTTTCACGTGTGCTCACTCACTCAGCTGACAATAATGGCTGATTGCAGACAGCCAAGACACAGTTTATGACACATGTGGCAAGACCGCAAACCTTATCATGAGGCAAACTGAACAGAGGGCTAAACTGAGAAGCATAGGTGCTGCTAGGGCAAGAGAAATGTCACTCGTGGAGTCCTTTGGTGCTGCAGGCACTATCGCCTCACATCAATCCAGTTTTAATTTAATTTAAAGCAGATTATATAGAATAGGTATCATTAAAATATACAGCATATCTGCAGTGAAACAGCACTGTAGGCTTTAGAAAATAAAAATACAACTCAAGAATATTTCATACCCATAGATAGATTATAACATGTATATATAAAATGTTTCTCAGCTCTATTGTTATTAATATTATTATTTATTATTATTATTATTATTATTATTATTATTATCAGTCACATTTGTTTTGAGTTTCTGAATTTTTGTATGATAATTCTTCATAATGAAACAATAAGAACAAGTAGTCTGATGTCTTGTACTCATTATGAATGTGCTAAGGTTTTATAGAAAGTATCAGTTTTGGTTCAGTATCGTCGATAGCAGCTTGAATTTTACTTGATATCATTCTGGAATGAAAATCAGTGGTGTTACACATCACTAGATCTAGCAGTGTTTTAACACTGCCATCAGTATTTACAAATTTATCTGAAAGAGGGTGCCACTGAGCCAAAAAACATCGAGTACAGTAGAATCACAGACAACATAAACACTGTTACACTAACACATTAAGACAACTCATTTTCTAAAATTACCAGAAAAAATGTTGGAGTGTCGATCAGTGCTAGCATGCTAAAAAGGCAAAAAGCAAAAAATCCAAAAATGATTAGCCTTCACATGTTGTATATGTATCCTCAGCTTCTCAAATCACTGAACTTCAAGTTCTCTGGAAACTAAGTTTAAACACTGACACTTTGGGCATAATAATAAACACACTGAAAAATGACTGAAAAATACCTGAAACTGAAACATAATTCAGTTTCAGTTATATAATTGAAATGGACATAATATGTGGACTCTCAGCTTTCATGTAAGGGTTTCCACACTCAAATTGGATGAGGAGTTTCAATTCCTTAACATGTGCCGCCCTCTTTTTAAAGTGACCAATAGTAATTGGACAATTGACTCAAAGGCTATTTCATCGGTAGGTGTGGCTAATTCCTTCATTATGTCACTACTGAAACCTGCTGCAGTAAATGCCAGGCACAGCATTAAAAAGGAGGAAACCCAGCATCTGATGATGTCTATGAGTTCAAGACTTTAGCTTGCCATTGCCAGCAAAGGGTTTTTAGCCAAGTATTACAAAAGAACATTTTATTTTCAGTTATTTAATTTGTCCAAATACTTTAGAGCCCCTGAAATATTTAAAATTCATTGGGGTAATGTACAGAACCAAAATTATTTTTAAAAAGTTGTCTCTGTCCAGATCTTTATGGACCTAACTGTATTTACATGTAATTAAATCTGGTTTATACTGGAAACTTGATTGGCATTCAAACAACTTTTTTAGGTTTTGCAAATTCCAAAACAATACTGTGACACGTGAGGGGTCAGAATAATGTAGCTCCGATAGCGATCTGTGGCTTTCGAGCAGGACAGATCTGAAACGGTTTGTGGTGAACTACCATTCAAAGAGCTGCGGTGGTGTGCTAACACATCCTGTGGCAAATTATTACACTTCTTTAAATCAATTTATTTCAATTTAATTACACAGTGGCAATTCACAACAACAGCTGCATCAAAACACTTGACTTTACCTTACACTCCCAAGGCAAACAATAAAAAATAAAACCTCCTTTTTAAGAAGAATAAACCTCCTGCAGAACCAGGGTCATGGATGGGCAGTCTGCCATCATCAGTTAGGAAGATAGCAAGCAGAAGGATATAGGACAAAAGACAGACATGAGGAGGGACATTTAATAATGATTTATTAATGAAGAAATACTCACTGCGTCATGGGAAGTCCCTCAGGAGCCAATGCTTGTTGCAGCATATTTAATGGATGGTTCAGGATCACTTATCAGCTGCTAACATGTCCTTTTAGAAACTTGAGCAAACACTAGTAAGCCTGCAGTCTGAGAGAAATGAAATGTTAGATACTATGATACTTTGAGATCTATAAGATAAGATGGGGCCTGGTTATTTAAAACTTTATATGTGAGGAAATTACATTTTAGATTCTGCACAGTTAATTTGCATTTTCATCAAAATGGATGGAATGGACAAACGTTTTAACTGGTGGTGCTGCATTAAAAGCCGTTTGCTTTTCTGAAGAATTTCTGCAGAAGTTTTATGAGATGAGCAGCCTACTTTCTGTTTACCCCCTTAATTGCAGAGCATTGCAAAGATGGTTCCTTGATAAAAAGCCATTTCTCTGAAACAGCAGTGATAAAGACATGTAAATGAAAAACAACTAAACAGATATGCGTCGCAGTTTCTGGTAACAAAAATCATTTCCCAAATTCTGTGAATTATAAAACCACAAATGGAGTCAGCTATTACATCTTTAAAAAAAGAAAAGAAAAGAAAAGAATAAACCAATTCAGAGGGCAACATGGAAGAAAAACAGCAAAACTAGCACTTGATTGGTAGATGACCTATTTACTCCTGAGCTATAACCACCCCAACAGTGGTACAACCGAGGCAGCTAATCAAAAAAACTGAAAGTCACCATACAAATACACCATACAAATAAATAGGAACCAAAACAGAGAATTGTGAAATTCAGTTCTTGGAAAATCATGAAGCTAAAACGGGAATCAAAACCCAATAATGTAGCAAATACATCACTGGAATAAAAAAAATAAAATAAAGTAATAATAGGTTTAGTCCTCTTAGATAGATTAATACTGAAAGTAATTTCCCATCCATCCATTTTCTTTCTCTTATCCAATTCAGGGTTCACAGTCCACAGCTGGACTGGAATCTATCCCAGTGGTCACAGGCCAATAGGCACAGGCACACCCTGGTTTGTTTGTTCACAAGTTTGCAATCTGCTGGAAGACTAACAGATACAGAGAGGCAAACACTTAAATTCATAACTATGGCCAATTTACAGTCTCCAAGTAGCATGGTCTTGCTTGTGCAGCCCACCCAAAACTTTAACCAAAACTCAGATCAAAATGCAAGATATGATCATTTCCTCTTTTGTGTTCTCAATGAATCATTTGCAAGAACAGCTTTGCATCTGGTACCAGATATCTGCAAGATATTATACAACAGCTTAAAAAATTTAGGTCAGAAGATGAAGGTGTTCATGTCAATTCTTAATCCTATGGCTTTGCTGCATTATTTCCATTTCTGTTTTAAATTTATAAAACTAACATTTGACTAAATTCTACTGAAAAAATAATTATTTTGTTTAGATTTTGCAGGATATGATCATGGCCCACCAGCAGGCCAGGGCCCAACACAAATGTACAGTTGAGGGATAAACTGGGTCAAAATCACTATGCTCTAAAAATACTTAATATGTGATAAGTATAAAAAAGACTAAAAGAAAGAAAAAAACACTAAAAGAAAGAAAAAGAATAAATTGTTTAGACTGATGGCATCTTGTTAAATGATTCTGTTAGAACACTTTCTGGGCATCAATGTAACTCTACATTTGAGCAAAATAGCATTTTGACCTTATTTCACACTTGCATACTGAATTGATGGCACTAATCTATGGTGCTCTACTCACTTCCTTCAAAGTGTTCAGCACCTATGATACATGACGACATGGGTGAAAGCTGCAGGTCATTTGGTTGGTAAAGACACACAGCCACAATAATGCGGTTTTGGCTAAGGCTGAAGTGGGCTGTGCAGTCATTACAGAGCCATGTTCATTTCCTGCTTGACTGCAAAAGCTTTGCTTCTCTAAACAGCAGAGACAGTCTTTGTGCTCAACACCAGGGACCAGTATTCCAGTATTTGCTTCCATTGGTAAGATCACTTTCTAATTTATGACATAACACCTCCATGAACATGTCTTATTTAATCAACCAAGACTTTCATGTTTCTCCTGGAAACAGTTAATTATTATAAAAACAATTATGTAATTTTCATCTCTGAGAATCAAATCAGGTACATCCTATAACTTTTGTTCAAAAAATTATAATAATAAAACTTTTAACCATTTTATTTTAAAACTTTGGATCAGGAACATCAAACAAACCTTGATCTGATTATCTCCGGATGGTGCCAGTGGTGACGCAAGGTTGCAGGGTTTATGTAAGAAGGTGGCTACAGTGTTAACATGACTCCTCATCCAATGTTTCAAAGGCTTAGGTCTGAGGATACAGTTTTACCATGGCAGATATTAATGCTAACCCACTTCTGTTTTTGTGTGTTTGAGCATGTCACATAATCTTCATCACCTAATGAAATTAGCCTGGATCATTGAAATGTAGTTTCCTTCTGACCTACTTCCATACATAATTGAGCACTTGTATTAATAAGTTTATCCAAATAATCGATTTAAAATACAATAACAACATGCATATAGAAATATGCACACAGAAATATAATGACTCTAGTAATGGGTTAGCTTGTAAATGGCATTTTTTATATCATATCTACACAATTTATATTGTTTAGATATTACAACACAAAAACAACCTGACTGGCATTGAGCAGTTTGCTTGTGGGAAAATAAATTCTCCTACCTATATGTGTGTGTGGGCCCAGTTTTATTAGCTGTGGCTGAACTGTGGGCCTGTGTGGGCAGAGCATATCCACACTTACCACTCTCTATAACATTTTATATTACCATACACCCTGTATCTTAAAAATAGAGTTGCAATTATATGATGAGTGACATGTTGGCTCTTTCCTGTTCTTTCTTTTCTAGCCACGCAATGTTTCCCAGTACCTCTCTGCCTACCCACACACTCCAGTCTTTGAAGAATGACCAGGCAACAGAGGTGAACATCAGTGCCAACTTGGATATTGTGAGCATCATCCTCTACACGCTGACTATTGTTCTCGGTCTCACTGGGAACTCTGTGGTGATCTGGGTGGCTGGATTCAGACTTAAGGTGATTAAAGGCTGTCTAATCAGTACAAATACCATCTGAGCTTGTTAATTGTGTTACAGTTTAATGTATCAGCATATAAAGAAATCTACCTCTTGTCTTTCGGTAGGACAACAACCGGGACAGCCTAATGGTTAACACTTGAGTTTAGCAAACAGTCACTTAATTACTTACTTACAAGACAAATTGCTCTTTTTTATCAGTAGTTCACAATGATGATAACAGCCCACTGAGCCAGTTAAAAGGTAGAGGAGGGTGCCAACTACCAATGTAAAACTGATAACAGTCTTTGAGTGGGCTGATATAATCATGATTGGGTTACTTTCTTTGTGTAAATAACTACTTTCATTTTCCTTGCTCTCTCATATTCTCATTTTTGTTTCATTTTCTTTTTCCTCCTCAGCCGACCGTCACCAACGTGTGGTTGGTCAATCTGGCGATAGCAGACCTGATCTTCTGCTTCACACGAATCTTCTCTCTTGTTAAGAAGCTCTTATTTGACTACTGGCCTTTTGGCCTGTTTCTCTGCAAGTTCGACGGCTTCTTCAAATATGCCAACATGTTCTGCTCTGTCTTCCTGCTGGCTGTGATCAGTCTGGATCGAGTGCTCTGCATCTGGCAGCCTATCTTCACAAAGCGTCGACGCACGCTGTGGGCAGCAAGGGTGGTGGCTGTCTGCGTCTGGATTGCCGCGATCCTCTTCAGCATTCCCTACTTCATCCATCGCCAAGTCTACATAGGCAAGAATAACCTGAGTCAGTGCTCTGTGGACACAAAAGAGAAGGCCGAGGGGTACAACAGCACCAAAGTTGTTCTCTATTTCATTCGCTTTCTCTGTGGCTTCATATTTCCCTTCATCGTGATTCTGGTCTGTTACATCCTGGCTGGGGTGGGAATCCAACAAACTCGCCTCCCAGGGAAGTCCCGCCCCCTGCGTATTCTAGTATGTTTAGTAATTGCCTTCTTCCTATGTTGGGCACCTTACCATTGCCTCTTACTGATGAAGATGGTGGACAGAAAGAATGCAGTGGTGAAAATCTGGTACTCTGTAGCAAAGAGCATTGCCTACTTTAACAGCTGTATAAACCCGTTGTTGTATTTCTGCATGGGTCTAAAAGTAAGAGGCCGGTTCAGACAGAATCTGATGGGTGTTTATAGCAGAGCTCTGGGAGATGATGTAGATGAACAAGACAACTCAGTTCAATGATTGTTCTAGCTAGATTAAACCTCTGGGTTGAAACATAGCATTCTTTTAGTAGCACTTAGAGTCTAGACAGCTGAGAGTGTAGCTCAAGTGTAAGTTACTGTGAGTGAAGCTCAGAAGACTAACCATATCATGTTTTAGCCCATGTGCAGGATAGAATACTTCTAATAATACTGCCTAAGTATAATGTAAATAATAAAAATCAAGGTCTAGCAGGACAAGCTCCACTTTAGTAGATCATTATAATAATCAAATTCAAATTCAAATTCAAATTTTATTTGTCACATACACAGTCATACACAGTACGATATGCAGTGAAATGCTTACACAACTGCTCGTGACCTAAGGAAAAAAAAAGAAAAGGCTATGAGTAAGATAGGAAATAAATATGAAAATTAAAAGGGGTAAATTTAACTAGGAAGGAATAAAATAAAATACATATATGAATTTGTTGAAAATAAAAATAACTGTACAACACAAATTAGAATGAAGGGTAAATTAACTGGGAAAGAATAAGATAAAATATATATGAATTAAAGTTTAAAATAAGGTAACTGTACAGCAAAATACACAATACACAGTATAGAAATATATAAGAATGTATGAAGAAATATGAATATATATACAATAACAGCAGCATTTTACAAGTATTAAATGGAAATGAAGAAATATAATGTCCAGTGTTGTGCAAACCACATTGTAGGTGTCTTGTGCAGTGCAAATATGCTTAAAGTGATTAAGTGTAAACAAAGTCCAGACTGTCCAGTGTGTGTGTAAGAATCATGTGTGTGGGACCGTTCTATGTGGTGGTGTGATTGAGAGACCGTATCGACTGCGGGAAGAAGCTCCTCCTCAGTCTCTCTGTGTTGGTCTTCAGGGAGCGGAATCGCTTTCCTGACCTCAACAGAGAGAACAGTCCGTTGTTGGGATGGCTGAGGTCCTTCACGATCTTCCTGGCCTTGGTCCAGCACCGCCTGCTGTAGATTGAGTGCAGGTCAGGGAGCTCGGAGCGGATGGTGCGCTCAGCTGATCGCACAACCCTCTGTAGAGCTCGTCTGTCCTGCATGGTGCTGTTCCCGAACCAGGTTAAGATGTTTCCCGTCAGGATGCTCTCTATGGTGCACGAGTAAAAGTTCCTGAGCACCTTGGAGGGCAGTCGGAAGTCTCTCAAGCGTCTGAGGTGGTAGAGGCGCTGTCGGGCCTTTTTCACTACGGTGTTGATGTGACAGGACCATGACAGGTCCTGCGTGATGTGAACTCCGAGGTATTTGAAGCTGTCCACTCTCTCCACTGGGCACTCGTTGATGACGGGGGTCTGGTAGTTCCTCTCCTGCTTAGTACTGAAGTCCACTATCAACTCCTTTGTTTTACTGACGTTTAGAAGGAGGTTGTTCCTCTGGCACCAGGTCTCCAGATTCCTAACCTCCTTCAAGTAGGCCATCTCGTTGTTGTCAGAGATAAGGCCCACCACTACGGTGTCGTCAGCAAACTTGATGATGGTGGAGGAGCTGGTAGTGGCCACACAGTGATATGTGTACAAAGAGTACAGCAGGGGGCTCAGAACACACCCCTGGGGGGCTCCAGTGCTGAGTGGTGGAGGCTGAGATATGTCCGCCCATCCTTACTGCCTGTGGTCTGCCAGTTAGGAAGTTGGAGATCCACTGACACATAGATGAGCTGAGTCCCAGGTGCTCCAGTTTGGTGGTGAGTGTGGAGGGAATTATGGTGTTGAATGCAGAGCTGTAGTCGATGAAGAGCATTTTAACATAATTCCCCCTTCTGGTGTCCAGGTGAGTGAGTGATGTGTGGAGGAGATGAGAGATAGCATCGTCTGTGGAACGATTTGGACGGTAAGCGAACTGTAGTGGGTCCAGTGTGTCTGGTAGTGAAGAAATGATGAAGTCTCTGACCAGGCATTCAAAGCACTTCATCACTACTGAGGTGAGGGCTACAGGGCGATAGTCATTGAGAGAAGCAGGGTGGGGTTTCTTCGGGACAGGAACAATGATGGACTCCTTGAAGCATGTGGGGATCACCGACTGAGATAAAGAGATGTTGAATATCTCAGTGAACACAGGTGCTAGCTGGTATGCGCAGTCTCTGAGGATACGACCTGAGATGCCGTCTGGTCCTGCTGCTTTCCTGGTGTTCACTCTCTTGAAGGCTCTCCTCACGTCATGCTCAGAGATGACGAGCACGTTTCCGGTGTTGGCAGTATCTTCCTGTCTGCAGCCATTAGCGCCGCTAGCGCTAGCATTGTTGGAGTCCTTGGCTGCAGCCTCGAAGCGAGCATAGAAAGTGTTCAGCTCGTCTGCCAGAGTCACGTCCGCGTTCGTCAAACCGGTTGTTGGTGCTTTATAGTCTGTTATTGTCCTTAATCCCCGCCACAGGCTCCTAGAGTCACTCTGTTGGAGTTGTGACTCTAGTTTCCTCCCATAGCGCTGCTTCGCCTCTTTCACCGCCTTCTGCACGTCATAAGACGCGGCTTTGTACGGGTCCATGTCCCCCGTCGCGAGTCCCGTGTTGAAGGCAGCGGTGCGGGAACTCAGAGCGTCGCAGATGGTTTTATCCACCCATGGCTTCTGGTAACCGTGACTAATGCTCTTTCTGCACTGTGATGAATTCTGAATATTGAATGAAACTCTACAAATAAACACTTTCCCTGCAGATCATCAGCTAGCTGTTTTACAACTACTCTTTCAAGAATTTCTGAGCAGTCACTGGGTTTGAGTAATTTTAACCCGAGTAATTTAAGTAATTTAAAACTTAGTTTACTGGATGGCGGTGTATGTGTATATATGCTTGTTCACATATGTGTGCCTGTGTGTGAATGTGTACAGTTTTGTATATGTATGTGCATATTTGCACTTACATTATATGCTATATACCTTTACATGTTTTACAATTCTTTTTTAAAAAATGTTTTCTTTCTATTTTAATTCTTTCATTATATTATCCCCTGTTCAGCACTTTGGCCGACACATGATGTCTTTTAAATGTGCTATATAAATAAAGATGACTTGACTTGACTTGACTTAACCATTGCCTTTGTTCTCATAGCCCGTTACTGCTTAATTATCTCATTAATACTTTATCTTTCTCACATATTATACTCACTGGCAAACCAGTTGTGGTTACCATGACTGGAGCTCACAAAGGCACTGGGTGGGGCAGTTTGGGGTCCTTAGAGTGAGTTGGAGGGCTTCCTGTTGTTGTTGTTTCTGTGTTTGCAGAACAAAAGACAAGTAAAGAAAAGCTATTGCAACCCATGCATGCTTCAAAGCGTCTTTTTGTCCAGTTCTAAGTTTTAGAACAAGCCTTGTAACAGGGTGTATCCTCTAGATATGCTCTTGTAATTATCAGGCTGATAGTTTTAAAATAGATTAGTTTTAAGTTCAAATCCTTAAATTTATGTCTGATGCTCTTCTCAGGGGAATATTTTTTAATAATCCTCTAGCACTGCAGGGGTGAAAAATGCCACAGTGAGAATAAAGTATTTTTCTTACAGTGTCTGTGTTTTATTTTGAAGCGTACTTTTTCGTGTAGCTTTCAGTGTTTATACTTCACTGTCCTTATCATTTATGTAAGTTAATAAAATTATTTCTCAGGCCCTCCAAGGTATGGAGGCCTATGAACAAGACAACTCAGTTCAATGATTGTTCTAGCTGCGAGGGGCTGTGGGGAGCTCCCCACACCCTCTAGCAGATCGTTACAAGAATACAAGCGCACTGATCCACACAGGTGTACACACAGGTACACGGGTGTTCACAGACACAAACTACACCTTTCTTGGCTGCTACCTCAAAGCACATTGTGCACTGTCGGTCTTGTGTGCTGCACAACGACATTCAATATTTAGTATTTACTGTTACTTATACTTATCTAGGTTGTGTCTTGAGACACACCCATCGCCACTTCGCTTGATAACCTCAGTTTGAGAATTTAAGCCCTGTCTATCGTTTTCGTTGTTCTCCGTGCATCCTGTTTTCCCCTCCTAGTGTGTTTGTCTGTGTCTTGGATTCCGTTTTCTTTTGTTTGTGTATGTTTGTATTCTGTGGCTTCTGTGCCAGCTGTGGGGAAAAAGGGATTATGTTTTAATTACTTTTCTACACTTGGGTCTCAATTCTGCAACCTCTGACAGTATCTATGCTTGAGCAGCTGTGTTTGACAACCAGGGAGGTGGCATGAATGTGGTTATATACAGGAAAAAATAAAATAAAACAAAAACACTATGCATGCAGAAAGGAAGGTTTCTTAGCTTTTTTCTTTAAATGAAGATAAAGACAAACACATTATAAGAAGAAAAAAAGAGGAAGTGGTGTACGTGTATAGTACACGAATGTGACAGACAGTAGATAACAGCCAAACTTGATGTAACCACGGCACAGATGAACATGAGTGCATGCATCTCCACTTCTGCCTCTATCCACTGAGACTGAAGCAACTCACCTCAGCTCTAACATCAGTTCAACATTTCAGGTACGAAACTTTGTCTTGGGCAGATTTCTCAATTTTTATTCTTCTATTAAGACAAATATTTGCTACAGTTACTGTAGTGTTTATTAACAGTGAGTTTTCCTGCGTCATTCACCTGTTTAAAATAATTTTCCACTCTGTGGTATATCAGAAAAATGATGCTCACCGTGAGCCTAAACTAACCAAGGGAGACATTGTGTTTTGTTTCTTTGATTGAGGCACACATTTAATTGACAATAAGTTAAAAAGAAAAAATAGAAAGATATTATGAAAATTTACACTATAGTTTAACAGAGACCACAAGCTTTAAAAAAAACTGAAAAAAATATATGTGTGGAACATCTAATGCTTGATCAGACATGTGTGATCTTGCATTACATGCTAGAAGATTTTGGGGGAAGAAAAACAAACACTTTGTCGGCACATTCGCTCAGTCACTAATATATTGTTACATTGAGGATAGATGTCCAATAATATCTTATTCATTGAAAAATATTTGTGGACATTACATTTGTCCTTCCTGGAAACTGTACCAAAATCCATGGAAAATGACAACTGAGAAAATATCATTAGTTAGCCAAAGAACACAACAAGTCCATTACTGGACTTTAACAGACTGAACTGATATTTTTGGCAAAGTGTAGTAGAGGGGTTTGTGTGTCCTAAGGATCCAGGAGCTATGTTCTCAGGCCCAGTTGGGTCCCTTTAGGGTCTCCCAAGGCAAATTGGTCATGGATGAGGGGTCAGACAAAGAGTGATTGAAAAAAAAAAAAAACTAAAAAAACCAAAAAACTATGACAATAGAGAGATCAAGGCAGCAGTTCACTCTGCTAAACTGGTCACTCGGGTTAACTGGTTCTGTACAGTTAACCCCGTCCCAGTCTAGGCTTAAGCCCTGAAATGGGGGCTTGAGGATTTCTCTCTGGTGGCCAGGCCTTAGCCCATAAGATCCAGCCTATGGATCTGCACACATCTGTCTTCCTGTGGGGCACAGGAAAGGCTGTTAGAGGTTTGTTGCACCATGGTTTAGTCAGCACTCTGCTGCGTTTCCTGAGTGCCTCTCTCTGCATTTATCATATCTTCCACCCGGAAGCCAAAGTTGCATGTTTCTTTTGTGCATTGTTTTTTGTTTGTTTATGTCTTTCAGGTGCCATTTTTTATTTTTTCTGGAATGTGTTGTTCCAGATGCAGCAGTTGGTGACCCATTGTGCTTTTATAATATCTTTTCTCTTCTTTCTTCTTTGTCACTTCTTCTTTTTTGCTAATCTGCATTCAAACCATAATTCTGCTTGCTAAAATTGCGGTACATGACAGGTTTATTAAAAAAAACAAAAAACACAGTTTTTTCCCTCGCCTCTTCTATCTATGTGGTTGAAGGAAACCGTATGGTCATATCGTGCGATGTTTGTTTCGCCTTTGACTGCAGCAGCTTTGCTTCCCTACAGAAAACACATTTGTACTAAACAGCTCTTTTCCTATGAAGTGCTAGTGTTTTTGCCTCCACAGGTAAGATCTTTTATTTGCTTCCTCCCTGAACATATCTTGTTTTACCAACATAATCTTTGTCAACACATTGATTCATTTGGCTGTAGCTTTTTGATGGTTTCAGTACACAAGGAGCCAAACTGCGGTGGCTAATAAATTCAAATATTACTGATTGGTCTTGTTTGTGTTTTGGTCAGTTATGAGAAAATTTAGAGAATGGTTGGAACATTATTTGCTGAAGTATCTTCCAGACATGTATTAGGTTTCATGAAAAAAAATATCTGATGTTCTGTAAACTGTGGAAGATGAAAGGACTAATGTTTAATTTGCTGGGACGCTCACCCTTGGGAAGACTGGAAAAGAAGTTTTCCAACTGTTGTGTCACTTGTAACCCCTCAAAGACTGATGGGCAGCAAAAAAGTCTTTCCTCCTTGGAATTGTGTTAACACACCTGAATGCTCCAGACCAGCAAACTGCCAAAAAGTCTGCTTTTACAGAGGTACTTGACTTTTTGATCATCAGCTAATCAGTGTTTAGCAGCAATCACTGCTACTTACCCTCTTTCTATGGAAGTGATTGGCTTTTTTTGTTTGTCCCCACCACTTTATAAAAACTGAAACATGCTTGAACAGTTTTTTATTGAGGCAATGAGGTAATTTTATTGTCTTTCTACACTGTTTAGTCAGGAGATACATGCTGAGTAACATTTTGTTCTTTTTCTGTTCTTACTTTCTCAGGCACACAATGTTTCCCAATGCCTCTCTGATCAACTACACACTCAAACCGGAGGATGACCAGGCAGCTACGGTGGGCATCAGTTCCATAGTGCACACTGTCACCATCGTCCTCTTAATGCTTACCGTTGTGCTCGGCATCACAGGGAACTCCATGGTGATCTGGGTGGCTGGCTTCAAACTTAAGGTGGATGTAAAGTATATAATATGTTTCAAATACGTTATGGGCTTGTCATTTTTTTTTTAACAAAAGCTCAGTGAAAACAACAACAACAAGTTGGGGTTAATATCTTGGCTAAAGAGATGTGGCATGGAGCAAGCCAGGGATCAAACCTGCTACCTCCTGATCTACCGCTGCCCTTATCTTTCAGGTTTATGTATCAAAAGTACTTGTTTAGGTTTAAGAATTGACCAAAATACAACCTTTTACAGTACAAAGTAACACAATGACTAACTTCACTTCATTGGCTCCCTGTTAAATCAAGAACCTGATTTAAAATCCTTCTCCTTGCATACAAGATCTTGAATAATCATCAGATCTTGAATAATCTCTATTTTCAAGATTGGCTTATATAAACATATAGTTAGAGCTTGATCAGGTGACTCTGAATCGTCCTTTAGTTTGGTGCTTCAAAGAGAGCCCACAGGCTTAGTTTGGGCTCCCATCACCTCCAACTGGTCGTGGCAAATGGCCACACCTCCCTGAGCTTGCTTCTGTCAGCGATTTCTTCCTGTTAAAAGGGAGTTTTTCCATCCCACTGTCCCTAAGTGCTTGCTTATGTCATCCACTTTCAGTGACATGTAGTCAGGATTTTGGAGAAGTACATGGAAGCATGTCTAGGGTGGATGAAAACCCCTCTCACCCCTCTGAGTGGGATTGTGTTTGGGGACGGACGCATTTGCAGAGCATGAATGTTGTAGCCTTCTCAAAGCAGACACTCTGGGGTGTGCAATGGCTTCTTTGTGGTTGAGTTCTATGCATGCACTGGTTTTTGAACTGACACACTTTAAATGTAACTTCATATGTGGTAATAATAGCTAAACCTGTGAAGTGATATTATCTGCTTGTGGTTATATTTTTTTTTAACACACAGTTTTTGACATAAATAAATCTCCATAGATAAAATCCCAGTCAGGTTTCTTGCTTCATGCAAATTCTGTTTTCTATTTTTTCTTCCTCTTATTTCTTTTCCATCTTTTTTTTTCTTCTACCTCAACAGCCGACAGTCACCAATGTGTGGTTGGTCAATCTGGCGATAGCAGACCTGATCTTCTGCTTCACACGAATCTTCTCCCTCACTCGGCTGTTCTTGTCAGGCCACTGGCCTTTTGGCCCCTACCTCTGCAAGTTCAACGGCTTCTTCAAATACACCAACATGTTCTGCTCTGTCTTCCTGCTGGCTGTGATCAGTCTGGATCGAGTGCTCTGCATATGGTGGCCGGTCTTCACAAGGCGCCGACGCACGCTGTGGGTAGCGAGGATGGTGGCAGTCTGCATCTGGATCATAGCGATCCTCTTCAGCATTCCCTACTTCATCCATCGCCAAATTTATGTGGACACCAACAACCAAACTAAATGTTCTGTGGACCCAAAAGAGAAGGCAGAAGGGTACAACAGCACCAAAGTTGCTCTGTATTCCATCCGCTTCCTGTGCGGCTTCATATTTCCCTTCATGGTCATTCTCATCTGTTACATCCTGGCTGCTGTGGGCATCAGACGTACCCGTTTGGTGGCAAAGTCCCGGCCTCTGCGTATACTAGCATGTTTAGTCACTGCCTTCTTCCTGTGCTGGGCTCCTTATCACTGCCTCCAACTGGTGAGAATGATCAATGTTGATAATATTGTGGTGAAAAACTGGTTTTATGTAGCACAGAGTATTGCCTACTTTAACAGCTGTGTAAACCCACTGCTTTACTTTTGCATGGGGCTAAAATTGAGGAATGGGTTTAAAAACGGTCTGATGGGAGTTTATACAAGGGCTCTGACAGATGATACAGGTGGCCAAATTACTCAATGGACTGATCAGTCTTTGGATTGAAGCTCTGTGTTTACAGCACTCTTTTAACAGCAGAAAGGAGTCAGACAGCAGTGGATGTAACTAAAGTCGAAGTTTCTCTGAATAATTGTGATGCTCGGAAGATTATGTGTCCATGTTTTAGTTTTTAACAAATGTAAACCGGAGTGTAGACATTTTGATCTGTCTATCTCTAAACAGGAAATCAAATTATTATTTTTTTTTATTTATTTTCATTGTAATGTGAAGAATCTTCATTGTAATTACAAGGCACAAATGTAGCTCAGAAAAAAATGTACATATGTAAACAATATGTTATAGATCTAGATTTTTTTTTTTTTTTTTTTTTTTTTTTTAACTTAGCAGACCATTTTTTTAAATGCTTCCAAATTTATGAAAGAGTATAATGCTGCTGGTAGCTAAGTGCTAAGCCTTAGCAGAGACCATCAGAACTCTGTTAAATGCAACAGCTATGGGGCAGCAACCTGTTGCAAGTACAAGTGTGGATGTGCTGGATAGTCATCACAGATCAAAGCCCACTGATCAAAGACCAATGATCAATGGTCATGAGTACCATTCACACAGAGTTGGGGAATGGCTGCAGTCACAGCATTGCAAGATGGCGAAAGATGTACCCAGTGCCCAATATATTTTCGGAGAAATGACAGATTTATGTGACTGAGGACATGATTTCCTACTTGATTGCAGAAACCACATTTTTACTCAACAGCTCTTTTCTTTTGAAATGCTCCTGTTTTTGCTTCCACTGGTAAAATCTCTTTCAGGAGTCAGAAGATTTTTCTATAAATATTAACTCTTAAGTATTTATGGTAAAATGTGCCACTTCCCCATTGTCTGTCTTCAACATTTTCGTTTTTATATTAGTCTTGTTACTTGACCTTTGTTTCTTACTGATTATACGTCATATTCAGCCCATCAGTTTTTTTTTCTTTTTTTCTCAAACATTAGAAAATAGAGTCCCAAGTTTACTGGAAACAGTTATAACAAATGTATAACAAATCTGCCGTCTGTCAAGTGTGTAATAAAAAGTTTAGTTATTCCATCAGTCTCAGAGTGCTGTCAGATCCTAATCCTGCAGGATCTGACAGCCATCTATGCGTGTGAGTGTTTGACAAATGGGAAAGTGATGTAAATGTGTTTCTGTGTAAACTAAAGTGAAACAACTCTATGCAAAAACTAAGACAAAGTCAGAAACAGTAAAAAGGGGAAGCTGTGTGCTTGTGAGCGACATACCAGAAACTAATAGCTATAAAACTCGAGCTCCTGTGACACAGACATCGTCTGATGCATTTCCAATTCTGCCTCTTATCACTAAGACTGAACCAGCTCACCTGTGAGAGCAGCTTAATATTTCAGGTAAGAAATGCTTTCTGGGTAAGAGTTCTAAGATCAGATTGTGGTTTGATATTTGGACTAAAAAGGTAATGTGAGCAGGTGATGGGATTTGATTTTTGTGGCATTCATGGTTTTGTCCACTACACAGAAATGAGAAAAACAAAATATTTTCACAGAACTTACAAAGGATTTCCTCTTTGATTGCAGAAACCGCATTTTTACTTAGAAGCTCTTTTCCTTTGTTTATAACATTTTAACTTTCTGAACATATCTTGTTTTACCAACAAAAGCTTTGTTAACATCTTTATCGTATCTTTGTGGCTCTTTTTGGGAATTTTAGGTCATTTAGGACTACTGTAGAACATTATTTACTCCTTTAAGCTCTCACAGCAAGAGTTTTTTTTTTTTTTTTATCTTGTATTAACTATCAAACATGTAGGAGTTGTCATGAAAAAATAATTCTTAAACTTTTGGAAACTGTAGTAGCTGAAAGGACTGATATTTAATTTCCAACGCCTATGAAGACTGGAGAAGAATGTTTTCAACTACAAATAATCCATCAATCAGGGTTGAACCTTGAAAGAGGCTGTACTTTCTTTTTTTTTTTTTTTTTTTTTTTTTACAATGCCTTACAAGTAATCCATGTGTAACTGTGAGGAGTGTAAGGAGCACTCAAATGTAGGGCAAGAAGTCGGCTCATATGAAGCAAAGTAGAAGCCGGTCACGGCCAGGTGGCTGGTGCGAGGTGTGGACAAATGCAGACAACGAAACTGGGACTGAACTTAGCCACAGGTGAGCCTTTATTGTGGCTGATGAGAAACATAACCGAAATGAGGAAACCAACTAGATGAGAACTAACATAAAACCTAAACTGGGAAGAACTAAATGCATGAAACCAGGAATACTTGTAAATACATGAATACGTGAGAGATGGAGGCACATGGAAAACTGTGCCAGACGAACACAGGGAAACTCGCACAATATATAAACTTGAGCGTGACGAGGGAACACATGGGGAACACAGCTGGGACGAATAGCCGTAATGGCATAGGGGAAGTATCACAGGACGAAGGACTGTCAAAATAAAACAGGAAACATACTGGGATGAAGACTAAAACACACAGGCTTGACACTGGGACCGGTGGGAGAACAAACATGGGGACAAACAGACTGAGAAGATGGAGAGGGTGAGAGAACAAGAGACAAGGCGGGCTGGGGAGAACACACATGGATGCACATGACAGACAGGGGAGACATGGAGTGAAAAACAAGGAGGGGAACATGGGAACAGAAAAGGGAGATGAGACACAGAGATGATGGAGACACAAGAGGAACTTAACACAAGAAAACAAACTAGATATACAAGAAAACTTAGCCTCCAGTTTAGTTGGTTCTATGTTTCTGACTGTAAAAGTGGAACTTAACCCATCTTTAAAATATAAAAAGTCACAAAAAAACAATAACCTCAAAATGCTGGGTGCTTTCTGTTAAGTCAGGAGAGACATGCTTAGTAAGATTTTGTTCTTCTTCTTTTCTTTTGTTCTCAGCCACACAATGTTTCTCAATGCCTCTCTTCCCACGCATATACTCACCCTTTCTAAGGATGACCAGGCAACTAAGGTGGGCGTGAGTGCTGGCTTGGTCAATGTCAGCATCATCCTGTACACGCTCACTGTTGTGCTCGGCATCACAGGAAACTCCATAGTGATCTGGGTCGCTGGATTCAAGCTTAAGGTAGATATAAAGTGTACAATATGTTTGAAATACCTTCTGAGATTGTCAGTAATCTGTTTAACAAAACCTCACTGAAAACAATCATATTTATTCTGCACCACATTTTCCTACCCCTCACAAAGACAGTAAATATAGTCAGTATTAGGAAACTGTGACCTTCAGTCAAGTAAAGGTGATAGCCACAGTCTTTGGGAGCTGTGCAAAAAGTGTGCAGAAAAACTGTAACCAGGATAACAGGTGCTTTATATCAGTGTTTCCCAACTTTTTATAGCCACGGCGCAAATGTCACATTAGAAAAATTACACTGCATACCACCAAACAAAAATGACTCAAAAAGCATATGGATAATTTTTCAACATGCGGAATTGGCCGGTTTGTCCCAAGTATACCTTTTTTGCTTTCTTCTGACCACTACTCATGCAAGGGCCTTCATCTGGGTCGCAATTTTCTCTAGGACCCAGGTCGGATTGACTACTTTTTCTTTTCAAATATTTATCTATTGCTATTACGCGCTGCATCATCTCACAGCATGACTATTATGTAATTTCTTCTTGTCTTCTTCTTTTTTTACTGGCAGTTGGCAACCCATTTAATTAGAGCAGGTAGCTGTACCTTCCCTTTAGTGGAAGAGAATGTAATTGTTCTGCTCATTACTCACGCCAGTCACTTAGAGTACTTATCAAGGGGAACCAGATAATCTTCCACAGCACACCCAATCATTTCTCATGGCACACCTATGTGCCGCTGCACAGTGGTTGGGATACACTGCTTTATATTATAGGGTAAAGGCCGTACAATAATAGAGAGAAAACCCTGACAATCAGATGTCTGGACACAACAACCAAGATTGGGGATGAGGGGAAAGAGAAGTGAAGAGAGGAGAGGGAGATTGGCTGTCTCTCATGCTATCCTAAGGTTAAAGAAGGGGTGAGGAACTCCAGGCCTCAAAGGCCGGTGTCCTGCACCCTGGGTCAGCACACCTGAATCAAATGATTAGTTCATTACCAGGCCTCTGGAGAACTTCAAGACATGTTGAGGAGGTAATTTAGCCATTTGAATCAGCTGTGTTGGATCAAGGACACATCTAAAACCTGAAGGACACCGGCACTCAGGCCTGGAGTTCCTCACCCCTGGTTTAAAATGAGTGACTAATGCTTAAATGCAACAGGGATCTGTGTAAACACATTCTTCACACTTAGATCTGAGGTTTTGTTTGTTTTTTTTATGTTAAAAAGCAACAGATCAGACAGATTCATGAACTGACAGATATCCTTTGAATCACACAGCCTTGAACAGGTGGTTTATTTATTTATTTATTTTTTATTTGTCATTTAACACTTCAAAACTGGATGCCATAGTTTGTCATTTCGGCATGTTACAAAATCCAACTATTGATACACTTCTTGTAACTTTTGCAATGCTATGATGAAAAAGCAGCTCTCTTTCTCAATGAGGACAGTGTGTTTAGTCTATTTACCACTTGCACACCCCATTTTAATTGCTATCAGCCCACTGCATGGCCATTATCAGTCAGTATCGGTCTCACATCTCTGTCTACTGGGAGGTTGTCATCACTTTTTAAGTGGTTTTCATTTTAATTTGTTAAACAGAAGTAGTAATGGATGTTGTGTTTGCAAGTTAAAAGAGGAACAAAAATCCCCGCATGGAGGCTGAGAGGATGACGGTTTACTCAACTCCTAATTGTGACATCCTTTAGACTTTTTTAACTTTTCTTCTTTTTTAGAAGTGACATGTCTAAGTTTGTGTACTCGTGAATTCCTAAACCTATGAAACTATATTATGTATTTATGTGTTTTTAACACACAGCTTTTAACATAAACAAATCTCCATAGATAAAATCCCAGTCTGGTTATTTGCATCATGCAAATGTCAGCTTCTGTTTTTCTTCCTCTTATTTCTTTTCCATCATATTTTATTTTCTTCTTCCTCAACAGCCGACTGTCACTAATGTGTGGTTGGTGAATCTGGCGATAGCAGACCTGATCTTCTGCTTCACACGAATCTTCTCCCTCACTCGGCTGTTCTTGTCAGACCACTGGCCTTTTGGCGTCTTCCTCTGTAAGTTCACCGGCTTCTTCAAATACACCAACATGTTCTGCTCTGTCTTCCTGCTGGCTGTGATCAGTCTGGATCGAATGGTCTGCATATGGTGGCCGGTCTTCACAAGGCGCCGACGCACCCTGTGGGCAGCGAGGGTGGTGGCTGTCTGCATCTGGATCACAGCGATCCTCTTCAGCATTCCCTACTTCATCCATCGACAAACTTACGTGGACAACAACAACCTTACTAAATGTTCTGTGGACTCGATTGAAAAGGCAGAAGGGTACAACAGCACCAAAGTTGCTCTCTACTCCATACGCTTCTTGTGCGGCTTCATATTTCCCTTCATGGTCATTCTCATCTGTTATACTCTGGCTGGGGTGGGAATCCGACGCACCCGCCTGTCAGGGAAGTCCCGCCCTCTGCGTATAATAGCATGTTTGGTCATTGCCTTTTTCCTGTGCTGGGCACCTTACCACTGCCTCCTAATGGTAAAGATGGTGAACAATAACATTGCACTGTTGAAAATTTTGTACCCTTTATCAATGGGCATTGCCTACTTTAACAGCTGTGTGAACCCGCTGTTGTACTTTTGCATGGGTCTAAAAGTGAACGAGGGATTTAGACAAGGTCTAATGAAAGTTTATAGAAGGGCTCTATCAGATGATATGGATGTCCAAATTACTCAGTGCACTGAACACTCTTTGGATTGAAGCTCTGGTTTAAAACACAGCACAAGAGTCTGACAGCAGTGGGTTTGTGTTTCTCCGAGTTATCCTGAAGCTCAGAAGAATACATATGCATGTTGTGATCAGTCTGTTTCCGCACAGAAAACCAAATTAGTAATGCCATTTTAATACAAATAAAATTAAAATGCTTCACAAGACACTAAGATTTATATATGTAGATATATTACAATGTTTTCAGTCTGTATGTATCAGATATACATGCACACACTGCCACCTGTGTATGAAGTAGGGGATTACAGTTTGTAAATACAACGAATGCATACAATTGCTATGTCTAAATATTAGTAACATAAATTAATAAGTCTACACACTTAATGGATAAAACTCTCCTGGATCAATCCTTACTCTCCCTCCAGTGCCTGAAAATATATTTTAACAGCTTTACCTGAAAAATCTAATCATCCATGGAACTCACTCAACTATTAAGCAAGACTATAAGTAGATGAAAAATGTTTTTTAGAGTTCTGTTTAGCTAACAGAAAGAAAGCAGATGTTTGCAGAAGTTTTAAGTGCCTTCAGTCTAGTCTCTTCACTACATTTTAGTCTAGTTGCTGAAGGCATTGCTGGAGTCAGTCACCTCGCAGGACACAAGTTACTGCATAAAATATGATTATTTACTAGCACAATTGTCTAAAATGAAAACCTGGGGGCATTTATTACAAACTAACAGTTTTAACTGTTTTAACTTCAAATCTCTGATACACTTGTGAAGCAACTACTTTTGAGTGCTTTTAATGATCTTCTTGCCCTGCAGAGGGGAAGATGCCTCATTGAAAAGTTTTTTTCTTACTGGTTTTTGGAGTTTGTTGCTGGAGTTGTAGTCCTGTGCTCTTATCATAATTTTCCATTTTCATTGGTTTCATGTGTTCCCCTCGTCTCTGCCTGAGTTTATTCCATTTACTTCCAGACTTATTTTAAGGCTTACTTCCTCATGTAGCTGTACATGTAAGTTATTAAAACGCTTTGTTTTTCCATGCACATGTTTTCTATTGTTTTTGTTATTCATTAACTAAATCCTAACCCTTCATTCACACACTGAAGTTGTTTCAGGCATCTTCCTTTCCTGAGTGGCCTGGGAAAACCAGCCTCTCTGATCTGAACCAGTTTTTTTTTTTTTTTTTTTTTTTTTTTTTTTTTAAACATACCCTTATGTTTGAACATGTTGATGGTTATCCATAAATGCACATGGCACCAGGCACCTAAGGTTGCAGGCTGATGATTGATTTTTGTAATCTTATCATTAGATGTATGTTCTGTACACTTGGGCAAGAGAGGGAGTAAGCTGTCACCTGATCAACCTAAGCTTACCTAGGCTTCGGAGGCAGCCTAGGTAACAGGCCAAGCTGAATGGCCTGCCAGTACCTAATGACTCGGCCAGAAGGCTGAAGCAAAAACTGTAAGGAGTTTGGTTAGGCCACGGAAAAAGACTTTTGGACTACCTCAAAGTGATTCTGTCATACTGTCAGGTGACTCAGGAGGGGAAAGCAGCACTTTTCACACAAATGGTGTATAGTGTGTGTCAGGCGGTGGAAGGAATACTTTGAGGATCTCCTTAATCCCACTTGCGTGGAAGCCTTTCACCACCACTTTCAACGTCAGAATATTGTCTATGCTTTTCACAGATGGTGGTGGCCTCCAGCTAACAATGGAGCAGTTCACAGCTGAGTGTGAAGTAGCAGGAATTACAAGCACCTCCAAATCTGGAGAGAGAGGTCTGGCTGCTCTCCTTAGGCTGCTGCCGTCAAGTGAAGGCTGTGTGCAGGCAGGAAAAGGACCCAAAGTGCAGACTGCGGAGACAAACGTGAACTCAAACAGCTTTAATGCTGAACTCCAAAAAAGTAACAAAACTGAGAATCCAAAATAAACTTACACAGTAAGATGAGGGTAGATCACAACACAGACAGGTGAAAACACAGGGCTTATATACACAGAGGGAGCAATCAGGAAATGAGAGACAGGAGGGAAACACAGCTGGGACAAATCAGGGCTGATGAGACAAAGGAAGTAAAACCAGACGCATTAACATAAGACACGGATTTTCAAAGTAAAACAGGAAACACAGACTGAACTCACAGACACAGACTCACAAGCAGGCACTGCAACAGAGGGAACAGAGACGTGGGACCAGGGCAGACACAGACTCTGACTGGACACAGAATAGAGGGAGTAAGGAAACCAAAACTTGAAAACTAAATAATCACACACCAAGAAGAACTTGGGGGAAAAAAATAGAAATGCAAAACAGAAACCAAAACCTTCACAAAAATAAACTAAGATGAGAAAACAAATAAAAGGTACAAAACTGAAGCCACTGGGTCAACGACCCAGGTACCCTAACAGCTGCCCCCGTGACCCGGCCCTGGATAAGTGGATAAAAATGGACGGATGGATGGATGAATCAACTTTCCATTACTGGATGCCAATTAGGGCCTTGTTTCTTGGAAACAGCTGTGAACAAGTTATAACAGAAAACAAGGTTGCAATTCAGTTTAAATCACTTATTCACACTTCTGCTGAATTGGTGTGTGAATCTGTGTCTGAGAAAAGTGGGGGAGGGAAATGTGGGTGTGGTTGTGTGAGAAAAAAACCTCAACTATATTTGGAAAGGAAGATAAAGCCAGACACATGATATGAAAAAAAGAGGAAATGGAGGGTGTGTGAATGTGTCTTTGAGTGTGTGTTCACATGTGTGAGAGCCATGACACAAACTACGTAACAGCCAAACTTAAAGTAACTGCAAGACAGACAAACAAACACATCCTCACTTCTGCCTCTCACCACCAAGACTGAAGCTACTCACCTCAGCCCTGTGAGATCAGCTCAATATTTCAGGTAAGAAATTTGATTTTTTTTCTTGGTTATATTCCTCAGATGATACTAAAATTCTTACATTTTTAATTTGTGTTTTTGCAGTTTGTGTTTTTCTAGCCTGTTTAAAGTAACTACGCAATATTAGGTACTTCTGCTCAATAGAAAGCTTGGGTTTTGTATAGCTGATTGAAAATCTTTGGAGGTTATGATGTGTTAAATTGTTTACATACAGTGTTCAAAAAAAAGAAATATTCTGAAAACAAGTCAGATCTCAATGGCAGAAAATCTAACTCCAATATGTATACTGATATTGACTAAGTAATGTGTTAGGAATGAACACATTCATTCCACTATTTGATAGAAATGAAAGTTATTAACCTAAACAAACAGGATGTTTTTGTGAGATTTTAATTTGCCTTTGCAAAGGTGTCAAACAACAATAGAGCATTACTGCAGTCTGCATTGCTTTTGCCAAAACTTATGATAATATGCGCGATGAATGATTTAACACATTATCCACCAGCCAAGTTTTACTGAATAGGCAGAGCTTTCCAGTAAAACCAAGGAAATGACAGCTTGTATAGACATGTATATCTTGCAATTGAGGACTATATACAGACAAAGCATGATGGTCTAGAGCCTTCAACTCAGCTATATCGACTTAACACAGAGAAGGTCACAGATGTGAATATCACATTTCTCCCTTCTGGTCATTTATTGACCACACAGGTAAATCATGGCAACAAAAATACCACAAACAAGATATATGAAAACCTAAACACGTTCAGTCTAGGTCATCTCGGTGACACATACAGAAAGCATGTTACTGTTTCCATGTGTCCTAGTTACCATTACTGTGTAGCAATACTTATGAAACACTAAAATGGAGACAAAACATCCATTTAAACTGAAACATCTGATTCTTCATCATACACTAGATGATAAGCTGGGATCCAGTCAAGAGTGAAGTACAGGCCAGGCTGTTGCCAGTTTCAGACATACTGGACTGACAAATAATGGTCAGTCAACCTAGTAGCATGAGTGTAAGGCACAGTACTGCACAACAGAGGAAAACAGTTAAAATTAGAAAACACAATTAACACTGAACATATTGAGAGAGACATTCTATTCAGCTCATAGTGGTTTGCTCAGATGAGATCCTCATGCTGTTTGTTTTTGTTCACACCTAGTATGGTTTGCATTTGTCACACTTAGCTACAGATAAGACAAATGAGAGCATAGATGACTTAGTTCTTACATAATGCACATGAGTAAGTCCATCACATCTTTGCTCTGCTGACATATCTGACCAATGACTCAGAGAGGAGAGCTCAGCACTCCTCCCTAACCTGCTGTTCAGTAGCAGACCTCTATATTTCTTCCCGCTTGGTTGTCAGGTTAAGATGATATTTGATCACGCCCTTCACTTTTTCATGTTTGGCACAACAGAAGAAAATGTTTTCAAGATTCTCAACATGTCACATTCACAGCTCAATTCCAGCTCAATTTTGACACATCAAAAAAGTCAGGCTCTGGGTATTAGTGGCACATTTATGTTCTGACTGGGTAATAATAATAACTTCTAAATTTATAGATTTGTGAAGTGCAGTGTAAAGAATCAGGATCAGGAGCTATGTGTTGCTCTACCTTTGTATTTTCAAATTAGTATCTCTTTCTATTTCACATTAACTTTTTTAATTTAGTTTTAGTCTTTTTAGTTATTATTGTATGGCGGGCAATCCCACAGGCAAGAAAGTTTTAGGAACCTTAATATGGATAAAACAATAAAACTAGAATTTCTTCTAAAGCAGCTGACTCACGGTCTTGTAGGCATCTAAATTGTAAGTAAACATGTGCATCAAAGCATGATCATGCAAGCTGTAATAACAACTTTTTACCAAACTAACAAATACTATAACTCAGTTTTCCATATATTATGATTTTATTTGTAGTTAGTGTTCAAAATGTGTTCATCTCACTCAAATCCATCAGGTTTAACTACATTAAGGGTCAAAACTTCAGGGTCAAAATACCCAAAACAGCACATTAAGTTGTAGCTTGATACATTTTTGGGCAACAGTCAAAAATATAGCGATAACAAAAACCATGTGTCACCATATGTCCTGACGGCTCAACAGAGTGAACGTAGTTGCCACTAACCTGTGGACGAATTGAAAATGCAACAATTTTTCCTTAAAACTAGGGAATAGCTTGTGTTACAAGTGTGAGAGTAGGCCACTTGTTACTTGTTTTTGAGCTTTCGACTCTGTAACATGATCTTTATCAGATGATGAAATGTGCTTAATGTCACATATTTTTTTTCTGACCTGACCTACTTCCATAGCATACTTCCTCTTTCGATAAGTTTAAACATTTCACACACACACACTTTAAAATACAACAAAAGCTTGAAGTAAATTGTTTCACAGAAACATAATGTCAGACAAAAGTAAAGCTCAGTCAGCCACTCAGATAGTAAATTTATATTTGCATCTTTGTGACATTCGTGACAATGCTTCGTGTTAATAAATGTACACCACTAGAAAACCAGTTTATTACCCCCATAAATGGTGCCACATTTGTGACGATAATGCATTTGTGGGTTGAGCAGTAGAGTTGAGTGTGTGGGTTGCGCCCCTGAAAAAACTTGCCAAATCTTCTTCTGCCAATGCCAAACAACTTATACTGTCATTGAGTCTTGTGTATTGAATTGGATTATTGAAGTGTGATGAAATAAAACATATTAGAAATGTAATAACTTTAAGAAACAGGGGCCTCAGTAGCATGTGGAAGAACCATACACACCCATGAGTTGTTTGAAAATTGCCTTGTAACCCTTCGCAGACTAAGGGGTAGCAACAGTTGCTTCTCTGAGATCATTGCCGAGTCTTTCCTGCTACACTGTGTGTGAACACACACTTTAACATTCCACAACAAAAAACTGCCAAGTTCTCTACTGTTATAGACATGATCACACTTGCTGACGCCCAATCAAGTGCACTTGACTTCCAGCACCTTCCTGCTACTTATCCTTTAATTTCTATGGAAGCAGTAATGGTGTACTTAATCTTTGACTCACTGCTTCTGCATGTTGACTTTTGTTAAATAAATAATGATGTCATATTTTTTTGGTTCATCTGACCTGTGTACCTTTTTAAGACCCACTGGCCTGGTTATTTTTATTGTAACTTGATATATAAAGCAATAACATTAAAAAAAGATATATTCTTTACAATGCCTGTAAAAGTAATATATGTCTCATGGTGAGCAGTGTGACGAAAAGAAAGCAGCCAATGTGAAGCAGAGCAAACGCCTTAGTTGGCCGAAGAAAAATCATCTACAGAGTCAGTGAGTATGATAACATAGAGCAACATGTGAGTTAATCTTATGATTTCCTATTCACTGTCTGGGAGGTCAGGAGTTACATGATGAGTAATATTTTGTTCTTTTTCTGTTCTCTCTTTTGCAGCCACACCAGGCAACTATGGTGGACATCAGTGACATAGTGGATAATGTTGCCATCATTTTATATGCACTGACCGTTGTGCTCGGCATCACGGGGAACTCTATAGTGATCTGGGTGGCTGGATTCAAACTTAAGGTAGATGTAAAATATAAAATGTATTCGCCTCTTAGTAGACTTGGAAATATTTCCTTTTTCATGCTAAAAGGCAGAAGTGGCAAAAGAACATACATTCATCACTTAAGTAGAAGTACAAATACTTGAATTATAAAAATACTTAGGTAAGAGTTGAATTATAGATTCAACTTCTTCAAAAAGGTTTGCTTAAAAGTGTTACACATTTCTTAAAGATAAGAAGCAAAAATATAACATGTACATAAATATTTACAGCCTTTGACACTCATAATTGAGGTCAGGTGCATCCTGTTTCCACTGATCAGCTGTCAGATTCAAGTCTCAGACAGTGCTTGTCAGAGCACAAACTAAGATATGAAGTCCAGGGAATTATACCCGACCTGAAGTTTCCCAAAAGCGTCTGAAGGACTCTCAGACCATGAAAAATAAAATTATCTGGTTCTCTGGAAAGAAAGATTGAACTCACTGGGCTGAATGCCAAACCTCATATCTGTAGGAAACCGCGCACTGCTGATGTCCAGTCACTCTTGAGAAGGTTAGCATCAAGCATGTCTCTGTATATCATTATGAACAGCTTCTGGTTTCCTGCTTAGGGTCTTGTTCTCTTGGACGATGATCTTTCACTAGAACAAGACCCTAAGCATACAGCACAATAACTAATCAGTAACTAATCGGCTTCAGGACCACTCTGTGAATGTCCCTGAGTGGCCCAGCCAGAGCTTAGAAGCCAAATGAAAATCTCTGAAGAAATCTGAAAATATCTGTGTATCGATGCTTCCCATCCAGCATGATGGAATTTGAGAAGTTCTACAGAGAAGATAGGGAGGAACTTTCCAAAAATAGGTGTAGGTAAGGCTATAATTGATGTCAAAGGTGCTTCAATAAAGTACTGAGCAAAAAATACTTATGAATACTTCTTTACATGTTATATTTTTAAAATGAATTTGGATCTGTTGGCTTAAGTAGAACACATGATTACATATGCAAATACAGTGATTTCTTGACGAATTAACCCACTGGCTTAAATAACTCTAAGTAACCATCTGTTTTTCTTTTCTTCTGTTTTGTTAATAAACCCAGAACAGATCAATCCTATCAGTGTACTGATTATGTTTTAGTTTCTGATCATGTCAGGATATAAGGAAACCCAGCTGTTAATGAACTTATATCTTTTGACATGGTATGGTTAAACAACAGCCTTTTGAAATGTATTTTGTTTTTATTTATTTATTTTTCTACCAGTTTTGACTTAATTAATTAATGCACTGATTATGACTGTATACTTTGATGCACAGTGTGGCTAAATTTAATAAGTGTATCCTCAACTATCAGCCTCGAACCTTATCAGCCCAATGAGTGATCATTATCAGTCAATATCTGTCTCACCTCTTCCTCCTATTGAGAGCTGGTCACAATTTCAGTGATAGCCATTTCAGAAGTAGTAACGGATGCCGTGTTTGCAAGTTAAAATAGGAACAAAAATTCCCACTTGGAGGCTGGAGGGTGGACAGAGGTTTAATTTACTTGACCAACTTATTACCCTGTGATGAAATTTGCCAACAGTCTTCTCATGTATTTTTTCACATAAACATTAGATGTGTGCATAATATGTGTTGCTCTGTTTATTATTGATTGCTACTGATAATGACAGCCTGCTGAGTTTCATATAAGATTGCGATTGATGCCAAATAGTGATATTTTAAAATTGATAATATGCTGACAATATCACAATCTGGTGACTTGGTTCATATAAATATATTTTATTTTCTTCCATTCTTCTCTTTTCCATCTTGTTTTATTTTCTTCTTCATCCACAGCCAAAGGTCACCAACGTGTGGCTGGTGAATCTGGCGATAGCAGACCTGATCTTCTGCTTCACACGGGTTCTCTCCCTCACTCAGAACCTCTTCTTTGACCACTGGCCTTTTGGCCTCTTTCCCTGCAAGTTCAATGGCTTCTTCAAATACACCAACATGTTCTGCTCTGTCTTCCTGCTGGCTGTGATCAGTCTGGATCGAGTGCTCTGCATCTGGCGGCCGGTCTTCACAAGGCGCCGACGCACGCTGTGGGTAGCGAGGATGGTGGCAGTCTGCGTCTGGATCACAGCGATCCTCTTCAGCATTCCCTACTTCATCCATCGCCAAATGTACGTGGACACCAACAACCTTACTAAATGTTCTGTGGACCCAAAAGAGAAGGCAGAAGGGTACAACAGCACCAAAGTTGCTCTGTACTCCATCCGCTTCCTGTGCGGCTTCATATTTCCCTTCGTGGTCATTCTGGTCTGTTATACCCTGGCTGGGGTGGGAATCCGACGCACACGCCTGTTAGGCAAGTCCCGCCCTCTGCGTATACTAGCATGTTTGGTCATTGCCTTCTTCCTGTGTTGGGCACCTTACCACTGCCTCCTAATGGTGAAGATGGTGGACAATAATAATGCAGTGGTGAAAATCTGGTACCCTGTAGCAAAGGGTGTTGCCTACTTTAACAGCTGTGTGAACCCGCTGTTGTACTTCTGCATGGGGCTAAAAGCTAGTGATGGCTTTAGGCAGAGTGTAATGAGAGTTTATAAAAGAGCTCTGATAGATGATATGGACGGTCAGATGACTCAGTCCACTGATCGCTCTTTGGATTAAAGCTCTGGGTTGAAACACAGAATTGTTGTGATGGCAGGAATAAGTGGGTGTAGCTAAAGTTAAAGTTTCCCCCAATGATCCTAAAGCTCAGAAAAATTCATATCTTTGTTTTAAACCATTAGCTTAACAGTGAAATGGCAGTCGCATTTTAAAATAGTTAAAGTAGTTGTTAATATGATTTGTTATCTGTGGATTTTCATCGCAGGTTATGTGCCACAAGAAGTAGTAGGTATGACTGTGAAAAGGCTTTTTCTTTCATTCTGTGCTCAGTGAAGAAAACATACATTTGACACACTTTAGTGAAACACAGTGTTTTTGTGTCCACAAGTGACCTTTCTTTTTGAGGTGTCTGCAGCACCAGGGGGACTTGCCATGTTCATTTTTTCTGAGTTTTTGTTTTGTTTTTTGACTCTTTCAAAGCCATTTAGCACAGGATACTTTCACTGAACAGTGTGCTAATTGCTTAAGACTTGTCAATGTTAAGCTAAGGCTATGTACACAGGTGTTTTTGAAAACGCAGCTGTTTCTCTGCGTTTAGGCCTTTCGTCCACACGTAAACAGCTGTCCACACGTAAACAGCTTTGTGGGTAACTGAAAACAGAGATTTTTAAAAACTCCTGCCAAGGTGGAGATTTTCAAAAAGTCCATTTTTGCGTTTATGTGTGGACGAGGAAAACAGAGATTTAGTCACGCAACCTCAAAGGTGTGCGCCGTTTTTGACGTCACGCTGTGCGCCACGTTATTGTTTCTATAATGGTGGATAGAGACAAAATACTGTTGCTGTTAATCTGACTACCTGCAGTTTGTACACGCTTACATACACACACAGCTACTGTCCCTCCATGTAGACAGACAGAGGCATCAGAGTGAACACCAGATGTGGCTTCTACATTCAACATAGACTCTCTCACAACCCAAATCCTGATGTCGGTTTGGAATAGATTTAATTTTTTAGAAATTAAATTTATGTGTGCTGTATGCGTTTTGTTCATTCCTAAGCTGTGAGTCTACACCAGCCAAAATAGTGTCTTTAGTTATTAACATTTGAAATGATGACAGCACTTGAACAGAAACACAAAATTAGCTGCCTTCCCAGAACAACACAAAAACTTTTCAGAAGTGCTTAAAGTTTTGTGCCCTCACAAAACCCTGTTTACTCTTTCCCTCCCAGGCTTCTAAAATTCTGATTGGCCAACATTTCTACACAGTTAGGATTTGGCATGTTCTTGACAGCATTTGACTTCGTTTTTAGCGTTTACATGTGGACAGGGATATTTTTTCAAAGCTCCCCGTGTGGACGGAATAAAAAAACCCCAAAAAACGGAAAATCTCAATTTTCAAAAATACCCGTGTATGTGTGGATGTAGCCTAAATCTCATCATTCTATAATTTATGTCATTCAACCACAGTTTTGAAGGTCAATTTACATATAATATAAAATGTTTTTAAAGGCAAATATTGTAAATTTAAATGTAGTACAGTGATACTGCATTACAGCAATAATATTTTTTTAAGCAAAGGTAATATTTGAATAAATAACTATGTTTAACACTTATATCTATTAAATAAAAATTCCTTTATGTGAAATTATATTTAAATCATCAGTTTGTACTTGATAGGATTTATTATGAATAATATAATGTATTGTAACAGAAATAATGATCTTATCAATGATTTTAAAAAAGCAAAATTTATTTATTTTATGTGTAGATGATGTATTTTTAAATAAATGATTTCTAAATCATTTCCATTATTTTTGCTTTTCTGGTGACCCATCTATTTGAATATTATTATTTTTTAAACCTTCACAGTATTTCAAAGCAGACAGAACACACAGTCTGAGGCCAGGACCAGCAGTGACACAGATCATCTTCCACACTATAGTAAGCCTTCATCTTCCATGGGATTTGTTGCAGCTGTTGTCCTCCCCAACACTCTGTAGGGCTGGACCCAGACAACTTCAAAAAAACAGCTCTGTCTTCAGGCTACAGCACATAGTACGCTCTGGTTAATAGCTAAAAGCTGCAGCAGCTGTGGTCTGCACAGGAAAACTGTAAACTGGATCTTAACTGTAGATCTCACAGAACAAAAGTGGTGTAGGCATCTTTCTTACACCATCATCATTACGTTTCCCATTTCACATGAGGTTAACCATGTTCCTACACACACACACACACACACACAAACACACACACACACACATATATATATATATATATACATACATATATGTATATATAGTAGGCAGGTAGCATACAGTAGTTTAGAACATAAGCACGCTATACTCTTTACTTACACTGATCAGGTATAACATTATGACCATTTAGAGTTGAAGTGAATAACACTGACTATCTCTTCATCATGGCACCCCTGTATAACTAGGGCCAAATTGTGATGGCCAGACAGCAGGGCCAGAGCATCTTCAAAATTACAGCCCTTGTAACTTGTTCCTGGTGTGCAATGGTCAGTATCGATCAAAAGTGGAAGGGACAGAAAGGACATGGGTGGCCAAGGCTCACTGATGTACATGGGGAGCGAAGCGTATTTATTTATCTATTTATTTTTAAGAGTACGTAACATTTGCAAGTATTCAAATGCGCAAAACTTTACAGAGACAGGCTTTTGCAGATTCTTGGAACACTAAGAATCAGGACTAGGGCAGTAAATGCTTGCTTTCAGGTTAGCATTGTGGACATGGGAACATTCTAAAACTGTTGCAAAAAGAACATGCCACGGTCTGGCATGACTGCCTGAGGATGATCAGCTGAGACATTGTTTTTGTTATTGTTTTGTCTCTTGCTTTGCCACTCCCCTGCTTGGGCAGAACTCATTATGGATTCCTGCCCTTGGCCCACGCACTGGCGAGGTTTCTACCCACCTGAGGCTCATTACCCATTTTTCCTTTCACTACTTAAGACGAGGATGCGTTGCTACTCCTCGCTGGATCTAGGATGAGTAATTTTTTTGAACTCGTTTGTGTTTACCTGCATCCTAACCTGTTCTCTTTGTGAATAGACCTCTTGGAAGTGATCGTTAGTGACTTGGTGTGTGGCTGGCAGATCGCACTGTGTGGCTGAAGAGGAGTGAGCGTGACCTACCCTGTTCCCCTGGATTCCCTGGAGCCCTGACCCCGTGCACTTTTGTATATTTATCACTTGGTGTTGTAAATAAATCCCTGCACTTGAGTCCCCCTGTTCATCGTGACAGAACAATAGTAAATTCTGAGGAAAGAAACACACCATTCACTAGTGATGGGATGCATTGTGCCAAGGCTTTGGAGCATGTGTTAGAAATCCAGGAAATCTTTTATGAAGTGCATATAAAGGCTTCCTTCTTTAAGGGCAAGTGACATCAATGGTGATGTTTGAAGCCTCGCTGTTTCAGAAAGTGGTTTGAGTGTTGATGTGATTCACAAACATTCAGGAGCACAATGGATTACCCCCAAAATTTGTGTATTAGTGTTTGTGTTGTGACATGAGGAGCTTGTTTTCATGGAGCCTGCTGAAAGGAGAAGCGTTTCCCCCTGTGTGGTAAAACTTTGAGGTGATCTCACTCAATAAAGTTTCACACATAATTTTCCTGTAAATAATGTCATGTGTTACGTCTGTAATATTGACAAGTCAAAATCACCCCAGTAGTTATAAGCACAATCACTGCTCCATCATTTGAAAACACTTCAGTTTTAACACAAACACGCAGTGATTATTCCCATGCTGACACTGTTGTAAGAAAGCCAAGAGGGGGTCAGAATTAGTTGAAATGACAGTAAAGATGTTGACCAGCAGGGGGGTCTGTGTGCACATGAAGCTTCGAGAAAAGAAACTATTTTTATCCAGTTGGATGGAAAGCTTCAAGGCTTCATCTGGTCATCACTATCATATTTATACTTATCAAAGATACTTAATCTGTCATGCCAGGCCAAATATCATCAAACACACTGACTACTAAGAAAACCTCAAAATGGTAGGTTGTGTGCCTGTTTGTGTGTGTGTGTGTGTGTGTGTGTGTGTGTGTGTGTGTGTGTGTGTGTGTGTGTGTGTGACAGTAGCAGTACATTTTGAAATAAAAACAAAAAACAGATTTACTCTTTTTGTGGGACCCCTGAGTTTCCCCCTTCGGTGTTGTTCTTCCACCTCCATCACCGTGTGACTTGCAGCATGTGTTGGGACTGTCAAAGATGTGTGAGGAAACAATTAACAAGATTAAACTTGTCAGGATCCACTTGATGGGGGACGCTTTGAAGAAGTATTGTGAAGAGTTATGTTATTGCTGTGAAGTTAACCATCCAAGCCAGCAGCAATAGAATTAAATAAAATGATGTGTTAACACTTACAGGCCATTTGTGTCTCACAGTCATCACGGAAAACATCTTGCATAAAATATGTCATGAGCCTACTTATGGAGGGTTTCAAGCGCCAATATGAATAACTTAAATATAAAATTAAATAATTAGTTAAATGTGTCAATTAATTAAAATTGGAAATAGAAATAATTTATAAACTGTTTTAAATGAATTTAATTGACATTTAAATAATGACGTATATATTTAATTATCAATTAATTACCATTTTATAAAAAATTTTGGGTTTCTTCCTTCAAAGTAAATATTTAAATCTATATTAGTGATGTCTGTATGGACATGGGTGTAAACGTTATTTTGAATGGTTGGACATACAACCACAAGGTGGTGCAGTTTTCTTCTTTTAACTGTGTGGGGCTGAAGAAAACTGTACAGTCCCTGCAGTCCCACGTTTATTTGCAATTTGACTCCAGTAGCTTTACGTCTCTAAACAGCAGAAGAAACCTTTGTTCTCAACCATTCTGGATCTTTTCTTTTGAAGTGCTACTTTTTTTCTTTCTACTGGTAAGACTTCAGTTATTATTACTATTATCACTTTGTAACTGTTAGAGATGCATAATGAATATCATCTGCATAACAGCGATTTGATTACTCTGGAGACTTATAGACTAGTACAGTGCATCCAGGAAGTATTCATGGCACTTCATTTGTTCCATATGTTGTCGTGTTACAGCCTTATTCCAAAATAGATTGAATTTTTTTTTAAAATCACCTCAAAATTCTACACACAATTCCAATTAATGACTAAGTGAAAAATGTTTGCTTCAAATTCTTGTGGAGTTTCTAAAAATGAAAAGCAAAACTATAATATGTACATAAGTATTCACAGCCTTTGCCATGAGACTCAAAATTGAGCTCAGGTACATCCTGTTTCCACTAATCATCTATCAGTTGTTTCTATAACTTGGACGGATTGCTCTTGTGGCAAATTTAGTTTATTGAACACAATTTGGAAGGACTCCCACCTGACTATATAAAGTCCCGTAGCTGACAGTGCACGTTGGAGGATGAACCAAATTGTACAGTCCGAGGAACTGTATGTAGATCTTCACAGAACTGTATTGAGGCACTGATCTGGGGAAGGGACAGAAAAATATCTGCAGCATTCAAGGTCCCAAAATGCATAGTGGGCTCCATCATCTGTAAATGATAAAAGTTTGGAACCACCAGGTCTCTTCCTAGACAGGGGAGGCCTCTGTAGTGGCCACTCCTCAGTAAAATACACATGACAGCACTCTGGAATTCTTCAAAATTCTCTGCTCTGATCAAACAAAGATTGACCAATACCATCCCTACAATGAAGCATGGTGGTGGCAGCATCATGCTGTGAGAATGTTTTTCAGTAGCAGGAATTGGGAGACTAGTCCGGGTTGTTTGACTGCTCCAAAGTACTCTGGACCTTCAACAGTGGCGAAAGATTATCTTCCAACAAGACCCTAAGCACAGACCAAGATAATAAATGAGTAGCTTCTGAACCACTCTGTGAATGTCCTTGAGTGGCCCAGCCAGAGAGCCCAGAACCCAACTGAACATCTCTGAAGAGATCTGAAAATGACTGTGCACCAATGCTCCCCATCCAACCTGATGGAACTTTAGAGGTTCTAAAGAGAAGAATTGGAGGAACTTCCCAAATATAGGTGTGCCAAGCTTGTATCATCACCCTCAAATATGCTGTAATTGATGTCAAAGCTGCTGCTTTAATAAAGTATTCAGGTAAGCCATAGTTATTAAAACGTATGTACATGTTGTATACATATATATATATACACATATATATATATATATATATATATATATATATATACATATATACGTATATATATATGTATATATATATATATATATATATATATATATATATATAGAGAGAGAGAGAGAGAGAGAGAGAGAGAGAGAGAGAGAGAGACACACACACATATGTACGTATATATCACTTTTCACTTATGTCACTTTGCCATGTTGGGATGTTTCATGTAGTATTTTGAAGTGAATAATGAATTGAATTCATTGTGGAATAATCCTGTAACATTACAAAGTGTAAAATCTCTGAAGCACTGAACACTTTTCAGATGTACAGTACTTGACCTCCTCCTTGATAACCATTCCACAGATGTTTTATATATAATAAATTAGCAACATTCAATTGCTAAGGGGTGGCCATCTGCTGCGATCGGTTGAGGTGAGCAGATGGAAACATGGAAAAATAATGACAAAGTCAAGTCAAGCCATCTTTATTTATATAGCACATTTAAAGGTCGGCCAAAGTGCTGAACAGATGGATAGTATAATCAAATAAAAATAATTAAAATAGGTAAGATGAAAACCAGTCACAGCAGATGGCCGCCCTCCCTGAGCCTAGTTGTTAAAAGGGAGTTTTTCCTTCCCACTGTCGCCAAAGTGCTTGCTCATAGGGGGTCATATGATTGTTGGGTTTTTTTCTGGGGTACCTATTATTGTAGAATACAGAGAAAGGATCTACTGTACAATATAAAGCGCCTTGAGGTGACTGTTGTTGTGATTTGGCGCTATATAAATAAAATTGAATTGAATTGAACTGAAAACATTATAGAAAACATTGTGAGACATCCATATACATTTGTAAAAATATATGTGTACATGCAAATATGCACATACATATACAAAAATGTACACATTCACACACAAGCACACATACGTGAACATAAAATGCGTGTATTCGTATACACATGCATATATCCCATATGGAAAAGAAATAGTAAAAACTTCTAAAAGACTTGCATAAGATGTGGCCTACTTCATATAGTGAATCATATAAGGCTTATATGATTTGCTCATCAAAGTGGCCACTTTCTTATTATTTTCATATATTGTTTTAGTAAGTATCCAAAACATACAAGTTTCATTTATATGATTTTTCTAGGGATCTTATATCTGTTTTCACTCTTGTATGCTTTTCATACAAGTTTCACACAAGACAGATACAAACTTTATAAGATTTATATATATCTTTTCCATATGGGATCATTAAAGGCATTCTATACTTCTATACCATCCAGTGAGATAAAAGACCAAAATAGCTAAAACAGAATAAAAGTGGTGTTGGAGAGATCTGAAAGCTTTGGAAAATAAGTAGGTCTTCAGATTTGATTTGAAGATTTCCAAGGAGGAAGAGGATTTTATAAAAGAGGGAAGACTGTTCCAGAGTCTCGGGGCGGCAATGGAGAAAGCCCCGTCACCTCCAGGTTTTAACTAGGAAAAAAAACCCCAAATTACTAAAATGTCTTGATGCATGCTCAATCATCCAGTTAAGTAAATCCCAAAAGTGTCACAGTGCTGGATCTGCAACCCAGTGTTTTGTGTTTTAGTATTCTTTGATTATTGTTATTTTCTCAGTGTCTCCATGTTCAGTGTGTTTTATTGTACTTCCCCTGTGGTGTCATTTTGTTCATTTGCATCAGCTGTTTCCTCATGTGTTACCTCTTCCCCTGATCACCTCCTGTGTGTATTTAAGTCCTCTGTCTTCTGTTTTTCATTGGCAGGTCATCTGTTATGCCACGCCATTGTTCTCATAGTTTTCACAGTGTTCTCAGTCAGTTTCTCAGTTTAGTTATTGTATCTGTTTTTCCTTAGCTTTCATGTTTGCTTCTGTCATCAGCCCAAATAAGGGCTTGCTTTTGGTTTAAGTTGAGTTCCATCTCCTGCAGTGTCTGCTCTTGGGTCCGTTAAATAAACACACCGGCGTACCCTGCAGTGACAAAAAGGTTAATTCTTTTCATCTGGACGTTTTGTCACTCATCCAAGTGACTTCTTTAGTCTCCGCTGAATGCAGGTTTCACCAACCTTATAAACAGTGCATTTAACTCAAACCAGCCCACTGAATAAACAATGGTCTGTGATGTCAGTTCCTTGATCATTAATATGTAAACTGTCATGACCATTGATCAACAACCACTGATCAAAGACCATTAATCATAGACCATTGATCTAAGATCAATGGGCATGAGTACCATTCACAGAGAGTTGGGGGATGGCTGCAATCACAGTATTGTAAGATGGTGAAAGATGCACCCTTACGCCCCCTCCTGAATTCAGAGATGGTCTTTGCCTTTTCATATAAATGGCCTTCTTGACTCCCTGCTCAAACCAGCGTTCCTCCCTGTCCATGATGTGAACATCCTCATCATTGAAAGAGTGTCCACTGGCCTGTAGGTGGAAATAGACTGCAGAGTCCTGGCCTGGCAAGTTAGCTCTTCTGTGTTGTGGTATCCGCTTCGCCAGAGGTTGTTTGGTGTTCGATGTATAAATCCTGGCGATCCTCCTGGCACAGTGTACACTATATTAGTCTGTTTGTGTCAGGGGACCCGATGTTTGGGGTGGACCAATTTTTCCAAACACCATGTCTATGTGGCTTTTAAACCCCAAAACACACTGTGCCAAAAATTGGTCCACCCCATGACCTTTTTGCATATTAATGATCAAGGAACTGACCTCACTGCCCATTGTTCATATAGTGGGCTGGTTTCAGTTATTATGCAAATGTACTGTTTATAAGGTTTGGGGAAACCTGTAGTCAGCTGAGACTGAAGAAGTCACTGGGATGAGTGATGAAACGTTTCTTCCATTGAAAATGTTACGTCCAGAATCAAACTTTTGGGACCCAAATGACTAAAATATAGATATTTTAATATGAATCAATTCATAAACATTTGGTATTGGGGAAGTTGATATATCACTATCAATCTGCACACCAGTAATGTTTAGCAGAGTTGTCATTTGAATTCACACTGCATTGGTGCAGAGACAAGTCAGTTTCGAAAATATTATTAGAAGGCAATTCTTAGTTGTAGGTTTCTGTGCTAAAAAAGACAACAAGAAGGAAGGGGGAATTCAGCAAACCTTCTCTGAGACAACTTACGCCCACATAAAGAATGAGCAAATGCGATGGGTTATTAGCATACAAGTGCATATTAATATGATTTGTTTGATATTTGTTATGACAGAGTAAGAAAAACATTTCCAGACATGAAAATAAATTTAAATAAATAAGCTATTCAACAATTTCTAATAAATGTCAGAGATACTACAGATTATAGACCATTTCAAAATGTAAATAAGTCCACACCACTTTAATCACACTTGGGATCTTATTCTAATGTATGGCAAAGAAACTGAAAATTTTACAATTAAATAAAAACCCTTCAATGACATGTTCCACCATAATACAGAGCAGGTACCTAAACTCGCCCACAGAGTTCTATTGTCTTATTAATAATGTTGAATCATAACATCACCATCCTGGATACTGTGTCTTCTCTAAAAAAGGAAAGTCTCAGAATAACAAATAAGCTGGAAAGGAAATGATGTCTCACTAATTTAGAAGAACTTCATTTAAAAAGACTTTCCTCTATTTAAGAAAAGTCCTCTCTAACAGGACATATTACTCATCATTGATTAAAGAAAATAAGAACAACCTCAGGTTTCTTTTCAAGACTGTAGCCAGGCTGACACAGCCTGAGTCAGCCATAGATATGAGCAATCTATCTCTATTAATGAGCTATGTACCAAAGGCCTTCAAGATGGCAGTAATTAAACAGTTTTGTAAAAAGCCATTAGTTGGCCCATCTGTCTTTGCTAATTATAGACCAATCTCCAACCTTCCTTTTATCTCAAAAATTCTTGAAAGAGTAGTTGTAAAAAAGCTAACTGATCATATGCAGAGCAAGGGTTTATTTGAAGATTTCCAGTCAGGTGTCAGAGATCATCACAGTAACCTTCATTTTCCTACTTCTAAATTCAGATAAAACTTAGGTTGTTGTACTTGGCTCTTAAAATCTTGTAACTAGATACTTTGGATGAGATTAACTTGGCATCCAGTGACACTAGGAATTTTTCAGTCATTTTTGACAAAGATATGTCCTTCAATGTACATACTAAACCTACCTTCTAGGATCTAGAAGTAACAAATGCATGAATTACATTTTATTTTAGAGGTATTTGCAAGGTAGAGGTGGAGATGTTATCTTTGTTCAGTATTAACCAGTTTAATAGAATCCTATTTTATTTGTAAAGTGCCAAATGACAACAATAACTGCCAACAAGGCACTTTATATTGTAAGGTACAGAGAATAATACAGAGAAAACCAAAAAAATCAGATGGAACAGTGTAAAGAATAAACTTCCTTTTAACAGGAAGAAATCTCCAGCACAACCAGGCTCATGGACAGGAGTCTGTCGAGACAAACTGGGATTGAGGGAATGAATGTAGGACAAAAGAAACACTATCAGAGAGACAGATGAACGCAAAGAGGTGCATAAACACATTGACTGAACAAAAAAAGAGGATGAGTGAAGAATCCATGTTATCCATGTTTTATGGTGAACGGTGTGAGGAGGACCCAAATGCATGACATGAAGGCAGCTGATGTGAAGCAAAAATCCTTTATTCTGATTTTAGGTTTTAGAAAATTTCATTTTAAAATAGTGTTAGGAAGTATGATAATGTAGAGCTACATGTGATATTCCATGCTACTTGCATGCTCCACTCCATTTGCCTCTGGTGACGCAGAGGGCTACAAAGAGGCCAGATATGACCTATGTAGATCCATCAGGGAAGCCAAGAGACAATACAGACTGAAGCTGGAAGGATACTACAACAACTCAGATTTCCGACGCATGTGGCAGGGCCTCCAACACATCACTGATTTCCAGTAGAGGAGCAGCAGGGTCACGGTCAGCTGCAACACGCTACCAGATGAGCTAAATGAGTTCACTGAGTTCACTAACGACACAACCATCGTCAGGCCGATTACTAGTGGAGAGGAGACTGCCTACAGGGAGGAGGTGGCTCAGCTGGTGTCCTAGTGTCTGGAAAATAACCTCTCCTTAAATGCTGAAAGGACTAAGGAGATGAATACTGACCCAAGAATGAGGAGAGACAAGCAAGCCCCACGATGAATCAACGGGACTCAGGTGGAGAGGGTGAAGACCACAAGTGAGGATCTCACCTGGACCCATAACACACAGCAGATGATTAAGAAGGCTCAACAATGACTCTTCTTCCTAAGGAAGCTCAGAAAATTTGGATTAACCTCCAAAATTCTTAGCAACTTTTACAGATTCACAGTGGAGAGTATCCTGACAAACTCCATCACAGTCCGGTACAGGAACAGCACCACTCAGGACAGGAGGGCTCTCCAGTGTGTCATCAAAATGGCACAACTCATCTGTGGAGTACCCCTCCCACCACTACAGGACATTTACAGCACTCCGGTCAGAAAAAGAGCACACAATATCATCAAGGATGACACCCACCCACAGCGTCTGACACTCCTACCATGTGTCAGACGCTACAGGAGTGTGAAAGCAAGGACAACCAGACTAAAAACAGCTTCTATCCACAGGCCATCAGGCTATTGTCAAACTGTAATTATCCATAACTGTAAATTTGCAATTTTGTACACATATACACAACATAATACAACTGTAATTACCTTTACATTAAATAATTATCTTTACATATACATCTTAATATCATATATATTTTCATTGTTACAGTGTTGCAACTACTTGCACTTTAAATTCTTTACACCCACACATAAGCTACAAGATCTACAAAGCAGTGTTTTACTTATTATTACTTTGTTTTAGTTGTTTGAAGTGAACCCACAAAGTAAGAATTTTATTGCTCTGCATAACCATTTGTGTTTTGCGGTGTACATGACAATAAACTTCTTGAATCTATAATCTTACAATTTCTTCCTCACAGTCTGTTAGGTTAGGAGATACATGATAGTGTAACATTTTTCTGTTCTCTCTTTCCCAGGCAAAAAATGTCTCCCAGTCCCTCTCTGCTCACCCAGGCACTTAAGCCTTCTGAGGAGGTTCAGGTGACTGCGGTGGATGTTGATGCCACGATGGAAAAATTCAGCATCATCCTCTACACACTGACCATTGTACTCGGCATCACAGGGAACTCTGTGGTGATCTTTGTGGCTGGATTCAAATTTAAGGTAGATATTATGCATAATCTGGTTCAACTACATTCTGAGTTTTGTCTCAAGTGTCTCTGTGAAACTATTATAGTTTTCTGTACCATATTTTATAACGTCATAAAGGTAGCTTCCTTAAACAGGACTTTCTCAACATGTATCCAGGAAAGCCACAGTTGGTTAAAATAAATAAATAAAATGAATGGGGACATTACTTAAAAGGTTTGAATGTTTATCAAATGTCACTGAGCTTAAAAAAAATCTTTAAAAATAATTTCTAAACTTTTCAGCAGAGAAGGAAATCAAACTCTTCACAGACTTTTTGGATGGTATGGTGAGATTTGATAAGCTTTGGGAAAAAGTATATTAATTAGTTACAAGATTAATTTTGACTCTACCTTTTATGTCAGACAGTTGTTGGGAGTCAGTATTGATAATGCAGCTACATTCAATTAGAACAGTATCAGCCAATTGAATGGCCATGATCGCTTAACATTGGTGTCAAATATATGACTCTTTTGCCTAGTTTATCTTCACATGTGTTTTGTGCTGAACAGAAGTAGTAATGGATGGTATGTTTGTAAGTAAATAACTGTGCATGGGGGTACATGATAATCTTCTGCATGTACTTCTGATTACCTCACGAGTATAGTTAAATTTGCAGATATCAAGACAGCTGTGGGGCTCATCTCAGATAACAATGAGACTGCCTATATAGATGAAGTGCAAAACTGACTTCACCTAACACTAAATATCAAGAAGACAAAAAAGCTTATTATAGATTTCAGACATCATCAGAGGAAGCCTCAGCCACTGAAAATAGCAGGAGAGGAAGTGATGGGGGTTTACGGCTCCTGAGTGTCTAGGTTAATAAGAATCTTAAGTAGACTGTTAAGGCACTAGTAAAAAAGGTTCAACTGAGACTTTAATTTGTCAGATCAGTAAGGAAAGTCTGCATTTCACCAAAACTGAGTCTTTTAAGCGCTGCTCAATAGGATAACAGCTTGATATGGAAACTATACAACAGCAGACAGAACAGCCTTCAAAGAGAAAATCATAAAAACTGCAAAAAGAAAAGTGGGATCTAATGGTCCCACTATTATAGCAGGGCCTGCAGCAAGATTACCCATCTAATACATCATCTGTCATCTTTATTCGCATCTGGAAGACATTATAAGGCTTTAAAGACCTGCAATTCCAGAGTAAAACATTTTTTTTTTTTTTTTTTTTTTTTTTTTTTATCCAACAGCCATAACTGAACTCAATTTTCTCTTTATAGCAGCATTTCAATAGCACTCAATCACCATTCGTATTTAATCTGTCTCATTTTGCCTCAAGGTAAACAACACATTTTGTTGTATGTGTCACATGCAATGTCAGTGAAGCTATTTTAGTTGCATTCTATTCTATTTCTAGTTAAAATAGAAACAAAATTCCCCATCGAGAGAGAGAAGGCGTGGCAGTGGTTTAAATCACTCAACTCTTAAATATGACACATTGCGCCAGAAGAGTCAGAAGTAATGTTTTTGATTTCATGTTATGACGTTTCATTCTTTATCAAAAGTGACTTGGTTAGCTTTATGCACCAAAAGCGCTTGTGAAAGGTTAAAATGGGTTTGAGCTAAAATAAACGATTTGACAGTGTAACAAGTTTGCTAGCTTGCAATGAAATTTGCAACGTAAATAATGTCTTTCACTCTCTCTCTTTTTTCCATCTTGTTTTATTTTCGTCCTCCTCAGCTGACAGTCACAAATGTGTGGCTGGTGAATTTGGCGATAGCAGACCTGATCTTCTGCTTCACACAGGTTTTCTTCCTCACTCGGATGCTCTTCTTCGACCACTGGCCTTTTGGCCTCTTCCTCTGCAAGTTCTATGGCTTCTTCAAATATGCCAACATGTTCTGCTCTGTCTTCCTGCTGGCTGTGATCAGTCTGGATCGAGTGCTCTGCATCTGGCAGCCCGTCCTCACAAAGCGTCGACGGACCCTGTGGGTAGCGAGGATGGTGGCAGTCTGCGTCTGGATCGCAGCGATCCTTCTCAGCATTCCCTACTTCATTCATTGCCAAATGTACGTGGACAACAACAACCTGAGTCAGTGTTCTGTGGACCCAAAAGAGAAGGCCGAGGAGTACAACAGCACTAAAGTTTCTCTCTACTCCATACGCTTCCTTTGCGTCTTCATATTTCCCTTTGTGGTCATTCTGGTCTGTTACATCCTGGCTGGGGTGGGAATCCGACGCACCCGCCTGTCAGGGAAGTCCCGCCCCCTGCGTATACTAGCATGTTTGGTCATTGCCTTTTTCCTGTGCTGGGCACCTTACCACTGCCTCCTACTGGTGAAGATGGTGGACAATAATAATGCAGTGGTGAAAATCTGGTACCCTGTAGCAAAAGGAATTGTCTACTTTCACAGCTGTGTGAACCCGCTGTTGTACTTTTGTATGGGTCTAAAAGTGAGTGAGGGGTTTAGACAGAGTGTGACAAGAGTTTATGGAAGAGCTTTGGCAGATGAAATGGAGGGCCAGACTACTCAGTCCACTGATCGCTCTTTGGATTTAAGCTGCAAGTAAGCCAGTGGTCCTCAGAAAATACATTTCAGTATTTGATAGTATTTATTCAAGCTCAACAAAACAGGCATGTGAGCTTCCACTTAACTTTCCTTAGTTGTGCTTTTTGTTAGTCAAGGGTGAAATTAATACATTCTGACATCCCTACAGCAAATTAAAATGTATTTTGTCATGCTATATTACAAATAGTACATAGTATATATAGTATTCACTACTCAAAAATTAAACTTTAATTATAGCATAGCATCAGCTCAGTTTGGGGATATTGATCCATCCAGTTAAGTAGCAGAGGTGGTTGTTAATCAGCTTCAGCTGCTTTGGTGGTAATAAAATTAACAGCAGGTGCACTACAGGGGCATCAATTAGACAACTTCCAAAACAGGAATGATTTTACAGGAGGGGGCCACTGACATTTTTCGCTTCTTAATCTTTTTCTGACAGTTTTTTACTAGTTTTGTACTCGGCTAGGGTATTTGTCACTAACTGTAGCACAAGGTGATACCAGAATTGGTGGGTCCACCACTGGCTCCCTGTGCTTTTCACAGAAGACAGCAGGTTCACACTGAGCACATATGACAGACATGAAAGGTTGGAGAAGCTGTGGAGAACATTCTGCTACCTGCAACATCACTCAGTATGACTGGTTTGGTGGTGGGTCAGTGATGGTTTGGGGAGAAATATCCATGGAGGGATGCACAGAACTCGACAGGCTACGCAGCAACACCCTGACTGTCATTGGGTATCCATGGGCCCTTTGTCAGACCCTACACTGATGCAGTGGGTCCTGGATTCCTCTCAGTGAACAATGCCCGGTCTCATGAAGCAAGAGCATGCAGGGAGTTCCCAGAGAATGAAGGAATTGATACCATTGAGATGTTTTGAAAGTGTTCCTTTAAATATTTTGAGAGCGTATATGTCATGATAGTCTAGGCCAGGGGTGGGCAATCTCAGTCCACGAGGGCCGGTGTCCCTGCAGGTTTTAGATCTCACCTTCGGTCAACACACCTGAATCACATGATTAGTTCGTTACCAGGCCTCTGGAGAACTTCAGGACATGTTGAGGAGCTAATTTAGCCATTTAAATCAGCTGTGTTGGTTCGAGGACACATCTAAAACCTGCAGGGACACCGGCCCTCGGGGACTGAGATTGCCCACCCCTGGTCTAGGCCTACCCATGAACTGACACATCAAATTTAACTGGACAGGTTTATGTCTATCAACAAACAAGTCAAAAGAACAGAGAATTAGAGCTTGAAGTGTTTTTTAAATGAGTTTTTTTTTTTTTTATTGTATTTACTGTTTCCTTGGGTACTGAATCTAAGGTGTTTAACAGGAGTGGAGGTGAGAGCCCTTGTTTAAAGTTAACATCAGGGAGTAACAAAATCATAAACATGGTTTAGAAATCCAGGTATATGAGAAAAATGGCTCACTTAGTGGTCACAGTTGCCTATGTCAGCATCTGCCTGTCATTTGGCATGCCCATAAATGTAAGTGTCAGTGTAATTTTGATGAGTGAGTTATGGGGGAAACAGATCCACTGTTTGCAGTTATTGTGAACGTTAAAAATGGCTTTGTAAACAAAACTTTATACCAGGCTGTAAAAACGTTTTATTAAAAGCAAACAAGCTAATGATCAGCAGTCTGACAGGAAATAGGTTTTACTCTGAAAAGGCTTTTTTTCTTTCTATAGCTTAATATTTCTGTCAGTAAGACAATAAGATTTGAAGTCTAATTCTGCTAAGCACTAGATGTTTTTTTTTTTGTTTGTTTTTTTAATTTAATTATGATCAAAAGGAAGGCCAAAACTATCATAAAACTTGCTGTTGCAACCTTTGGATCCAATAAATAACAACATACTGTCAACATGTATGCATTATTTTCCATGATATCATCTAGACAAAATTTTCATGTAGAAATTCTTTATAATGATTTTCATCAGGAAACTACTGTTGCTGTTTGCATCAAATAATTATGAAAATGTATTTGCCTACAACTGCATTACTGAATATTAAATATGTACTAAATAAACAAAGATGGTGAGTTTGTATTTACTTTGTGGATATTTGCATCAATTCGTCCTTTGGGTGGCGCTCTCACTTGGTGTTGGCTTTCTCTGCGGTCGAGTATCATTTCCTGTTACAACCAATGACTGTTTAAAACATGGACGACCTGACAGCTCCCTAAAATGAAGCCAAAACGTCTCTAACGCCCCCTGGTGTCTGGCTGCAGTATAGGTCATAAACCCAGCCTCCTCCATTTTAACAGATTTTAATTTCTTTTTAAATGAACGTTATTTGACAACAATATAAACGTATAAGGCACCCTTAGTTTTCCATGCATATACAAAAAGAGATATTTAAAAAAGCAAGAGAAATAACAAAAGACAGAAAGAAAAAAGGCCAATGTAGAATTTGAGAACAAAGGCACAAACAGTGTTAATAGAAAGGGAAATCATGATCCACATCTCAATTAAGGAGGAGGCCTAGGTTAAGTTTCAGTCTTAGGAATTCATTAGTTGGGTAAATCTCATTTATGAGTTTAAAATTAACCTCCTGTGCTTTAGGGGGAAGGGGAAGTGAAGTATACTTTTTTGTATCACCTTAACCTCCATGGCCTCAAATTCTTGTAGAGTATAATTTCTTTTAACTGGGTTAGGACAGATTTTGTTTATCAAAATATTTCTGGTCGCCTTGTTTGTAAACCTGCTGTCACCGGCTATGCAGAGCTGTCTCAGTCTAGGAGAAATTTTTTTAGAGTGCACAATGTCTTCTTTAACAAAAGCCATCCCAGTCCCTTTGAGATCAATGATTAGTGTTTTATAACTCTTAGCAGTGCATCTTAAGTCAAACGTCTCACAGAACGTCTATGTTTTAATAAGACCCCATTCTCATTCATAAAATGAGCTACAGCCCAAATCCCTTTGGCTCTCCAGTCATCCATGGAGATCCAGGAAGACGAATACACCTGTTGTTTAATACAGGGGTACTGTGATGAGTAAAGTTATGTTTATAAACTAACTTCCAATAGAGAAGGACCTGCTGGTAACGAACATCACACTGGGAATAACATTTCAAAAGGAATGTTTGTTCTTAATGAAGAATCTTAACCATTTCAATTTTAACACACCATTCATAACATCAAAGTCAATGGCATTAGCCTCACCCTCTGCATAAGTTTTAATCATATCATTTTTCTTTATATAATGACACTTGTTCCTCCATATGAATTTAAAATTAAGATTATTTATAGATTTAATTAGTTTTGGAGATATGGGCAAAGAAAAGGCTGGATAGATTAGTCTAGACCAGGGGTTGGCAACCCGCGGCTCTTTCATCCTTATACTGCGGCTTTGTGTGGCTTGGGCAAATAACCTATAAGTATATAACTGAAGTTTATTTTATTTGTGTTAGTTCTTTTTTTTAACTTGTAGTTCTAAATTGGAAGATTATTGTGATCTTGAAATATAAAAATAAAATTATATTTTATAATATTTTGTTGCTCAAAATAAGCGTCACACTCGTGGAAGCCGTGTGCAACATAGATGCCAGATTCATTTGCATTTACTTCTGACGAGAGTGGCCTACCAGCATGCCTAATTTGTGGATTGTCGATCTTCGGATCCACATACGAATGTGTGCAGCTATTCTCAACCATGAGCTATGTTAAAAACAAACATTGTTCACGCCTCGCAGATGACAGCTTACAGTTCTGCGTAAAGATGAAAGTGACTTCGTACAGCCCTGATTTGCAGACGCTGTGAGCAGAGGTTCAGGAGCAGTAGTCCCATTGTAAATATAGTATTGCAGATGCCGCTCAGGTAGGTCCGCCTCCCCTGTACCAGCACCGCAGACCACGCCCTGCCACACACATTAACCAGGTAAAATAAATATTTATTTTCCAATGCTTAGTAACATAGGGCTTTTTTAAATTCAGGTCAATGCTCCGCTACACACTCCAAAAGCCCAAAGGCGATATAAGGATGACAGCTCACGACATTTTTTGTTTGCTACATGGATAATTTAAGGTCAGCTTTTTAATTCATTTAAAAGAGACCTTCAACTCAGCGTATTTCTTTTTTGTTATAAAGAGTTTAAAATCTTTGTGTTCAAAAAAATGTAATTTTCTCTGTAGCACTTAATGGATTTCATAAGCAACACACTATAGTTGTTTATACAAAGCATAAAAGTAAAAAAAACAATATATACATTGTTATCTTCATTTTTAGATATCAAAAATTATTTGCAGCTACCAGTGTTTGCTTTTCTGTGGAAACTGGGTCCTAATGGCTCTTTGGGTGTTAAAGGTTGCTGAACCCTGGTCTACACAGACTGTCCATTTTGGTTAGCAAAACTCTCCCAACCTGTCATGGGCTGGGTCTGGAACCCAGCATTTTTTGTTTATTTTGCATCATTGACATGTACTGTTGAAGACATGCTAAGTTCTTGTTGTTTCTATTATTAGTTAGGATTTGAGTTGCCTTGTATATTGACATTCTTTTATGTTAAGTCATCTAGTTATCTTAAAGTTCCTTAGTTGCTCAGTCTTTAGTCCTTGTTTATCTAGATCCTTTCGTGTTGTCACCCCGTATGTTCCAGTCCCCCTTGTTCATATTGTCAAGTCAGTATTATGTCTGCCTCCGTCATGTTTCCTGTTTTGTTTTTAAAGAGAGTCTGGTGTTCTTTGTTCATTGTATTTAGTTTCACTTCCCCTGTCCCATCAGTAGGTTCATATATGTCAGCTGTTTGCCCTCATGTGTTTCCACTCCCCTAAAAATCCCTGTGGGTATTTAGTCTCTGTTTCATTCTGTCTTGTTAGGGTACCTGGGTCTAGTGACCCAGTGGTTTTGAGTTTGTATGTTATATTCTTTGACTTAGTATTTCTATTATCTACTTTCTTTATTTCGTGCTCCTTAAGTTCTTTATTATCTGCCGATTTCCATCTTAGGTTTTTTTATATGCCTTCCCTGTGTTCTGTCATATGCCTTTTTCGTGTCTTTGTCTCAGTGTCAGGTTCGCGTTGCTGTGTTATGTTTCCTGCTTTACTTTGGTAGTCTGTGTCCTGTGTTAATGTATCTGGTTTTGCTTCCCTTGTCTCGCTAGCCCTGATTTGTCCCAGCTGTTTCCCTCCTGGCTCCCATTCCCTGATTGCTCCCTCTGTGTATTTAAGCCGTTTTTCCCTTTGTCTGTGTTGTGATCTCTATCATAAGATAAGATAAGATAACCTTTATTGGTCCCACGCGTGGGAAATTTGTTTTGTTACAGCAGTGGACAGTGCAAAGTTGCATAGAAAAATTAGAGAAAAAAACACTGGAATAATACTAATAATCCCATGCTGTGTGTTCCGTCCGTCTGTCTGTTTACCTCCCTGCCAGTTTAGTTTCTGTATTCCCAGTTTTCTGTTTTTGTCATTCAGTAATAAATCTTTGTTTTAACCTCCTAAGACCCGAACTCTTCCACTGGATGCATTTTTAATTTCTCTTTGATATTTGGGCTGATTGGGTCCTGATCAGTGTTGGGTAAGTTACTTTAAATTAGTAACTTAGTTACATTACTAGTTACTTCTCTAAAAAAGTAACTCAGTTACTTCAAGTTACTCGTTACTTTCAAAGTAACTAGTTACTAGGGAAAGTAACTTTGGTTTTACTCAGAATTCTCTTGTTAATGTGTTGCTTCTGTAACTGGATACCAGCCAGACTGCCAGTCTTCTAGCTTGCTTACTTGCCACAAGTGCACTGTGCCACCTACCAATAGAAAGGAAAAATAATGTGCACATTTCCACGAGAGAAATCCCACGCCTGGACCGTCGTTGACCGCCGCCATGATTCTAGCCTGCTTTTTACATCCAACACAAAAACTGCAGTCGTGGTGCTTTTGATTGTACTCAGAACTTGGAAATTCTGCCTTCTGAATAGGAAGATGTAGGTAACACCAGACTGCAGATGAGCTGCATACAGAGCTGGACTGGGACAAAAAAATCATCCCGGGAATTTTGACTAGAGACCGGCCCACCATTATAGGAAAAATCATAAAGCCTTTGAATGAAAATAAACACTGTTGTGACAGTGATGTACACTGTTCTGATGGTATATATGTATCAATCTATCAATTGTTTGTTGTAAGACTCAGATAATTATTTTTTTTAAAGCGAGACATTTTAAATGAGAATAATAAAGAAAAGTATTTCCTTGTGCCCCCCTTTCCCTGTTAATGCCCTACCTGCCCCCCTGGCAACACTGTACTAGACCCGCCCCTGCACAGTTACCAGCTGTCAGCTACTTAGAAAAGGATCCTGGTGTTATTTGTCTCTCAGAAACAGTTCATAACTTCCCTTCAACTCATCCATGTCACCTAACAGGTAAACCTGTTTCTCCATCACCTGTTCAGCTCTGATGATTCAGTAAGGACATCTCCTGGTTTCATCTGCATGTTTCCCTCTCACCAGATAACCAAACCGATATCATGACCAGCAGCTTTACAGCTGTGGCTCCAGCAAACATCAGCTGATACTAGAAATTAATATTAAATAAATTCTAACAACAGCTGATCAAGCTTAAACGTGCTGCTGTTGTTCAGCGCGACATCCGCTGGTTTCCTCTTTCTGGCGCAAAGTGGGCGATAAACAAACAAGAGAGAAAAGCCGATCAGCTGATCATTGATCAGTTTCGTGATTGAAGTAGAAACGGGAGAGGAGAGAATGAGAGAAGAAGAGGCAGCTGTGCAGCTTCAGCTTTGTGTCTTTTTCATTGTAGCTGAAGTCCGGGACAAACTGTTCCTTTTCACCTCAGTACGAAACGCATAATATTTTCTCTGAATACCAGACGATTCTGTTTTTTACGGGACGGTTGGCAACTCTAATAATTAACCGTATGAACAAAATAAAGTTCAACATCAGTAACATAGCACCCACCCAGCTGTATAGAAACTCCGTCATGCTAGCTAGCACGCAGTACGAAAATGTCAGCATACCGAAAATAAACTCCACCTAAACTTGGTTTATATCTGACCCAGATAGACTGCAGGTCATAACTTCTTACCTGAAGTTCAGTTCACCTGACACGCGGACCGGCGGCCGCTTCGGGTCTCTCCTCTTGCCTCCCTTTTCCTTCATCCACCTGCTGGCCTCCACCACTTGCTAATGTTACTGAATCTGTGGAAGCTCCGCGATATCCACCACACGAAGTAACGAGTAACGAGCCTATCTAAATCCCAGTAACGAGTAACACATTCCTGGTTTTGACATAATAACTAGTTACCGTGCTCGTTACCACAATAATAACGTAGTTACTGTAACGCCTTACTTAATAACGCGTTAGTCCCAACACTGGTCCTGATGAATGTAAAAACAAAGAATTACCAGATTTTTTTTTTTTTTCTACCTAATTTTTGTTTCTAAATAAAATGAGAGCCACATATGAGGATATTCGTTTAAAATTTCGATAGAACAGTAGCAGTATAATGTCCTCATAAGTGGATACCAGGCCCTTGTAGAGCAAAATTGAGTATTTTGGTCTAAATAACCCAAAATGTGATGTCCACATATATGGACGCCAGGTCCTAGGAGGTCAAGTCTACACTTTTGGGTCCATCATTCCTCCTATCCTGCCTGCACACGACAAGTCTGTGTCGGATCATCTGCGTTACCATCCCTCTCGTCACGTCTAGGATTTTCATGTTTTTGTTCTGGGCATGTTCACATTTCTTGTTCATGTTTTGATGTCATAGTTCCTCTCATGCTCCAGTGCAAAATCATGTTCATAGTGTTCAGAGTTGTTCTAGTGTACCCAGTTTAGGATTTAGGTTTTTTCACCACAGTCCATGTTACTTGTTTTGTTTCTTGTGTTCAGCCGAAATAAAGGCTCGCTTTCAAGTCAAGTTCAGTGTCCCTCTGTGTCTGCTCTTGGGTCTGTTAAACTCACACACCAGCGTACCCAGCCATGACACAAACAATGTTATGTCCCTCTGCAGCAACGTGTTTAAAATTGACTTACATTTTTCTATGGCTAAGTCCACACGAACACGGGTATTTTTGAAAATCAGAGAAAATCCCATCCACACTTGCAGTTTTGAAAAAATATTTCCGTCCACATGTAAACATCAAAAATGAAGTCAAACACTGCAGATGGCAAGATTAACAGCAACAGTATTTTGTCTATATCCGCCATTGTAGAAATTAATTTCATGTAAACTACCTTTGCGCACAGCGGGAAGTCAAAAACGGTGGACACTTTTGAGGTTTCATGACTAAATCTCCATTTTCATCGTCCACACCTAAATGCAAAAAGTGAGTTTTCAAAAATCTCCACCCTGGAAGGCCTTTTTAAAAAATCTCAGTTTCAGTGACCCAAAACGCCGTTTGTGTAGATGAAAGGCCCAAACGCATAGAGAAAGATGCATTTCCAAAAATACCCGTGTACGTGTGGACATAGCCTATATTGGTAGAGATATTCTTATTTTCTGTTAATAGCTTATTCTTGCAAATTACAATGTCTAGATATCTCACCTCCATTTTAATCTGTATATTGCTTATTGACTGCAGGGGACACTCATGTAGAGCAAGTGTCACTCATTTATTTATATTAAGCTGTAGACCTGATGCTTTGGAGAAGTGGTTAATCACTTGTAAAGCTGGGCATACACTGTGCGATATTTTTTTTTCCTTTTTTTCTTTTTCCAGTTGGGTTTTTCAGCTCCTGCTCAAACTGCACGATTGAATCGCAGGAGTTAGAAGTTCGTAGGTCACGATGCATATGGCCCGATGCTCTGATGCAACCTGAGTGCTCACAAAGTGCATCCATAACATGAAGCTTATAATAATAATAATAATAATAATAATAATAATAATAATAATAATAATAACTTTATTTATAAAGCACCTTCAAGCAAAGTGCTGTACAACTGATGGCAATACAGATAAGAGACACAGTACAAGTTAAGAACAGAAATAAAAAGGAGAGATTAAGAACAAAATAAAAAGAAGAAAACATTTAAAACCTAAAAGCCATAGAGTTAAGACATGTAAGATAAGGTAAACAAGTGTGTCTTCAGCTTAGCTTTAAAAACCTCAACAGAGCATGCCTGCCTAACATCTTGAGGGAGGTTATTCCATAAAAACGGGGCACGAAAAGAAAAAGCACGCTCTCCAATTTTCTTTTTCCTGGCTTTAGGAACTTTTAAAAGACCAGAGTCCTGGGATCGGAGAGCACGAGATGGAAGATACCGGTGTAAAAGGTCAGAGAGATACGAAGGTGCTAATCCATTTAAAGCCTTGTAAGTGAGCAACAGGACTTTAAAATCAGCTCGAACCGGACAAGGTAGCCAATGAAGAGAGTATAAAACAGGGCTAATATGTTCGAATTTTCCAGTTCTTGTTAAAATACGAGCAGCTGCGTTTTGCACCATCTGTAGACCTTTAAAACTTTTCTTTGGTAGCCCTGAGAAAAGAGCATTACAGTAATCAATGCGTGAGGACACAAATGCATGAACAAGAATCTCTGCAGTATCATTTGACAAAACTTGTCTAATTCTAGCTATGTTCCTCAAGTGATAAAAGGCAGTTTTTGTTATTTCTTTTATATGAGACTCAAAAGAGAGCACCATGTCAAACCACACGCCCAAATTTTTTACTTTGTCTCTACAAGTTATGACCCTATCATCAATTCTCAGGGTAAAATTTTGGGACGAGTGCTGAAATTTAGACGGTCCAATGACCATCAACTCTGTTTTATCAGTATTTAAGCACAGGAAATTATCAGATAACCAGCCCTTAATTGCTGATAGACAAGATTCCAAATTAGAAATTTCAGTACAATCTCCAATTTTTAGAGGAACATAGAGCTGCAGGTCGTCAGCATAACAGTGAAAGGTTACTTTAAAAGAACGTAAAAGAGCACCAAGAGGCGACAGATACATAGAGAACAGCAGTGGTCCAAGCACAGAGCCCTGAGGGACCCCATGCCTCACCACACAGGTCTCAGAAAGAACATTATTAAAATTAACAGTCTGAGACCTCCCTGACAGGTAAGATCTCAGCCATGATAAAACATTCCCTGTAATTCCAATAAAATGTTCAACCCTATCCAATAAAATGCCGTGATCAACAGTGTCAAATGCGGCACTTAGGTCCAGTAGTAATAAAACTGAAGTGCGATCATTGTCTGCATGTACCAGCAGGTCATTCACCACTTTTAGTAAAGCTGTTTCTGTGGAGTGATTTGGTCTAAAAGCAGACTGAAATGGTTCAAACAAATTGTTTGTTGACAAATGTTCAGTGAGCTGCTTAAAAACCACTTTTTCAAAGACTTTAGACAAGAAAGACAGATGTGAGATGGGTCTATAGTTTGCAACCATGTCAACATCTAGTCCAGGCTTTTTCAAGACTGGTACTACCACAGCTGATTTATAACATTCAGGGAAGACTCCAGTCATCAATGAAATATTTAGAAGAGACAGAATGTAGGGTCCTAATGTTGACCACAGTTCTTTTATAGCCCAGGCTGGTAAAGGATCCAATGAACAGGTTGTACTACAAGCTGCTTTTACAACCTTGGTTAATTCAGACAGAGAAATGACCTTAAAGTCAGAGAACAGTTTATCAGCAGCAACAGGCAAGACATCTGAGTAGTCTGACAAACTACCTGAGGAAGGAGTAATCTGATTCCTAAGTGTGTCCGCCCTATCACTGAAAAACACAAGAAAATCATGAGCCATCAAGTTAGAACAGCAGAGAGTTGACTTGCTCTCTGTAAGTTGTGATACTGTGTTAAATAATAGTTTTGAATTATGTTTATGACTCATGATAAGATTTGAGAAGTAATTTGCTTTCGCTGTCGACATTGCTGATTGGAAAGAAGTCAGGGAGTCCTTCCAAGCCCGAAGAAATACTTCTAATCTGGAAGATCTCCAGTGACGCTCTGCCTTTCTACAGTTTCTCCTTAGATTCAAGAGCTCCTCGTTTAGCCAAGGCATAGGGTTCTTTTTTTGACATTTTAGCTTCTTCACGGGAGCAACAGAGTCCAATAGCTCAAGAAGTGTATTATTTAAATTCACAGTCAAAGAGTCCACACATAACCCCTGGGTAAAAATGGGGTCCAACACATCAGGTAGATGTAGTTTAACTCCAAGCAATGCCTCAGGGCTAATAAAACGAGATGATCTGAGGGGCAATTTTCCCCTCTCAAAAGCTGGAGATTTAGGGATTAGAATATCAAATAAAATTGCTGAGTGGTCTAAAATAGGTAAAACACAGTTTTCAGTCATCGATATATTCAGTCCATAACCTAAGACAAGATCTAGGGTGTGGCCCATACGTGTTGGCCCAGACATCAGTTGTGTAAAATTCAAGGAGTCAATTATATTTAAGAAATCTTTGACCAGGGGTTTATCCTCACAGCACAAATGGATATTAAAGTCCCCCACTATAAGAATCCTTTCATAGTGAACAACAAAACATGTCAAGAAGTCTGAGAATTCCGAGATAAACAAATCATTATATTTAGGTGGACGATAGATGACTATAATTAGAACCACAGGACAGTTTAAGATCAGGAGTTGGGACTCAAATGAGGTAAAAACACCAGGACTTTGTATCTGTTTGCATTTAAAACTCCTTTTGATGATAGAGGCTACCCCGCCTCCCCTCCCAGACAACCTGGGGGAGCTGAAAAAGCTGGCATCAGTGGGGCACAGATCCAACAAGGGTGCCACTTCCCCAACGCGCAGCCATGTCTCGGTTAGGAGCATGATATCCAATTTATACGTATCGAAAAAGTCTCGAAGAACATGAGTTTTATTTGATACCGATCTTGTGTTTAAGAGAGCTAAATTAATTCTCTGTCCATCTGTGGTGGCAGGCAGCAGTTGTAGATTATTTATATTCACTCCACCTTCCCTAACACAAAATCTGTCTCTCGCTCTTCCTCTCTGTCTTTCACTCACATAGACAAACACACACCACCACCACCATCAACTTTGCTAAATTGCTAATGAAAAACATTGACCAGGCAGCTACAATTGAGCAGCAATGTCCATCCAACTATTTTCACGGTTGTTGTGGTCGTGATAATTCTGTGAGGCCACATCAAAAAGGCTCAGATGAGCTTGCTGAACTTCTACAAGTTGGGCATCCATCTCTTGTGTCCAGATCTGCACTGCCATGCTACTCTCTCTTTTCCACTTCCATTTCTGTGTTTCAAACAGGTTTTATTTTCTTGCGACCATGCACGACACACGATTAAGGCGAACCTCGGACCGATTCCCAAAACAGTCGCACGACTGAAAAATAGGCTCAGAATGGGCCAAAAATCGCACAGTGTATACCCAGCTTAAGGCTAAAGGGATCTGGTCCTCATTTCTTAAAAACAAGGTGGCATCTGATTTATTATTATCTGTTCACCTGTCACATTTCACCCAGTCAATGTGATTGTTTTCAATCACAATAGATAACAGCTCAGCAATCATGATAAACAGAAGTGGTGAGCTGCGGCATCCCTGTCTTATTCCTATTAACCTCAAATCTTGAAAAGGTGCCATATTCTAGCAAAACAGAGCTGTTGATATCATTATATAACATCCCTATAACACTGAGAAATTCCTCTCCAAAACCAAAGGACTGCAGGGTTTTTAAATATGAACTTATGTTCAGCTGAGTCAAATGCTTTATAAAAATACCAAAATAGAATGTGTCCCCTCTCTTGGATTATTTCACTGTAGTCAGGGAGGTCCAAAACCAGCCTAATATTATGAATTAGCCTTCCTTTCAAAAAACCTGATTGTTTCACTAATTATGTTTGAGATGCCTTTTTTCAACCTCTCAGCTACAGCCCCTGACAGGATCTTATATCAGTGTTTAGTAAGGTGATTGGTCTTAAATTGTCTAAAATTCTTTTTGTCTTTACCCAATTTACAAATCAGGGTAATTAACCCTTATTTCATACTTGGCATCGGTGCTTTCTTTTCTATAGCTTCTTTTAATGCACCAAATATCAAGGTTCTTAAGTAAGAATGATGATATAACTATCCAATATGTAACACAGTGGTCCCTTGTTTATTGTGGGAGTTATGTTTTACAAATAACCTGTGATAGATGAAATCTGTGAAGTAGCCAGCTTTACTTTTTACAATTGTTATAGATGTTTTAAGACTGTAAAACCCCTCACAACACACTTTATACACTTTTTTCAGATAGGCATGAACATTTTCACACTTTTTTTCTCTTGTTTAAACACGCTCAAAGTTCAAACCTTTGTAGAAAAATAAGTCAGTATTATAGAATAAAACCAAACATTAAACCCTGTTTTCAGGTTCAGAACAGCTGTTGACTAGTCACGATCACTAATTTAATAGTTGATGGGTCGTTTGAAGCTTTATAAGATCCTGAAAGACGCAGGAATAAGTATTAGGATTAGAGTGTAATAACTAGGGATGGGTATTGATAAGATTTTCACGATTCCGATTCCATTTTTGATTCTGTTTAACGATTCGATTCTTTATCGATTCTTTTTTTTTTTTTAAGGTCGATTAGCTTAGAACTTTGTTTTATATTTTTTCTTTGAACAAGATAGAAATTTAGGAGTAACATGGCCTTACAAACCCAACAGTGAGATCTTAAGAGGTCCACAGCCTACAGCTCTTCAATGGGGTGTCACAGGGTCCCCAGGAAAAAAAAATTGTAAATGTAAAATAATAAAATAAATATTCTTCTGTAGCAATAACAAAGAATAACATAAATTATTCTGTAGCAATTACACAAGAATATCCAGTAATGTCCCTGCCTACAATTAAACACATTCACTTACCGAAAATCGGGGGCATCTGCTGTGGCAAATGGGTGCAAGCTTTTTACCACAAACTTAGTCACTGCTCGGTGACATTCGTCTATCCTGGCCTGAAAGGAGACGCTAGCGAGAACTGCCAGCCAGACTCTCTCTCTCATCATGGTCACCTAAATGCAGCGCACAGTAATGGCAGGTTTTGTAATAAGGCAGATCGCGCTAACATAATATGCACTGTTAGCTGATTATTTACCTGCCGCATTAACGGGAGAGGACGTGCAAACGTTACCGCTCACGAGTCCGGAGCGGAATTAAAAACACGACATTCATTTAAGGTTATCGCGTGTTTTGTGAGCGAATGCTTTTGCATATTCGTAGTGTTTCCTCCCTTAAATGAAATATCTACTTTGCAAGTATTGCAAGTTGCCCCATTGTCATCCGTTCTCGTAAAGTATAACCAAACTTTTGAGCGTTTGAGCCACTTAGGCGCCCTGCCAGGTAAATGACGCTCCGCAACGTGGCGACGTCTTTCGGGGCGACGGGAATCGTTTGCAAAAATGGCAAACAATTCCAAGGAATTGAAACAGTGGGAACCAGTTCTCAACAAGAACCGGGTTTCGATACCCATCCCTAGTAATAACAGACTGAAACAGAAGAAAACAGCAATGCATGTACAAGGATGCCAGTACATGCATTATTCAGCTGTAGTTTTCACACAGCTGAATAAACGTCAAACAGAAAACTGATTAAACAGAAATGTGAGATGGTCGATATTTTACTCCAGTGTTCTATTTTAGATAGCAAGGAGCCGACGGCTGAATTTATTAAACTCCACTGAGACAATCTGCAAATTTCATTAAAAGTTTAATAAACTATCATCTTCTCTTTATTTTTAGTTAGCACATACCTTAAACACTTCAAGCTGTAAGCTAATGATAGTTGTATAAGAGCAGTTGCATGCTGGTGCAATAAGCTGTACATTTTACGTCTGATGGATGCATGATCTGATTAGTCGACTAATTGTAAAAATAATAATTTCATAGTCAACTAGTTGACTATCGAAATAATCGTTTGTAGCAGCCCTACAGAACATGGGAATAGAGCAGCTGCCAGAGAATTCAACATTAATGAATCCATGGTATGGAAGTGGAGGAAACAAGAAGAATGAGTTAAGTAAAGTTTTACTTATCTGTTTCGTTTCATTTAATGCACCTTGTACTCTAAAAAATACAGTAACTTTTACCTTCCTTTAGCATGTCCAGAAGTATAACTTTTTTGGTGCGATGATTAGCATCTTCCTCTGCCTTCTGGGTGCTACCGCAGGTGCCATTGATGGTGCAAAACGTTTCGTTGACATTGTTGTGTTTGTTGGGGAGAAAACTTACAAACATGCAGTACAGCACTTCAGAGTCACACTGCTAGCGATCTAAGATTTATGTAAATTTGACAAGCTGAACCCATTCTGCACTGTACAGGAGACACAGCACGAGATTGATTGACAACAGTTTTCAGCCAATCAGGACGCAGAACACAATACAATGTAAAAAAAAAAAAAAAAAAAAAAATTGCAAGTCCGCGAAAGGTGAACCATGTTATAGCGAGGGACCACTGTATTATAAAAAATAACATTAAATATAAATTTCCTCATTCTTTCTTTTGTGCTGCTTTAAGGAAACTGTCGCCTCAGTAGCACAGCAGTTCCAACTATTTTATGTTTTCCATGTATTCAGGTGAGGTCACCTGGGAGAGGAGCAAGATGTAACATTTTGGTAAGTGCTGACACAGAGTTCAGTGGCTCTCCAGGATTATCAAGCAAGCTGCCAGAGAAAAGTAATGTTGGTCAAACACTTGCAAAATACCACCACAACATAACATCTGCTGCCAATTACAGTGCTGCTATCTTGATTAAAAATGACACTGCCATAACAGTTGATATTGACAATCAGGACCATAAGTATGTGTTATCAACAACTACATTAGCAAAAAGACTGTATTCGAGAGAATCACTACTACAACATTGAGTCTCCAAAATCTCTAAAGTGGAAAAATCAGGCTTTAGAAGAGATGCCAACAAAGTACAGGGAAAATGCTGAGATTGCAATGCCAACAGTACAACAGTAGAGCTGAAACGGTTTACCACAGCACTGCACTTTTACTCTCCAAATACATATCAACATGTGCATGAGAATTTTAATAAAGTGCTTCCACACAGTCAAAAACATCCACACTTGGTACAGTAGTGTCTCAGCTGGTATGGATGGATCAGAGAAGGCCAATATCATCATGCTGCTAAAGTTGTCTCCCTTACATGTGATGCCCCTACAAGTAACCTCGCCAAGATAAGGGAACTTGGTGCAGATAATATGAAGCCCTACTTCTTTCATCCAGAGAATTCCACACAAAAAGTGCATCTGATCCTGGATGCATGCCATATGCTAAAGCTTCTTCGAAATGCCTTTGCATCTTGGATGGAATTTGAGACAGAAGATGGGAGAAAGGGTAAGTGGAAGTACTTTGAAGCCTTTAATAAACTCCAAGAGGAAGAGGGTCTGCGACTAGGTAACATGCTACAAATCCACCTGACAACACAGCTCTTGAGCAGAAGTGCAGCAGATGCAATGGAGTTGCAATGGAGGCTCAGTGCCAGTTAATAACATGATGGACGTGCCATCTATTTAAAATGCTGAATAATATTGTCTTAATTAATAAAATAACAATGATTTTAAAAAATACAAAGGCTAAAATACAACATCATCAGTATCTTAAGTGAAACCTGAAGTGCATGGAAGAGTAATGTGCTGAGATAGATCTGGATTGTCACTGTTACCAGAACAACGAAACACAAAGTCACTAATATGCTTTATCTGTGGATGCTGTACAATACAACCACAAATGGACAGAATAAAAGTAGTCATCACACTGTTCACAAAGCGTCGAGCCTTGTCCACCTTCTTTGGATCAGCATGACTCCACTGGCATCGCTGGGTGATAGCAGAGAAAATTATTTTCATCTGTGGGAACTGCCAGTGGAGATCGTGCAGGTCCTGCTTGATTGCTGCCACAATCCTGATGTTTTTGACGTTGTCGAGTTCATTTCCACAACAGTGGATCAATAGGACATCTGACACGACTCTTCCTCGAAGGCATTTAAAAAGAAAAGTGATCAGGTTTTTTCAAACCATCCCACACCAGCCAAACCACTGGACCTGCACATCTAGTCCTCCTAGGTTGGTCCCAATGGTCTCCCTCGCTCATGCTTCCCTGTGGTGGATGTCACCAATGATGTAGATCTTGGGTCCTGCTGATTGAGAAATTAATAAACAATTTTGTATAATATGGTGTGCTGATTTTCTTTTTAAATTATTTTTGGTAAATGTAATATTCACTATTTTTGCAGTTAACAAAGCTTTAGTGTCACTTTATTAAGTTCTAATTTAAACATTTAAACATGCTTAGGTCTTAAAGAAGTAGAAATAACAAGTTTAAAAGACTATCTGATTTCTAGCTATAGCCATGATATTACACTTACTCTTTGCTTGGGCATAAGATGCTGATCTTGACATCTCAATTTCTGATTCTTGGTCTGACAGCAGAATAAAAATAACAGTTCAGTTTGCAAAAGCAGGGGTGTAGCATTAATTGCCCATTGTTGAGACACCAAACCAAAGACTACACAAGATATACTGATAATTTAGCTATGCACCAAGTTTTAACAGGTATGTTGATATTGATTTTTTTTTTAAAGTTCCTTATCTTTGAAATTCCCACATCTTAACATGCCATCATTATTAAAAGTATGAATTTTAGCTGTTGTGGTTACTACTGCGCAGACTCTGGCTCCAAATTTGCAAGATGGCGTCTCCCATTTCCGTGATATTTTGGCTTCATTTTTGCACAATGGGAGGAAGTATTGACTGTATTTTCTACAGTCATTGGTTCCAACACACGATGGTGTTTTTGTGTAGCTTATGTGCATAGCCAACTCAATTAAAATCTCATAGATAATGTCTTATTTCATAGTTATAATCTTCATGCACTTTTTCCAAAGCACATTCTCTGTGTATTTGTAATTATAGTCACAATATTCACTTACTACTTCTTTAGAGTTTCATTAGCTTAGCTTGTAGCTGACTCACTAGCAGCATGTCCTCTTCATGTGTTCCTCCTGCACTTTCCTGCTCAGTGTGTCAGATAGTCGGCCTCCTTTATTAGTAATGATACTTGTAATAAATGTCGAATATTTTCAGTTTTGGAGGCTAGGATTACTGAACTGGAGACTCGACTTCGCACCCTCGAAAAACCTGTAGCTAGCTTCAGGCTGTAGCTGAAGGTAGCAACCAAGAGCGTCAGCTCTCCCCCTGGCAGATTGTCCCAAACAGCCAGAAAAACAGGATGGTTGGGTGACGGGGAGGAGGGAGCGTAGTCTTAAACAGAAGCCCCTGGTACACCACCAACCGTTCATGTCTCTAATCGTTTTTTCCCCACTCTGCAACACACCCACCAGGGATCAAACTCTGGTAATTGTCGATTCTGTTGTGAGACATGATAGACAAGCTGGTGTCTCTAGACAAGCTAGAGACAGGAGCAACCATAGTCAACTGTCTTCCAGGGGCCAGAGCAGGCGGCATTGAAGAATATTTAAAACTGCTGGTTAAGGGTACGTAAATTCAGTAAAATTATAATTCATGCCAGCAGTAATGACACCTGATTACATCAACTGGAGGTCGAAAAATTTGTATTGAATTGGGTGTGTAACTTAGCCAAAACAACACAGAGCAAAGCAGCTACCTGAATGCTACTCCAACAGAGGCTGATTACATTGTTAATAATTTTACTTCCTCACTACATATGACTCTTGATACTGTAGCTCCTATGAAAAAGAGAGCCTCAAATCAGGTGACCCTGAATCCTCGCATAATTAAGCTGCAATAGGTATGGGCCGCTTTTGGGTTCCCATGATGCATTGAGTATTTCTTCATCAGTCACCTTTCTCACTCATTGTGTGTTACACACCTCTTTGCATTTGATCATTAGTTATTATTAATATCTGGCTCTTTTCCATAGCACGTCTTTTGTCCTGTCATCCTCCCCTCAATCCCAGTTTTGTTGGGGCAGATGGCCGCCCCTCCCTGTGTTTCATGTGTTGTTGAGTAGAGGGAGCCAAAGGAACAGATTAAAATATGCCAGCATTGCTGTGGGTAACACTGTCAGGGTTTAATAGAGGCTTCTAAATTTATTAATTTTTTTAACTTTGGTTAAAGATTGTTTGTGGTCATACCTGAAAACATTCACTAAAACCCCTTTTCTCAGCAACATAACTTTTAACCACCATTAAAGTACAGCTTTGTTACATTTAATTAAATAAGTGAAATCACCACTCATTAGCCTTTATTGGGGATTTTCAGTAAAGCTGCTTGTGCGTGTTTTTCCTTTTTTTAAAAAAATATTATATCAGTATAAAAAATGGTTGGGGTAGGAATGTTAAAACAACTTTTAATTTAATAGACAACAATCAGGTTCGATTTTTATCCTTTTTCCTGTTTGAGTAAACATGATGCCATTTTAACAGTAGATCCCTATTATGAGCCAAAGAGGACCAGTTTATGGCAGAAAAAGACATTGCAGTGCACTCTACATCAACTACTCAGTATTTTTGGTGGAAATCAGCAATAGTCGTACATGAACATGTACTTAGCAAGCCAAGTACATGTTGAAGTGAGACTGCTTGAATATGTATCACTTCACATGAGGCTTCTGCTTGGGACATCATGCTCCTTCATGACGAATCTGATTGGACGACAGGTCTGAGGAGAAAAGCAACCAATCTAAAGTATGATTAACATGTTGTTCATCTTCTGTCTATACGTATTTATCTGTATGTGTGTGTTTGACAAACAGTGAGGCAACATGAGTGTGACTGTGTGAGAAAAAGAGCAACAACTATATGCAGAAAAGACAACAAAGCCAGACACATGGCATGAAGAAAGACAGGAAGTCTGTGTGTGTGAGGTAGACAGACATGACACAAACTAAATAATCTAACGTAACAGTAACACAGATAAACATCAGGAGATGCATTTTCACTTCTGCCTCTGGCTACTAAGACTAAAGCAGTCCTCATCAGCTCTGTTCAAACTCTGCAAGTAAGAAATCTGAACTTTTTTTAGTTTTGGTTCCTCGGATAAGATTGTTACTTAATATCTCCCACTTATGACTAAGAGTTACAGTTGTGTACATTTTACACAGTTTGTGTCTTTCAGGATTGCCCATCTGTTTAACAATAATTTATATAATACTCCATGTAATATTGGTAGCATGATTCTCATTAATTTTTCCTCACAAGTTTTTCTTATTGATGTAAGTGTATAAGCTGGAGTTTGGTAGTGTTCACTGAAGTCATATTACAGAGGTAGTGTTGATAAAATGCATAACTAAGTTAGGCTAAAAAAAACCTAACAAAAAAAGATCTGATCATTCATTAGATGCTACAAAAGGATTTTAATGTTTTTGAAAATTTCATTAATACATTTCATCTTAAATACTGTGACTTTAACAAGAGACATGTATTACTGTGGTTTTCATAAACTTGCTTTTTGGATATTATCATTATCTTGTACAACATGCACATATTTGAGGGAAAGAGGATGACTGTGTGGCATCACTTGCACAATTGTGGTACAAAACAGTATTTCCGTGTAATGTACATGAACTATGCCCAGTATAGAAAATGTTAAGCACAGATACAAATAGTAAGTATCAAAAGTGTTCAATTTCTTTCTTTATATAATTTGACTGTATAATGAAAGAAGAGCGCAGTTAATGCAGAGTCATTTCTTTGTGGTGACTGTGTCCAACACTTAACCACCAACTTAAACAAGGCCATTTTATACTCCTTTTACCATATTAATGGAGGTTCAGAATGTGCCTTTTCTCAAAGGATCACACAGTTTAATTCTAACGTGTCTGTATAGTTTTATCTCTGTTTCAAATTCATTCTTTTATTGTCTGCACTTTTAAATGCAAATGAGATCCAGCCAATTTCACAGTGAAGGGTGCTTTCCTAAAGTCCCTCCTATCTCCTTTTCCTACCTCCTTTTCATGACCTCGATAATGTTTTCAGTAATAAATGGCAATGTAATGTAATCTACTGCATTAATCTTCTTAAAAGTACGTTTGTATGTTCCAGTATGTTACTTAATTACTCACCAGAGAAAATAATTAATTACATTACGTTCTCATTACTCAATAAAATGACCTGAAAAACACTGTCTCATAAGTTAACAATATAAACATGAGGGTACAGTCACGCAAAGCAACACAAATACTAATGAGGACACAAATAGGATCTTTCTTTTAGTGTTTACATATGACCACAAATCCAACAACACAAAGTAAAGATGACAACTGGCCTAAAGACAATTCAAAGTGATTTTCACAGTGATTCTACTTTAAAAACAAGAACATACACGGAGGCTGCAGCCCGACTGCTCATCACTGCGTTATCATCACTCTTGGTTCTTGGCTAGCTTTGCGTTAGTATGCTGTCTGTAAAGATCCTGGCAAAGAGCTGAGGTTTTGTTAGCAGTATAATGTGGTTGTTTCTGTACTGGATGCTGTTTGCACTTTACCATTGCATTTTTATCCTTAAGTGCATTAAAAATGAAAGTAATATTCATATCTCCACTCCTGAAAAGCTGAATCACTATACCACTGCAACATTTTCCTTTTCTCGAACACATACTGAAATTTCCTGGTTGTTTCCCCAGTGCACAGGAAGAAAAGAGAATTGTATTTTGATGGGGTTTTTTTTCTTTTTATGGCATACAGATAACTGAAGTACCTTTAATTCTGGCATCATGGCATATGTGTTTGCAAGAGTTTCCCTTCGACATGGATAAAATCTGAATGTATCAGATGGGTGATTTACTAATACTTGTGGCATGCAATTTAGTACAAATAAATGTAATGCTGAAAAAAGCACATTACATTTATCTATAAGCTTAATCCCAGAGGAAATTATGTGGTCATAATTTCTCCAAGAGGTAGAAAAAATCAGGAGAATGCTCACTAAATATTAATTCTTTTTCCCCTGAGCCGTTGTCTCAGTAACTTCCCTTATGTGTTTCAGGTTGTGTGTGCCTTTGCCTGATTTTGACGTTTTCTACATCAGTGTGAATAAATGGCTCAGCTTTTGTTCACTCCATCTGTCTCCTGTGTATCTGTACTTAGGTCTTAATTACATGCTTTGTGACACATTTGGTCTGTTTGCTGATTTTTGTTGTGCTAATGGGAATGTTGCATTAGAAAATGTCTGCCAATTAGTATGAGGGGCCGTACAAGCCAAAATTCATTCTTTCACTCTCACATACATATATTTTCATTCTTTCACTCTCACACACATACATTCTTCTTTCACATACATACATTTTCATTTATGCATTCCTACATTTTGCTCTCATTTACATGCATTCAATATGCATTTAATCTCACAAATAATATATGTATGTAAGCAGAGAATGCATACATGTCAGAAGAAAATATATGTATGTGAATGAAAGAGTATAGTGGAAACGGAAGGAGTTTAATGGAAACGGAAGGCTGGGTGTCTGTACCGCTGTGATTGGCGGAGAAGCACGCGCGGGTCACTTTCAAGTGTCTGACAGCATTGAGGGGGGAGAAGAAACTCGAGTTCTTCAGCAAGCTATCGGGGTGTTAAGAAATATTTTATCATCTCCTGAAACGGTCACATCGTTGTCCTCGTCACTTGATCGTCACTTTTTTTTTACGTGCGCTCAGAATAGTGGCACAAAAATAACGCCACAGTAACCCAGAAAGAGTAATATTTCAAACTCCGCCACTCTGTTCTTCTCTGCCACTGCCTCGTTTGACTTTTGGACGAAATGGATTCTGGGATATTGCATTTCGTCATTTCGAGCTGATTGGAGACCAGAACAGCCAATCAGATATTTTTGCATCCAAGTCTGTGATTGGCTGGTTTTGTGGCACAAAAATAACGCCATAGGTCACAAAATAAACTTTTAAGATATTTTCATGCGAGAATGGTGCTGTGTAAACTTCAAATATCTGCTTGATTCATCAAGACATCACATATTTCCATAAGTGCTCTAACATTTTCGGAGAGGAGAAATTTATTTTGAGCGAAGAAAAGCTGAATTTGAGCGAACAAAATTCATTGCCGCGTGCAAAAAATGTATTTCAGTGTTTGCTATTATCCATACACACACAATAGCAGCCCCTCTCGCTCAGTTTTTGTATTTGCGCTCACGCTCTCAACATTTCTGCCCGTGCGCGCTCAACTCTTTGTGTACGCTGTTATATTGTGCCACAAAACCACAATATAACAGATGGTGATTTTTCATTCTTATGTTTGTTTGTTTTTGTAATGGTATAAACAATGAAAGGTGGTGGATTAGCCAATTGGTCATGATCAACTCTGGGCTGGACCAATTACAATACATCCGTATTGAGAGGAAAAACAACGCGATTAGTCCCGTACTTCAGCTAGAATGAAAAAAGACAAAGCTGGAGTTATTCTGTCTTTACGTTGCACAGCTGCCTCTTCTCCCCTCATTCTCTCCCCCTCCCTCCCTCTCCTGTTGCTACTTCAATCATGAAACCGATCAATGATCAGCTGATCGTCTTTCTTGTTTGTTTATCTCCCACTTTGCGCCAGAAGGAGGAAACCAGCGGATGTCGCGCTAAACAACAGCAGCACGTTCAAGCTTGATAAGCTGTTAGAATTTATTTAAAATTAATTTCTAGTATCAGCTGATGTTTGCTGGAGCCAGAGCCAGTAGCGGTTTTAGATACGGGCGACACGGGCGGTTGCCCGGGGCGGCATCGTGATGGGGGCGGCATCACGGGCATCGGCAAAACATTTTTTTTTTTTAAAAATGCTCGTACTCATGCTGCCCCGATGGCAGCCAGCGCATATTGGGAATGTCATAGGCACTGATCGGTTTTCTATCGCCCATTTGCTGGGAGTAAGGGCGCCCTCCGTTTGCGAGGTGCGCCTGCTGCTTGCGGCACAGGGAGGAGAGGGCGGGGCGGCGGGGGATTCTCTGGCTGGCTGGAGCAGCATCTAATAACCAACTCGCAAAATAAAACAAAATAAAAACAAAACAACAAACACGAAAACACCGGACATTGTGATACAGACTTAGAATTTGCACCGATGTTTTTTCGAAATTCTATACACGAAAACTGAGCGCGAGAGCCCTCGGTGCGCCTGCTCACTGCTGAAGTCAAAGTAAACTTTATTGTCATACAGTCCAGTATATAGAGAGATGAGACGACGAGGCTCCAGTTACAGCAGTGCAAATAAACGAACAATAAATATAGTAGAGTAAGAAAATAAATATACACTTTAGGACTCGGGGTAAAGGGATCAATAACAATTTAAAATTTATAATTTACAGTTTGATGATTTAAAGTCTCACACATAACCCGTCGAAAGGGGAGGGAGACCTGCTGCTTCCAAATAGAGCACATTTCATTCATAATGTTGTAAATCCAAGCCTATTATGTATTCATGATTTGAATCCTGGGTTGTGTGAAATCCCAGAAATACACCCTAGACCAGGGGTCTGCAACCTTTTACACCCAAAGAGCCATTTGGACCCAGTTTCCACGCAAAAGAAAACTCTGGGAGCCGCAAATACTTTTTGACATCTAAAATGAAGATAACACTGTATATATTGTTTTTTATCTTTGTGCTTTGTGTGAACAACTAAGGTGTGCTGCTTATGAAATCCATGAAGTGCTACAGAGAAAATTACATTTTATTTACGTAATTAACACATTTTGAACTCTTAAAGAAATATAACAAAAGGAAAGACACCCAACTGAACTAAAATGATCCATGTAGCAAACAAAAACTGTTGTCAGCCGCCACCCATATCGCCTTTGGGCTGTTGGAGCCTTGACCTGACTCTTAAAAAATAATTGGAAAAAAGCTCTATGCTGCTGAAAAATGAAAAATAGATATTTGCAAAATTCTGCCTAAATATGTATTTTACCTGGTTAATGCGTGCGGCGGGGCGTGGTTTGCAGCGCCGCTGCAGGGGAGTGGGACGCACCTGAGCGACACCCACAATCACACCTCGCCGCCTTTACGTCTGCGCTATCTGTGCTGTGTTGGTGGTGTGTGTCGGGCTGTGAGCTGAAAAGCTACAGCCGGCTGTATGCGTACAGCAACAGTGTGTGAAAAGTGCTCAATAAAGAGATGCTCAAAAGCATGCTCATGGAAACATCGTCGGGTCTGCCGTGATTTGTTTACAATGAGACTTCTGCTCCTGAACCTCTGCGCACAGAGTCCGCAAATCGGGGCTGTACGAAGTAAGTTTACTCACGGTGTTTGTCTTTAACATAGTTCACGGTGGAGAACAGCTGCTGACATAATGTGGATCCGAAGATCCGTAATTGGCCTACCTGGGGTTGAAAGTCTCGATAAATGCACGGCGTTTCGGCGGGTATACCGGCTTCCGCGAGTGTGACTCTTATTTTGAGCGATGAAAAAATAATAGAATATAATTTTATTTTTATATTTCAAAAGCACAACAATCTTCCAATTTAGAACTACGAGTTAAAAAGAACTAACATAAATAAAATACAATTCAGCTAAATACTTCTAATTTATTTGCCCAAACCACGCGGAGCCGCAGTATAAGGACTAAAGAGCCGCATGCGGCTCCGGAGCCGCGGGTTGCCGACCCCTGCCCTAGACAAAGTTAATCTGTGAACTAAGGTGTAGGTCTATTAGGTTATGTTGTGGTGATCCTCTGGTTGAGGGATGGGTGTTCATACTGGAGTGCAAAATTAAAACCAATGGAAGATGGACAAGAAAAGTTCAAAGCCATCAGGTGCTCAGTTTAGAAAAAAGAGAAAAGAAGAGGAGGAGAAACGAACAAAAGATACAGGTAAGCAGATGTGTCATTGGATAATGGCAGGTCATCCTGAAACAATCAGAATCAGAATACTTTATTAATCCCTAAGGAAATAATGTGGGTTACAGTTGCCCCAAGAAGAAATGGTAAAAATAGTAACAGTAACAGACTAAACTCCAAACAATACATTATGTTACAGATTTTAATATTAATTAGTCATTGTCAATTGTTGATTTGTCCTGTTCTCATTGTATGACGAATTATGATGGCTGTTTGGTAGCCGTTTGCATACTATGCATACTCTCTCTCTCTCTTCATATGTGTGTGTGGACAACAGTTTTATGTTAATGTACAATCCTTAACATGTTTTGTGTGTGTGTGTGTGGGGGGGGGCGCCAGAGGGAGTGTTCGCCCAGGGCGCCAAACAGGCTAGGACCGCCACTGGCCAGAGCTGTAAAAACTGCTGCTCATGGTATCGGTTTGGAAACATGAAGGTGATACAAATCATGCATATATACCAACAAGACAGTGTACATCACTGTCACAACAGCGTTTGTTTTAGTTCAAAGGCTTTATGGTTTTTCCTATAATACCTGGTGGTGTAGTCGGTGATTTTTTGTCAGTTGAGCTTTATATATTATGTTTAACCCGAGTGACCACCCGGTCAGCTGGTGGGTAACTATGGCGTTATTTTTGTGCCACTATTCTGAACGCACGTAAAAAAAAAAGTTGAGCCCGTCCCATCTCGATCAAGTGACGAGGACAACGATGTGACCGTTTCAGGAGATGATAAAATATTTCTTAACACCCCGATAGCTTGCTGAAGAACTCGAGTTTCTTCTCCCCCCTCCATGCTGTCAGACACTTGAAAGTGACCCGCGCGTGCTTCTCCGCCAATCACAGCGGTACAGACACCCAGCCTTCCGTTTCCATTAAACTCCTTCCGTTTCCACTATACTCTTTCATTCACATACATATATTTTCTTCTGACATGTATGCATTCTCTGCTTACATACATATATTATTTGTGAGATTAAATGCATATTGAATGCATGTAAATGAGAGCAAAATGTAGGAATGCATAAATGAAAATGTATGTATGTGAGCGTGAAAATATATATGTGTGTGAAAGAAGAATGTATGTGTGTGAGAGTGAAAATATATATGTGTGTGAAAGAAGAATGTATGTATGTGAGAGTGAAAATATATATGTGTGTGAGAGAAGAATGTATGTGTGTGAGAGTGAAAGAATGAATTTTGGCTTGTACGGCCCCTCATAAATTAGGCTGCCTTCTCTTCTGTAGTGCTAGCTAGATGTTGCTAGAATTGCACACAAAATGCTTCACCAGATGATTTTCAGGAATTTTACCCCTCAGTACCGGAGTATAGTGCTATATATAAATTATAGATTTTTGCCTTTATTAAGTTGTCATGTTCAATAACAACTGATAACTGATACACCAAAGGGATTGTGTTTTTGTGTTAGTGTGCCCTCAATTTAGGTTCAAATTGGTTTGATGTCAGGAAGGCAATAAGTGAACTGAGTCACCTCAAATGTGAAATGAGAATTATCATACTCTTTCACAGAAATTAAAATGAGAAAATGATGGAATTGTCATGGTCCTGGATCATCTTGTTCTCAGTTTTCTTGTGTTTCTGTATGGTTCCTAGGTTGTTCTGTTTAGTTTAGTTTATTAGATTCCCCCTTGCATCTTTGCCTTGTTTCCCCTCCTTGTGTTTTTACCCAGCCCGCCAGGTCTGTGCTCTCCCCGTGTTCTCTCTCCCCCTCGTCTCTGTGTCACTGTCTTCCTGTTTTACTTTGATAGTCTCCCGTCAGTGTACATCACGTTGTGTTTGCTCCTGCCCTGTCTTGTTACCATTATCAGTGTCATCAGTGTTCCCCGTGTGCTCCCACGTCCCTCGTTTTCCTTCAGTGTATTTATGTCCGGGTCTCCCTCAGTTCTGTGTCGTGTCCTCCCTCTTGGCTGTGTTTCCTTGTGTGTCTCTTCGCATTATCAGATATTGATTTTCCAGTTTAGTTTTGTACCATCTTTTTGCCCATTCAGCGAATATAGCTGCTTTTTGGGTCGAAATCCAGTGTTCCGCCTGCACACAGCCAATTTATGAAAGGAATGGTAACATTGTCAGATGTCAACTTCACTGTGATGTCAAAATGTTCTGCAAAAATCCAAATTTCTTAAGAACAGAAAGAGCACTTGTGACCTTTTGTGACACAGATACTGAATTCCTTCAAAGTCTTCGGTTTAAATTATATTTGTTGTGTATGGACAGACATGGATGCAAACTCTAATTTGACTGGTTGGTAGACAAACATCCATGAGTGGGTTTTTTTCTTTGTTTTTGTTTCTATAAGTGGTTGAAGAACATTCTATGGTCACTGTCATGCCATGTTTATTTCCCCTTTCACTGCAGCAGCTTTGCTTCTCTAAACTGAAGAAACCACCTTTGTGCACAACAGCTTTTTCCTTTGAAGAGTTGTTGTCTTCTTTTCATTTGCACTATAGATTCTTTGTACATCATTAATGATAGGGCATGGTTGGAACATTATTTGCTTAACATGAGAAGTATAATTTTAATCTCTTGTAACAGGTTTTAATGGTTACATCCTATAGTTTATGTTAAACAATAACAATAATGTGCGGTGCTACCAACTGCACAAGCATCTTCATCTAGGTTTCTGTGGATTTCTAATGTTCTGAATTGATTTTTAGATTTAATGGATCAGACCAACGACTTAACCTTTTTAACACTTTTTTAACCAAATATAATCTCCATAGCAGCGACTAGACTGGGTTTAGGTCTGAGGAATAAATCTCACCATAAATGCCACCTGGTATCATTTCTGGAGTTTTAGACTTTGCTGATAGTATTTGCCTAATGTTGCTGAATTGTGTTGTTTTTTTGTTTTATTTTGCATAGTTATATTGCATTGACCTTTGCCACTGTTTAAACGTAACTATTCCTCAGATGCCTTAAAATATAATTCAACCATGCACAAAAGTAGTTAAATTTAAAAATAAAAATAGATAAACATGTAAGTTCCAGGTGGAGGCTGGTGGAAGACCGAGTGAGACTGGCTATAAATTGGGACCTGTCCAGACCTGTCCTAGTTCCTGCTTCCAATGAGTTGTGCATTTAGCCCTGGGCCTTCCGGTGTGCTCTGTGGACATGTTTCTAGGCTGAGAAGAGCTTGGCTGCGTTGTATATATTGTAAATAGCTTAAATAGACCTTTTTTTGTTGATCTGGTAGCTGTAGGGGTGGGAAGTCGTTTTCTTTTAGTACGTTTTGGGATTCCCATTATAGGTAAGGCAGTTCTGTTTCATTTCTAGAGTGTTTTGTTTGTTGTTTTTGCTATGCCCACCCTGACGCTTGCTACCTTTTGAGTTTAACAAAAACCTGGTTGTTGTAAACCGTAATCCTGCGGCAGAGTTCGTTTTTCCTTGGGAGCAGGGAGTGTGGGCAATTTCACTTTCCTTTTTTTCTTTTTTTTGTGTTGTGCTCTGATATCCCACACAGCTCAGACCTGTAGATACAGGTCTGCGTCAAGGGCCAGTATAATCATGTACAGCTACTCTTGCAGAGCTCAAGAATAAAAAGTATCTTATTATAACAGTATCACCAGGCTAATATATCCCTTGAGATTAGCAGCATTAGCTTACAGATTTCAGAAAAATAAGTTCATGAAAACATTTGCTTATATAAACTGATTCGGCCTTGCCTGAAATTATTTCTAAGATAATAATCTTCTATTAAGATGACTTGCACCCCTAGATTTACCTCTTCTGTTAGGCTTCAGTAAATTATCTGTTTGTTTGTTTGTTTGTTAGTCAAGAAGTATGATACTATAGAATGACATATGAGGAAATCCTATGATTTTGTACTCAGTGTCGGATCAGGAGTTACATGGTTATTAATATTTTGAATTTACTTTCCAGTTCTCTTTTTTCCAGCCAAGTAATGTCTTCCAATGCATCTCTGTCCACCAACGAGGATAATGATGACATCATCATCAACTTTGTCCTCTACACAGTGACCATTGTGCTCGGCATCACAGGAAACGCTGTGGTGATCTGGATGGCTGGAATCAAACTTAAGGTGAATATAGAGTGTTTTAAATATCTCATTTTGTTTGTCAGTAATATCTTCTGTGTCTCAGTGAAAAATATAATTTATTACATACCATAGCTTTTAACCCCTTAATTACACAGGAAAGGCAGAAGTAGTTCATGAATAAAACAAAATAAAATAAATTCTTTAATAATCAGAAGCAAGAATATGTCAAACATTATACTCATGGAAACACACTCAGTGACAAGTTTATCAAACACTTAATTGAGTTGAAAACATCGTATTTTTATGCTTAAAAATGCTGTACAAAAAGTTTTAAAACTCTGTTTTAAAAAAAGAAGCAAGCAATAAAAACCCTGTAAGTCTTCACTGTGAATATCATGGCTAAGTACAGCACACTACATCTAAGTTAAAACCCTGAATAAAGCCATGTTCTTAACAAAACAATATCATTAACATAAGCGGTTGCTAGTAACTAAGACTTATGAATAGTATTGAGCAAAAGTCTTGAGTCAAACTTCATTTCTTTATGTACAGTATACAATACATCTGGAAAGTTTTTACAGCCTTTCACTTGTTCCCTAATTCCCCATGTTTCAGCCTAATTACACAGTAGATTAAAGTCATTTCTCACATCAAAATTCTACAAGAAAAACCCCATAATGACAAAACGTGTGCTTGAAATTGCCAGGATCTTGGCACAAACATTTATTTGGCTTTGCAGGCAAATTCCAGGCTGACAGATGTCAGTGACTTTGTTTCTCATCTGTTCTTGAGTTCCTTTAGATCAGGGGTGTCCAACTAGCGGCCTCAAGTGCCAGTGTCCTGCATCTTTTAGATATTACCCTGGGTCCACACACATGAATCAAATGATTAGTTCCTTACCAGGCCTCCGGAGAACTTCAAGACATGTTGAGGAGGTCATTTAGCCATTTAAATCACCTATGTTGGATCAAGGACACATCTAAAACCTGCTGCACACCTGCCCCTGAGGCCTGGAGTTGGACACCCCTGCTTTTGATAATGGCATGTGACGCTATCTGACATCTTTTAGGCTACTTAACTTTGTCAGGTAGGTTCTATTTAAGTGATTTTGTGCATGTTTTGCATGTCATTACCCTGCGTAATGGCAATTATCAATTACTGTTGTTCTCATATATATCATTTTTCCCTGCAGTGGTGGGAGGTGGTTATTAGCTTTTTTCACTGGAAGTTATTTTACTTTTCTGAACAGAGGTATTAATTCACTGGAAGTCTAAAAATAACACGAGTTAGAGTAAGTTTTTTTTATTGTGCTATGATTTTCCTTTTATATCGGCAAGAGCAAACTAAGTTTATGTGCTCTGGGAACTGGGTTTGGGCTAAAACACACCATTTCACAAAGTGACATGATTGCTAATTAAGAATATTAGTTGACACCAGATTTTACATCCACTTATTCACATGATCACTAGATGTGTGCATCATGGATGCTGCTCTGTTTATTGATAATGACTGTTTGGGGGGATAATAATATCAAAGTCTGGTTACTTGCTTCATGTAAATAATATATTATTTCACTTCGTTTCTTCTTCCTCTTCAGCCAGCAGTCAACAATGTGTGGCTGGTGAATCTGGCGATAGCAGATCTGATTTTCTGTTTCACACGAATCTTCTCCATCATCCAGATGAAGTTAGGACGGTGGCCTTTTGGTCTCTTTCTCTGCCAGTTTCATGGTTTCTTCAAACACACCAACATGTTCTGCTCTGTCTTCCTGCTGGCTGTGATCAGTCTGGATCGAGTGCTTTGCGTCCGTCAGCCCATCCTCATGAAGCGTCGACGCACCCTGTTCGCAGCGAGGGTGGTGGCAGTCTGTGTCTGGATTATAGCGCTCCTCTTCAGCATTCCCTACTTCACCTTCCGCAAAATCTACATGGACAACAACAACCAAACTAAGTGTAAAATGGTGTGGGTGGAGAAGCCAAAGGAAAACAAAAACACCAAAGTTGCTCTCTACTCCATGCAATTCATATTCAGCTTCATATTTCCCTTTATGGTCATTCTCATCTGTTACATCCTGGTTGGCCTGGGCCTCCGACGCACTCGCCTGTCAGGGAAATCTCGGCCCCTTCGTATATTAGTATGTTTGGTCATTGCCTTCTTCCTGTGCTGGGCGCCTTATCAGTGCCTTCTATTAGTAGACATTGTGTATAATGAAAACAAAGTGGTGAAAAAGTGGTACTCTATAACAAAGAGCATTGCTTACTTTAACAGCTGTGTGAACCCGTTGTTATATTTCTGTATGGGGCTAAAAGTCAAGGAGGGGTTTAGACAGAAACTCATGAGAGTTTATAAAAGGGCTCTGGGAGATGATATGGATGGCCAGATGGCTCAGCCAACTGATCCCTCTTTGGATTAAAGCTCTGGGTTAAAACAGAGAGTTGGCGAAAAGGAGTGGATGTAAATAAATTTTACCTTTCCCCAGAAAGATACATATCCTTATACATAACCATTAATATAATATTGAAATGCCAAAATAATTTTTTGCTTCCATTATATGATCAAAACCAGTATTTCAGAGTGAAACATAAAAGGTGGGAAGACTAGAGTAATGATAATCGATCAAATTAAAAGATTTATCAACAAAAGCTCAACTAAACAGGTGTGTGAACTCCTACCTTCCGCTAAACCTGTTTCACCATCATGATATTTAAAGTCAAGTCTTAAGAACAGTGATAATTTGTTTGTTGTTTATTTATTTATAATTCCTGCAAAATTCATATTGACACCAGAAAATCAATCATTACGTCATATTTTACATATTATATATTATGGTTTTGCCTTTTTCTTTTTTCTTTTGTTTATCTATAATTACCTAATTATATATAAACGGGAATAATTAAGATGTTAACCCTTGGTAAGTTGTTGCCAAAGCAGAAGTCAAATATCTTCAAAGGTTTAGGTCTGAGGAATAAATCTCACCATAAATGCCACCTGGTACCATTTCTGGAGTTTTAGACTTTGCTGATGGTATTTGCCTAATGTTGCTGAATTGTGTTGTTTTTTTGTTTTATTTTGCATAGTTATATTGCATTGACCTTTGCCACTATTTAAACTTAGTTATTCCTGAGATGCCTTAAAATATAATTCAACCATGCACAAAAGTAGTTAAATTTAAAAATAAAAATAGATAAACATGTAAGTTCCAGGTGGAGACCGGTGGAAGAGTGAGACTGGCTATGAATTGGGACCTGTCCAGACCTGTCTTAGCTCCTGCTTCCAATGAGCTGTGCATTTAGCCCTGGGCCTTCCGGTGTGCTCTGTGGACATGTTTCTAGGCTGAGAAGAGCTTGGCTGCGTTGTATATATTGTAAATAGCTTAAATAGACCTTTATTTGTTGATCTGGTAGCTGTAGGGGTGGGAAGTCGTTTTCCTTTAGTACATTTGGGGATTCTCATTATAGGTAAGGCAGTTCTGTTTCATTTCTAGTGTTTTGTTTGTTGTTTTTGCTATGCCCACCCTGACGCTTGCTACCTTTTGAGTCTAATAAAAAAACTGGTTGTTGTAAACCGTAATCCAGCGTTCGTTTTTTCTTGGGAGCATGGAGTGTGGGCATTTTCACTTTCTTTTTTTTCTTTTTTTTGTGTTGTGCTCTGGTATCCCACACGGCTCAGACCTGTAGATACAGGTCTGCGTCAAGGGCCAGTATAATCATGTACAGCTACTCTTGCAGAGTTCAGGAATAAAAAGTATCTTATTATAACAGTATCGCCAGTAGGGATGGGTATTGATAAGATTTTCACGATTCCGATTCCATTTTCGACTCTGTTTAACGATTCGATTCTTTATCGATTCTTTTTTTTTTTTTAAAAAGGAGAACACTAAGGTCGATTAGCTTAGAACTTTGTTTTATATCTTCTCTTTGAACAAGGTAGAAATTTAGGAGTAGCATGGCCTTACAAACCCAACAGTGAGATCTTAAGAGATCCAGCCTATGGCTATTCAATGGGGTGTCACAGGGTCCCCGGGGAAAGAAATTGTAAATGTAAAATAATAAAATAAATATTCTTCTGTAGCAATAACAAAGTATAACAAATTATTCTGTAGCAATTACACAAGAATATCCAGTAATGCCCCTGCCTACAATTAAACACATTCACAAATATTAATATTTTGAATTTTCTTTTCAGTTCTCTTTTTCCCCAGCCACAAAATGTCTTCCAATGCATCTCTGTCCACCAACGAGGATAATGATGACATCATCATTACCAACATCAACTTCCTCAGTCTCAGCTGACAGCAGGTTTCCCCAACTTCATGAAACTCATAAAATTTCATAGTGGTAAAAAAAATACTATAGAGGTAAAAGCTCTGCAGTTACAATAAAGAAAAAAGGGTTTACCTGTGGCGTCCCTAAAGACGCAACACCAGTCTCCAATGGAGCATTTCCTCCTCAGCCTTGTTCCTGCTCTGGAGAGCAGCTGGGTCCTTTTTATTCCTGTCTCTCTGTAAATACTTATATTTTATATGTTCATGTTTAATGTTTTTCTGTTTGAGAAATTTAATATTAATTCAAATAAATTTTTATAATGACTGTCTCAGTTCTACTACACAGCAAATGTTGGCACACGACTTGACACATTGTAGAATTTATTTCATTTTATACTAATGACAAAATATACTAATACAGTGGGATGCAAACATTTGGGTTAATAGCCATTATTTTCCTGTATAAATTGTTGGTTGTTACAATAAAAAATGTCAGTTAAATATATCATACAGGATTCAATTCAATTCAATTTTATTAATATAGCGCCAAATCACAACAAAAGTCGCCTCAAGGCGCTTTATATTGTACAGTAGATAGCACAATAATAAATACAGAGAAAAACCCAACAATCATATCATATGACCCCCTATGAGCAAGCACTTTGGCGACAGTGGGAAGGAAAAACTCCCTTTTAACAGGAAGGAACCTCCGGCAGAACCAGGCTCAGGGAGGGGCGGGGCCATCTGCTGCGACCGGTTGGGGTGAAAGAAGGGAAACAGGATGAAAGACATGCTGTGGAAGAGAGACAGAGATTAATAACAGATATGATTCGATGCAGAGAGGTCTATTAACACATAGTGAGTGAGAAAGGTGACTGGAAAGGAAAAACTCAATGCATCATGGGAATCCCCGGCAGCCTACGTCTATTGCAGCATAACTGAGGGAGGATTCAGGGTCACCTGGTCCAGCCCTAACTATATGCTTTAGCAAAAAGGAAAGTTTTAAGCCTAATCTTGAAAGTAGAGATAGTGTCTGTCTCCTGAATCCAAACTGGAAGCTGGTTCCACAGAAGAAGGGCCTGAAAACTGAAGGCTCTCCTCCCATTCTACTTTTAAATACTCTAAGAACAACAAGTAAGCCTGCAGAGCGAGAGCGAAGTGCTCTAATAGGGTGATATGGTACTACAAGGTCATTAAGATAAGATGGGGCCTGATTATTTAAGACCTTGTATGTGAGGAGCAGGATTTTGAATTCAATTCTGGATTTAACAGGAAGCCAATGAAGGGAAGCCAAAACAGGAGAAATATGCTCTCTCTTTCTAGTCCCTGTCAGGACTCTTGCTGCAGCATTTTGGATTAGCTGAAGACTTTTCAGCGAGTTTTTAGGACATCCTGATAATAAAGAATTACAGTAGTCCAGCCTGGAAGTAATGAATGCATGAACTAGTTTTTCAGCATCACTCTGAGACAGGATATTTCTAATTTCAGAGATGTTGCGCAAATGGAAGAAAGCAGTCTTACATATTTGTAAGTACAATAACCTCAGTTTTATCTGAATTAAGAAGCAGAAAGTTAGCGGCCATCCAGGTCTTTATGTCTTTAAGACATTCCTGCAGTTTAACTAATTGGTATGTGTTACCTGGCTTCATGGATAGATAGAGCTGCGTGTCGTCTGCATAGCAGTGAAAATTTATGCTATGTCTTCTAATGATGCTGCCTAGGGGAAGCATGTATAATGTAAATAGAATTGGTCCTAGCACTGAACCCTGTGGAACACCATAATTGACCTTAGTGTGTGAAGAGGACTCTCCATTTACTTGAACAAATTGGAGTCTATTAGACAGATATGATACAAACCACTGCAGCACAGTACCTGTAATACCTACAGCATGTTCTAATCGCTCTAATGGGATATTATGGTCAACAGTATCAAACACAGCACTAAGGTCTAGCAGGACAAGCACAGAGATGAGTCCACTGTCAGAGGCCGTAAGAAGATCATTTGTAACCTTCACTGAAGCTGTTTCTGTGCTGTGATGAGCTCTGAAACCTGACTGAAACTCAAATAAGCCATTCCTCTGCAGATGATCTGTTAGCTGTTTGACAACTACTCTTTCAAGGATTTTTGATATGAAAGGAAGGTTGGAGATTGGCCTATAATTAGCTAAGACAGCTGGGTCTAGAGATGGCTTTTTAAGTAAAGGTTTAACTAGAGCCACCTTGAAGGCCTGTGGTACATAGCCGATTATTAGAGACAGGTTGATCATATTTAAGATCGAATAATTAATTAATGGCAGGACTTCTTTGAGCAGTTTTGTAGGAATGGGGTCTAAAAGACACGTTGATGGTTTGGAGGAATTAATTATTGAAGTTAACTCAGAAAGATCAATTGGAGAAAAAGAGTCTAACTTGACATCAATGGTACTAAAAGTAGCTGTAGATAATATTACATCTGTGGGATGATTATTGGTAATTTTTTCTCTAATGATAAAAATTTTATTTGTGAAGAAGTTCATGAAGTCATTACTAGTTAACGTTAAAGGGATTGTTGGCTCAGTAGAGCTCTGACTTTTTGTCAGCCTGGCTACAGTGCTGAAGAGAAACCTGGGGTTGTTCTTATTTTCTTCAATCAGTGACGAATAGTAAGATGTTCTGGCTTTGCGGAGGGTTTTCTTATAAAGCAGCAAACTATTTCTCCAGGCTAAATGATGATCCTCTAAATTTGTGACATGCCATTTCCTCTCCAGCTTACGAGTTATCTGCTTTAGGCTACGTGTTTGAGAATTATACCACGGAGTCAGGTACTTTGGATTTGAGGCCTTAGTTTTCACCGGAGCTACAGTATCCAGAGTCGTACGTAGTGAGGAGGCAAAATTATTAACAAGATAATCGACCTCTGTTGGAGTAGCGTTCAGATAGCTGCTCTGCTCTATGTTGGTACAGGGCATTGAAGATGATAACAGTGGGTGGATTATATTCTTAAACTTAGTTACAGCACTTTCAGAAAGACATCTACTTTGATAAAGTCTACTCTCCGCTGCTGTGTAATCAATTATTGTAAATGTAAATGTTATCAGGAAATGGTCAGACAGCAGAGGGTTTTCAGGAAACACTGTTAAATGTTCAGTTTCTATGCCATATGTTAAAACAAGATCTAGAGTGTGATTAAAGTGGTGGGTGGGTTCTTTTACATTTTGAGAGAAGCCAATTGAGTCTAATAACAGATTAAATGCGATGTTGAGGCTGTCATTTTTAGCATCTACATGGATGTTAAAATCACCCACAATAATTATTTTATCTGAGCTGAGCACGAAATCAGAGAGAAACTCTGTGTAAGGCCCAGGTGGACGATAGATGATAACAAGTAAGACTGGTTTCTGAGTTTTACAGCTGGGGTGGACGAGGCTCAGCATCAGGCTTTCAAATGAATTAAAAGTCTGTCTTGGTCTTTCGTTAATTAATAGACTGGTGTGAAAAATTGCTGCCACACCGCCCCCTCGGCCTGTGCTTCGAGATTTCTGGTAGTTAGAATGACTCGGGGGTGTTGATTCATTTAAACTAACATAATCATCCGGCTGCAACCAGGTTTCTGTAAGGCAGAGTAAATCGATTTGTTGATCAATTATTAAGTCATGTACTAACAGAGACTTGGAGGAGAGAGACCTAATATTTAATAATCCACATTTCACTGTTTTACTCTTTGGTTCAGATGTGGATACTGTATTGTTCTTTCTTTTTGATTTTTTATGTTTAAGTTGTTTATTGCTGGTTTTTAGTTTGTTTTTTGTCTGTTTGGGAGCTGACACAGTCTCAATGGAGATGGGTTTTTGGGGGGGTAGCAGGAGGAGAGAAGCTGCAGAGAGGCGTGTAAGACTGCAACTCTGCTTCCTGGTCCCAACTCTGGATAGTCATATTTTGGGGGGTTTAATAAATTGGTCCATATTTCTAGAAATGAGAGCTGCTCCATCCAAAGTGGGATGGATGCCGTCTCTCCTAACAAGACCAGGTTTCCTCCAGAAGGTTTGCCAATTATCTATGCAGCCCACATCGTTTCTGGGACACCACTCAGACAGCCAGCAATTTAAGGAGAACATGTGGCTAAACATGTCACTCCTGGACTGATTGGGGAGGGGACCAGAGAAAACTACAGAGTCCGACATTGTTTTGGCAAAGTTACACACCAATTCAATATTGATTTTAGTGACCTCCGATTGGCGTAAACGGGTGTCATTACTGCCGACGTGAATTATGATCTTACTGTATTTACGTTTACCTTTAGCCAGCAGTTTTAAATTTCCTTCAGGCAATTGACTATGGTTGCCGGTGTCTCTAGCTTCACATGTCTGAGAACAGAATCACCAGTTACCAGAGTTTGACCCCCGGTGGGTGTGTCGCCGAGTGGGGAAAAACGGTTAGACACATGAACAGGTTGGTGGTGTACCTGGGGCTTCTTTTAGGACTATGCTTCCTCCTCACACACAGTGATATTTGAGAAGTGAAAAGAAGTTTACTGGATTTACAAAAAGTGTGCAATAATTTTTTAAACAAAATCAAGCAGGTGCATAAATTTGGGCACCACAAAAAAAGAAATGAAATATATGATATATGGGGGGCCTTTGTCTGGACGTGCTTCCCATCCAGAGCTCCACAGCAGAGAGGGAAGTTCCAGCGCTCCTGGAATCTCTCTGTGATGGACCGCCAGTCTGCAGTTGAAGGCACAGCCATGAAGTCGTCCACTAGACAGTCCCAGATGGCCGTTGCTACCTGGGGAGTGATCTGGCACACCGTGGACACATCGACTCTGAAACTGAACGCAATGGTCTTGAAGGAGTCACCGGTGGCAAAGAACCTGGACAGAATTGTTCAAAATTAGTATTATGTGTACTGCAGTTACAAAATACATTATTCAAATTCCAAAATACTTTTGTGATGTCAGATTTAAATTACAAAACAAATCTTACATAAAACATTTTGTAATTATAAGGATAATTACATAATATATATTAGATATAATATAAAACAGTCAGTTGTGTTTTGTTTTAACTTTAACATATCATAGTTTGATTGGTAGCAACCTTTACCACTACAGTGTGTCAATCACTCATAATTCCTAGACATGTCAATCAGGTGGGAATGAATGAGCTAGGCGCCATATTGTTTAAAATTTTATAAGTGAGTAGAATTTTAAAATAAAGGAAATTTACAGGAAGCCAGGGTAAGTTAGTTAAAACCGGAGTAATATGATCATGCATTCTGGCACCTGATAAAAGGCGTGCAGCAGCGTTCTGAACTAACTGCAAATGGTTAAAAGGAGCGTGTGGGAGGCCAAAATAAAGGTAGTTACAGTAGTCCAGTCTCGAAGTAATGAATGCATGAATAAGCTTCTCAAGGTCCTTGGGGGAAGAAAAGTCTTGGCTTTAGATATTTGATGTAACTGATAGAAACTTGATTTAACCACTGTAGATATTTGGTTCTCTAATGCAAAGGAGCTTTCCAAGAATACCCCTAGGTCTCTTACAGTCTGGGAGAGGTTGCTAGCAAGGTGACCAAGGGTATCAGTTAGTCGGTTCAGAGGGATATAGCTATCAAAGACAATGACCAGAAAAATCTTTCTCAGAGTGAGTCCTCTATGAAGAGCGGCCTTTCCTTATCACCAGTGGTCGCAGCCGCTACAGAGCGGCACGGCGCTATCATGCTGATGGTAAAAACACAGGCCTTTTCTGTGGTGCCGCCGTGCCGTGATCCCAGCCACCATCGATGAGTCAGAGGCCACCGGTAGTGATGTGCGATACCAGTGATTTCCTTTCCGATCCGATTCCAAGTAAAATTGAGGGTGATATCGGCGATACCGATCCGATACCAATACTTTTTAACATTAAGTTTTTGTACATTGTATTTCAAATTTTAGCTTCAAATTGATTACAGAACATCAGACTATTACAGTAACACTCCCTTATTCACAGGTTTTTGTTTAGGAACAACAGCATATTTACAGTTTTCCCTTTAAGTCTGCTCCGTTTTTTGCTCACAACCTCTCCTGCTTTTGAAAAGATTCTCTCTGCAGGTACAGAAGAAGCAACAATTCCTAGGTATCTCACTGCAAGTCTGCTTAGGGATGGGAATGGTAAATGGCCTGTATTTATATAGCGCTTTCTAGTCCCTAAGGACCCCAAAGCGCTTTACATATCCAGACATCCACCCATTCACACACACATTCACACACTGGTGATGGCAAGCTACATAGTAGCCACAGCCACCCTGGGGCACACTGAAGGTTAGTTCATGCTCTTGCCACCAAACCAATGGATCCTTATCTCGGGGAATCAGTTTTTCCTCTGAGTACCGGCGTATTTCAATGAGTACATCACTGGAAGCTGACCGGTGATGTTGGCTTGCAAGGGAGCTGCCCTGATGTTCACAGGCTGCTACAGCCCTGTGAATGAGTGACACAAGGGGAATAACTTTGGAGACTGAAACATGTTTTTCAGATGAAACTTCCTGTGTTACTTTACTACAGCCATAGTGCAACAACTGTTTCCTTGATCAGGGATAATTTTCCCGCATTTAGGCACCATTCATGCTTCCCTAAAAGGCAGAGGGCTGTGGTCACAGCTTCATTTTGCTCAGAGCCGCTCCAACATGTAAAAGACAGAGTTCCAGCGGGTATCTACTCACTGACTTAGCTTGTGCTCTGCCACTTTCAACTGTTGCAGAATATCCTTGAGCTTCTCTGTAGCCTTTGTGCTGTGGTGAAAAAAGGACACGATCACACGGCATTTTTCCAGCACCTGCACCACTTCTGGGACAGCTTTTACACTGTCCTTCACAACTAAATTCAGTGTGTGTGCAAAACATGGAAAATGCCTCCATCCAGCTTTGTGCACTGCAGCAAATCCCTGGAAACCCTGGTCCTCAACTATGGACAGAGGCTGGAGGTCCTTCCCAATCATCTCTACAAGGCATCTTGTGAGTGTTGCTGCTCTTGGGGAATCATCTACAAAGAAAATAAAATACAAAGGGCAAAACAAAAGAGGGTATACTGCACTGAATGTTTAATCTTTTTAGAGACATGTATGCAGTCTGTTAAAATAGCCTAAGGGGAAAGGAATTGATAGTTTACATTTACTTGCTGTTTTACATAGAATTCTGTGTTAATTAAATTCTCAGTATAACACACAATTAAAGGAATAAAATAAGTTTGTTAATACTTGCATTTTAAAATATTCAAATAACTATCAGTCATAAAAAATTAAACTGAGTGAAAATAATAATAAAGCTAATAGATAATAATACTATCTATAAAATGTTTCTCTTATGTATGAAATAATCTTCAACTGAATTTTTATGTTTTAAAGACTACAATGCCTGTTTTACTGCAAGTACTCTTTATATTTTAATGCGACCTAGCCTATGTACCCAGCATTTTCCTCCTTTGTACCTGGATAGTGCCTGCCTGCAGCACTAAATGACTCCGCGAGAGACGTCTGTCTCACCCTAGCAGCACCTGTCCCTCTCCTCTCATCCTCTTCGGTTCGCCTCTTCGGTTCGCCTCGACATGAGCTCATCATATTCTGTGTTAGATTAATTCTGAGATGTTTTACGAGGTTAGTGGTGTTGCCACAACACCTCACTGTCTTGCCACATACATCACAAACCGCATCTTGGCTGTTTGTGAAGGTAAAATATGTCCACACGTGACTTGCGTTCGACCAGTTTTTTTGGGTGCGGCGCACGCCAAGGGGCTGCAAGACATTTATACAGCCGTATTTCGCACATGACTATGAAAGGCGGAAGAGGAAGTAGTTCCTTCAAATGTAGACAATCCGAATGTTATAGTTTCTTTCCACTGTGTTCCTGTTAATGATAAACTACATATTTACCCTAAATTACTAAAATATCGATATTTTAATGTGAGAATCGATTCTAGAACATAAATGATTGGTATCAGAGGAATCGATATTTCAGGATCGATCCGCACATCACTAGCCACCGGGAGAATCAGTGGAGGCGCGGGAGATGCTGTCGGACATATCAGCTGGAAGCCGAAGCTCCTAGTAGCCAGGCGATCCGCTTCTTCTGTGAATGAGCGGTAATCCTTCGCAACCAGCAGCAAGGAGTTGACAAGGCCAGCTCGCACTGGAGCCGGCAACTATTTGTGGAAGAGATGAGTGAAGAATGATTCGTCGTCATCCATTCCTAGTGTGACCAAGTGGTCGGCGGGGTTATAAAAGAAATAATAAAATGACAACGCCACCTGAGGGGGAATTCTAGCCCCCAGGAAATATGAACTTTAAAAATGAAAAGTAATTAAAACAACAACAACAACATTTGCACAGGTTCAGGGATGCACACTGAGGCCGACTCAAATATTAACACAATTTTATTTATTAATGTAAAATAAAAACAAAACACTGAGAGCGCACTGAATGTCTAAAACGCTGTCCCAAATTACAATAAAAATAAACACACAACTGGGACTTACCAGCAGCGGTGGACCAAAAGAAAACCACACAAAAAAAACCTATAGTCTATTCACCTGGTGCTGTACAACAAAAGAAGTGTGGAAAACGACCCGCCACCTAAGGTCCCACGGCCGCTGGTAGATCCTCAGTTCGCTGAAATAAAAACACAAGACATACACATTAAAAGGATAAAAACATGGGACATAAGACAGGCTCTCTATATACTAAAAAAAGAAATTACAAGAAAAACGGAGATCTGCAATAAAACACACCCACATACACACCACAGAGCACAGATTAGAAGTACTTGTACTCTAAGAGCCAGCCCACAGCTGGTGCTGGTTCCGATTGTCCGTAGCCCCACTCAGTCTCGCGCAGCTCTCCACAACTGGGAGAAAAGGGAGAGGCAGTACCAGTTTTGTAACACCAGCCCAATATGCAGCTGAGGATCGCCCCGACCCGCCGCGAAAGCTGGAGTGAAACGATAGTCCAAAAGGGGCTTAGCGTGAGACCCTAAGCCCCCAGGGGCGAGGCGAGACAAGCAGCAGGAACAAAACTGGACAACCAACAGATCGGAACACAAGATAAAACAAGGCAAGACAAGACAGCAGCAGAGCAGGCGCCCGACTCTCTACGTAACCAAAGCAGGCGGTTGGTCCCCGAGAGGGCACGGCAGCAATCAAACCCTACAAATAAGAAAAAGGCAAAACTAACCTTAATCTTCTTTAATTTACAAAACTAGCAGCTATAAAGTAAGCGGCTTACCCCAGAACTTGGAGGCGCTGTACTGCACGGCGGATGCACTCACGCGTCTCCTCACCACGGCTGGAGCAAAGGAAAGAAAAACAGCCGCGCTGTAGCGGGCCGCAGAAATATAACTACTAATTGCTGACGTTAGGGAGAAATCAGAAATCGAAGGGGAGACCTACCTGTAGCAATCACACGACCTGATCGCCTCAGTAATTTAACCAACAAGCCAGCGTCTACCGCTGTATCGCACCAGAAGCTCGGGAGGAAATAATCCAACGAAAGAACCCGGCTTCTCTTTATACAGGTAAACGCCGCCCTGTAATCAATATACAGGTGGGCTCCTAGTTGACGTAAGCGCGCAGCGGGAGCAAGCACAGGAGAGAGAGAGAAAGCAGTAGCGCAAGTGGGGGCGAGAGAGAAAGGAAAAGCGAGTAGCCCTTCCGGCTACACTAGCAAGGACAGCATGCTCTCCATGAGCTCAGGAGTGGTACCATCAACCAGGCCTGGAGCAGGCCTGGTCTCTCAGCCCGCTCTGCGTCAGAGACGTAGTAGTGCTGCAGCAGCAGTGCCTTGAGAGCGATGTATTACCCCTGGGATCCCGGAGGAGGGTCATCACACGGCGGGTTAACAGCGCATCCAGCGAGGCCACCACATCATGGTATTTCGTAGAGCTGGGCCTTATCATACCATTCACGGTAATGCCGGTATAATGTCGGGCAACAATAAAAAAATGAAATATCGCGTTAGAATATGGGTAAAACGGGCATGCGCAGTGCCTTTGTTTTCATACGCACATGGTGGAAAAAGCGTGCCGGCAACAGAGAATGAGAAGGGCGAAAGTGGATCGTTGAATGAAACGGATGAACCAGAATTGGTTTGTAAAAATGCTGCAACTTCAGTGGTGTGGAACTAGTTTAGCTTTCGTCCGTCAGATACACAACAAAGCACTATTTTTGGTAGTGCATGCTAGTGTACTGTGTTTTTTGGAAAATACGGCACACTTAAAATCAATCCTTTGATTTTTCTGAAAATCCACAGTGCCCCTTATAATCCCGTGTGCCTTATGTATGAATTCAGGTTGTGTTTACTGACGTCGAAACGATTTTATGTGGTACACGAAAATCTGTCAAATGTTTTAGTACGACTTTGCTAAGCTACGAACCCGCACTGCTTGATGGATTGTCGCAGCATTATGGTACGGCTATCGTAGGCAGGAGCCTCGCGGAGTGATACGTACGATGCTTCAACATAATATTACTGTATTGCGTGTGTATAACCTTTTTAAGTTTTGTGGATATTATACATGGTTATGCTGAGGATTTCCACTGGAGATGCCTTTTGGTTAAACTGTCAGCAAGGAATTTGCATTTGCACTGTTAAACTTTTATATAACTTTAATGCACATTAAAAAACAGCTGCTTGTTTAAGTGAAAATACTTTGATTTTTTTTTTGCACTAAAATTGTGGCGTTGTAAAGTATTTTGTCTAGTGTCAAGTATATGTCGTCAGTTATATCGTTATCGCAAATTTTCAAATGTATATCGTGATGAATATTTTTGGTCATATCGCCCTGCTCTAGTATTTCGTGTCATTGGCTGAAACGCCAAGAAGAGCAAACTGAGCTTTGACGTGCATGAACCTTAAAGCTAAAAATCTGGCAGCCTAACCGCCACAGCAAAAATTAAAACGTACAAATCTGCTATCACTTCCAACATAAAGACAGAAAACTAAACAGCAGTGGCAATTGCAATAAACATGAGAACACAACCAAGGAGCAAATCCTAAAACATGAATAAACAGAAACCTATAATTCTCATAATGGTCACCAATGTAAAAGAATCAAAATACAATACAAAATACAAAATTAAACCAAGACACGAGAAACTCAAAATACTGGGTCAAAACTGACCCAGAACCGTGACAAGAACAACTGCAATATAAGGTTAGTCATTAATACACTGCTGCATGGGCTGGGCTGTAGTTACATCGTAAGGTTTTAAAAACGGAGCTTTAAAATTAATAGTGGTGATAAAAACCGAGAGAGGCCAACAGTGATCACTGACTGTCTGTAGGGGCATGTTTTAATGCTTTGTATCTTGTTCTGTTTAATCTGAACATGTTAAAAACACAACAGCCATAACAAATGCAGACTACTGTATATTGTAGTTGTATAGTATAGTTGTATATAGCATTTGTATTCTATTTTTATCTTATTGTATATTTTATTCTATTTTATTCTACTGTATATAGTATTTTATTTTATTCTATTCTGTACAGTTGTGTACTGTATTTATTCTTATTTTATTTTATTCTAATTTTTGCTTCATAACTTTTGCACTGTCCACTTCCTGCTGTGACAAAACAAATTTCCCACGTGTGGGACTAATAAAGGTTATCTTATCTTATCTTATCTTATCTTATCTTATCTTATCTTACTTTGGACCTGGAAGCAGGCTTCATCGGGTCATCATTGAAAGATTGGATATCCCACCTACTGTGAATGTTTTAATGCAGTACAGGTGATATTATTATCATCATGTCACATAATGTTTATGACAGTTAAAATAAACATTCATATAAGAAATAAAATTGTCTTTTGTAAACTGTACATGGTGTTAAATAGGCCTATGCTACCTGTACTTTACTTCTACTTTATGAGGTGGTACTTATTTTGAAAAGTTTGAAAACCACTGATCTACAACACATAAGATTAACTTTTTCTCTGTATGTGCTACGACAAATATTAAGTTTTACATCAACTGTACATTTCCCAACACAAAGACATTTTGTACACAACCTAAAGAGAAGTTATATAAAAATATTTAATAATTTAGTTACACAAATCAACATATATTTGACATTATTGCAACAGGGGAAAAAAGAACATAAATCAAAGCTCAGTTCTGGTAATATTCAATTTGCATTAACACAAGAGAAAGAAGAAGAAGAAGGAGAAGAAGAAGAAAAAGCACAGAAGAAAAAAAGTGTACAAAGTCAGTACAAAAACTGCTAAAAAAAAATAATAATAATTTGACACAAATAAATAATACATTTTTTGTATGGAACCCTATATGAAGGGAAAATTATTTTAGATTAAATTCATATTTTGAAGAATTGAATCTGAAAATATTTCCAAGATTTCTTTAAAGCAAAGTGTAAACAAGCAGAGTGTATGTAAATGCTCTATAATGGAAGGCTAGATTACATTTTTATAATTTTCCTTATAGATGTAGCGATTGCCCAATGTCCCACTAGTTTCTTGATGTTTTTATAAAATTCTACGATAGAAGATACTGTAGACAACTGTACTATTACCACTCATTCATTTAATTTGATATTAAAGTAAAAGCAGCAAACTCACTCTCACCAAGACTTTAGATTCTTCAAACAAAATGATGAATGACTGATCTGATTCGATTCAAATCAAATTCATTTCTATAGCGCCAATTTAAAACAACCTCAAGGCGCTTTATATTATAAGGTAAAAACCCTAACAATAAACCGACACCTTATGATCAGCTGGGGGGTGAGGGGAAAGAGGAGATCAAATCTTGGAACATTTACACTGACGTACACTTTCTTTTTCTATTTTATAGCCTTATATTGCTTATTTTGATGTCTTCAGACTGCAATAAATTGCGCTTGAATCAATGTAAGCAAAAAAATAAGTAGTACATGTACACTGTTAAAAAAAACATCTTAAAAAAGGTAATATTCTGGCAGCTGGGGCGCCAAAATACTACCGTTAAATAACAGAAAATAACTTTCTCATAAAAATACGGTTATTTCCAGTAATGACAATACAGTTTGTTGCGCTAATTTTACATGGGATCTTGCCTTTTCAAGTGATTTTAAACATTAAATTAGGAACATGTTAATGTGATTAAAGAATGAAATTATCTATAAATAGGAAAAAAAACAACCCAAATCCTAAAAAAACCAGTAATATTTCGGCAGCTGGGGCGCCAAAATACTACCGTTAAATAACAGAAAATAACTTTGTCATGAAAATACAGTTATTTTCAGTAATGAAAACAGAGTTTGTTGCGCTAATTTCATGTGGGATTCTGCCTTTTCCAAGTGCTTTTATCATTTTAACGTGATCAAACAATGAAATTACCTATAAACAAGGTCAATGAATGTGGTAACATGAATCATAATACGTAAATGTACAGAAATATACAGTTGGTTTAAATAATAATGGATTGCATGCCCTGGGACAGATTGACAGAGGCGAGGCTGCCATATCGCACCATTGGCCCCTCTGGCCATCACCAGTAGGTAAGGAGTCTTGACCACGGACACAACACCGAGAGTGTCCGAGCCGGGGCTCGAACCGGCAACCTTCTGATCACAAGGCAAACTGCCAACTCTTGAGCCACGATCGCCCTAAATCACAATGATAATAGTGAAGGGTCGTTCGCGAACGAAATGGCTCTTCGAGCCGGCTCCTTATCGCGAGCCGTGGGTTTTTTTCCTTTTCTTTCTCTCACCCTCTCTCTCGCACTGTTTTTTCCGCTTCACTCCGCACGCGAGCCTTGTGCTTTGCGCTGAGCAGAGGCGGGAGTTACAGTCGCAGTAGCAGAGGAACAGAGTGGGAGGGAGAGACAGAGAAAGAGAGCCAGGGACAACAACGTCACATTAGAAAGGTATAGGGGTAGGATTTAATAAGTTTTCTTCGTCCCACTCCTTTTCAGGTAATTTTTGTTTGTTTGTTTTTTGTTTTGTGCACTTTATGTTCAATATATGTATTTTGTTGTGCCTGAAATGAACAAATAAATGAAATGAATGAAATGAATAGTAATCATCCACAACTAGTTTCAGTTGCAGATGATAAAGGATTCAGAAAGTTTATTCATGCAGGCCCATATGACAGAGAATATGCATCTTCTTTTTCATATCTTAATTTATATTTAATTGTGCTGTGGTTTGCAGTGTTTTGTGTTGTTTCACTTTAAACTTGTTTAAAAGGAAAAGCTGAAAATTTAAATAGTTAAAAGTTGAACAGTGACTAGTTGGTTTTTGTATTATATGATTTATTTATTACATTTTATGTGGCGTGACTAAATAAAAGTATATTTACGGTGGCCCCTAGAGACAAAGCAGCACGTACAAACTTCACCTGTTGCTTTGGCATGCTCCTAGCAGCGTTTTCCTTCACTTCTGCATTTACATGTGGACGGGATTATTTTTTAAAACGAAAACGGAAAATCTCTGTTTTCAAAAATACCCGTGTACGTGTGGACGTAGCCCCAGAAGCACCTAAAAACTCCAAAACATGTACAAAAGACAACAGAAGTGCTCCAGAATGCTAGGCGCAGTGTTGAGCTTTTGTTACCTAGTGGCTACACAAGCCAGCAAGTACCAACAACCGGTGTGTGGTAGTAAGAGGTAAATGAACTTTTTTTTTTTAATTATTTGAATATATATGAGTGCTTGTGTATAAATACACAAACAATATACACATGCTTTCAACTGTGTAATTTAAGTGATCTATAGGTAGCTCTGTTTTGGAAGTTCAGTTAACGCTAGAAATGTGTTTTAGAGTTTGTACGTGCTTTTTGGAGTTTGTACGTGTCTCTAGGGGCCACTGTATATATTTATATATAAACATATATAAATAAAACCACTTTTTTTACATTAGTAATTCCTTTTGTGCATAATTTTATATTATTGTAATAATAAATTAATTAAAGCAACAAAGAGCTGGAAATCCCATCACTAAATGATAATAATGCTTATGTGATGTAACACAAGCTTATAGGAATACTTTTCCACACACTCATTCCCCCTCCCTTTCCAAACGCCTTCGACGCTTATTCCCTTCGATGCTGAGGGTGGATCGAGGAGACCAGCGCACAGGCTGCAGGACTGGATGTACTGTCTACATTGGCTGTCTCTCACCCTTTACCCATCCCTGTTGCTTGTCATGTGTTTCTTTGGTGTATTAAGAGTTTTTTCATGTGCTATGTGCAGAGGTGTTTTTTTCTGTTCTCGAACTGTTGGAGCTCAGTCTGGGGGGAGTTATTTTTTTCTCCTCATCTTTCCTCATTTGGTGCTTTTTCCATTGTTACACCTCTCTGACCTGTCTTCCCCATGTGATGTTTTGTGTAATGTATGTATGGTCGGAGGGTAAGATGGCGCCGCCATTGCGTGCAATAGGTCGGCAGCCTTATGAAATTTCCCCTTGTGGGACTGATAAAGGTATATCAAATCAAATCAAATCAAATCCATAGCATTACATTTGAATTCAACAGTTCAATCTTTCAAATAATGGACAGATATTTGTGAAATCATGATACATTTGTGAATGTATCTAAATATGCATATGTACAGACAGATGCATTTGATAATCATGAAAATGATGTTTTATTGCATTACAGTGATTTAACGTCAATTTAATTTGAAATGTGAAGTCACAGTCTATTTACGTAACTTTAATGATATTCTAGAAGAACAGAACAAAACTGTAAGATGCACAGTAAAATACTTTTATATTAGGATTTTTTCCTACAGTGCAGCCATACCCGCGACCTTGTGGTTGTTAGTTCACATTCATTGGCCGATGCTTAGCGTCATGTTATTTTGTGTCCCAACATCCAATGGCATGTCACATTGTTTTCATGGCCACGCCCTCACCCCAGGTGCAGAGGCCTATTTCTGTTCAGGAATGTTGTGAATACTTTGAGATTTATATTAATTGCAATTCCTACCCCTACATTTATTTTTCTTAAATATATAATTAGCACAGCGTGGCCGTGCAATGTTTTATATGTTTGTTTTTTTTTAGTTTTTATTCCTATTAATTATATTTTCACTTGTTACCTCTGAATTATTGAATCAGACCTAGATGACATGAAATTTTCAGCAAAATTATAATTCAGATACTCCTTTCTTTGTTTAGTTTTATTTTTAATTTTCATTAATTTTCGATCATTTTATATATTTTTCATAGTATTACATTTGAATTTCACAGATCATTCTCTCACATAACAAAAATTATGATACATTTCTGAATGCAGTTTTACAATCTAAATATGCATATGTACAAAAAAATATATTTAAAAAACAAGTAAATTGTGATTTACTATATTTACAGTGACAAAACTGTAAAATATACAGTAAGATACTTTGACATTACTATTTTTTGGAACAGTGTACTGACATTTTTGGTAAAATCTCACACAGCAGATATTTTAAAGTGCTGAACAGTCACGCCGGTTCATGAGGTCCTCTTGTGACTCAATATCTCTGTCGTTGGTCTCAAGGTCCTCCATGGAGCGATAGCTTGAGTCTGCATTAGAACTGAACTCATCCTTAAAGGCAATTGAACAAACATTAGTACAAAAATGGATTTCCATACTGTTTAAAGAATACAAGTAATCTATCTATCTATCAGTATAATTGCAAATACCCTTTTGCCTGGCAGGTATGACTTCTGGCTTCCAGTTTTCTTCCTCTCTTTGGGTTCCGTGTCCACAAAAGCTACATAATCGATGAGGGTTTGGATTCTGGATGAATGCAAAATAAGAATGTTAGACTGTCTCATTGACTACCAAACGACTGGGATTTGATCTAAGAGGTCACCTGTGGTATAGCATTGCAAGGAACTGGATAACAACCGTAACAGCAAATCCCAAAATGAACATAAAGGCAATTGGTTCAATTTGGATAATATCTCCTGTTTCCTGTAACTGAAGGTTTAACTTTGGGATGCAGATGGCAAAGGTGCTATTGAAGATCTGGAAGATGAAGGTTGCCACCAGCCAGAATGCATTCAAGATGAAGAAGGAAAAGTTTATCTGTGTGTAATAAGAAAAAGAAAGAGTAATTTAAGATTAACTACACGTGTTTTCCTGTAGGAGAAGTACCAAAGTTCATGTTGATAATAATGATACAAAGTAACAGTGCTTTCACCCTGGAATCCTAAAGATGTACAGTATGCCCCTTCTTGATAACACATCCTCCCACACTTACTTTATTTCTCAGCTCTCGGAGCTCATTGTCCATCTTTTTCTGTTTTTCTTTGTCATCAGGTAGAGGTTCAAGATACTCCTTTTGAAGCTCTTCCCAGAATTCCTTTTCCTCCTGGAAAAGACAGAAACATTTTCAATAGTTAAAGCCATTTGAAACTAAAGAAATGGCAAAAATAGCTTTAAAGGAAAATAACCCACAAACATTTCTATTGCATGTGAAATATAATTGGCAAGGTAAGCATTTGTGCTTGTTAAAGCACAGTAATTACAGTAAGTTCATCATCAGATGTGAGAAGTAACAAATACTATGTACAAGGTCCAACTGCTGTAACGAAAGAGCGCTAACTTCACTCGGAGATGGAGAAAGATAAGAAAGACAGGACAGGAGAGGAAGAAGAGAGGTTAGATTTAAAGGTAAGGTCAGTGGCATTTGATCAAATAGAAGTTCAAAGCTTATATATAAGACCTCATGTTTTTAAGTTAGATATTGGGTGTGTACATGTTTTTTGTATTGCGAAATATGAAACAACAAACTGAGGAAGACTAACTTTCATTTAAAGACTGGATGAAAATCTTCTACAGGTTAGTGCAGGATAAACAGGTAAGTTTGGATTTAAAGTAAAGAACAGTGGCCGTGGTTTCATGGTCACAGTTGGGTTAGATCATTTGTATCTGTATTTATTATTGTATTTGTATTTTTCTTCAGATTCAAGCTGAGTATAATTAGAATGAAAAAGTCAGATTAAAGTCTGTATTCCTACCTATTGATATTATTTTATCATTATGTTGATGTAACACAAGGACCAGTTAGCCTTGCTCAAAAATAGAAATGTCCTCTAAAGAGCCACTTTTTTCTTTCTTACTTTGAGTACATTTCAGACCTGGAACTTTGTTTTACTGTAACTTCAGTATAAAAGCTGAATCCATACTTCAACTTTTACTGGAGTATTTTTTAACAGTATTTAGTATTTGTACATACTGCTCATCGTCCGTTTTATAGATGGGAGTAAAGATAAATTCTGGACAGAGATCATGTAAACAAGGCAAATGAGATAATTGACAACACGTACACACCTGGTCGAGTGAGCCCTCTTGCAATTTCATGTCACTGTACAAACTCTGTAGCATCTCAATCCAGCCTGCTAATAAAAGGATGGCAAAAATTATTAAATCACAGCTGTATGTTTATCTGAATTCAAAAATAAACAAAAAAAACCCCCAGAATGAATTTCATGGACTTACTTTGAATGTTGTTGTCCAGCTTCAGAACATACCCCTGCTCTTCTTCTGTAATGGTTATATCCTCCACAATAGTGTTTTGGGCTTCAGGTTCAAGCTGCTCGGGTTCTTGGGCTGTGTTGTCCTGACTCCTACTGAGCTGTTCACCTTGAAATCTCTGGCTGGATTTTTTGCAGCATTTGACCCATGAGATGAACCATTGGCAGATACTTTTGGCTGCAAACAAAATCATACACATTCCATAAAACAGAAAAACAATAACATCTGTGAGTGTCATAGAAAAAAGGCTAATATCTCTTACCTTTCTGTGCTCTCGTTTGTGGCGTGAGAGCTGGAGGTGGGGCTGCACCAGCAGCAGGTTTTGTCTCCCTGGTGCCCCAAGACACATCGTTCATGTTAACCATGGAGTAGATGGTGAGCAGAAGGTAGGCGCTGGGGACGCAGATGATGTAGAGAAAGCCATAGAACACCAGATTAAATTCCTGAGGATGCATTGCTGCAGTGATTAGGTAAATGATGGCCATGAAGATGATGAAAATGCTGCTGGGTGTCAGGATGGTTTTCTCTTTCAACATTGATCCTGAATAAACAAGACAGTTGTTGAAGCAGGTTTAAGATTTTTTTGTCAAAACATTAAACAAAGTCTGAATAACATAATGCAAAATTTAAAGTTAAATCTGTTTAAACATAGCATACCAATAATAGATATTGCCACTGTCAACATAAGGAATGCATAACAGACACTCAAGATTGCTGCAATGATAATTTGAGTGTCTGACTTGAGCCTGAAACAAAGACCCAGGTAGATGGCTGGAGGTATCACAGATATGACCAGAGCAGCAGCAGAATTGATGTTCAAAACGAAGGTTAAACTACCTGAAAGATATTTGTCATGTTTTAAAGTTGTATCCATTTTTACCTCAAATGACATTTCAGTGGACACACATTCACATGTGCACAGGTGATTTTGTAAAACAAAAAGGTGATACTTACCTGAAACCAAAAGACAGATGGTGGAAGGTCCCATGATGGATGAAATCATACCAAACAGCTGGTAAAACATGAATGCTTTGGAAATGGATTGATTCCTCTTGGTAATAATTTTGGTGGAACCCAGCAGGTCCACCACATTGGCCATTGTTGAAGGCCCCCATCGCCGGCGCTGAAGATAGTTATGTTAGGGCTTATTTGCTAATAGCACAAGCAATGTATGGATAGGTGAATAATTCCTATTAAACTTGGAGTAAAAAAGGAGACTGATGCGTTAAAATTTTTTTATAACAACACAACACCAAATGCAGTATCATTAGAAAGGTTTTCACCTGGTTGTAGAGTTCCTTGAAGTCCATCGGTGCATTGGTGTAGGCATCAGATGCTGCATTGTACTCCACTCTCCATCCCTGCTTTAGTAGCAGAGTACATAACCACCGGTCTTCACCTGTGGTTACAAAATATATATAAGTGTGTGTGTGTGTGTGTGTGTGTGTGTGTGTGTGTGTGTGTGTGTGTGTGTGTGTGTTGAAATGCTACTATGCAAGTAACCCCGGCGGAAGGGGTTACATGAATGGGATGAGGGACCTATGGAATCTTTGAGCTACTAGTTTGTTTGCCGTCAGTATGGATGTTGGGTATCAGTGTTCCAACATTCTGAAGAAGGGACTGCTCTCACAGCTAGAGATTAACAAGGTACAACACACATGCTATGGCAAGGGGGAGCCAGGATGACAGGTGTTGTGGAAGTTTTCCATTAAATAAAGCCTGCAGACAAGCGGTGAGTGCTAGCTAACATCTTTAATCAAAACACAAAGAACGGAAAAATCAAGCTTGGTGGAGCCTGCATGATCACGGTGCAAACGGTCAGCAGAGTCTCCCTGAGCCTAACACGGCTCTCAGTTGAAAACCTTCTTCAGGAACAAAAGGCAGTACAGCTGTTTCACACTCCCTTGCTACCTCCCAGGGTCCTCAAAGAGGCTAAAGATTCTTCCTGTGGAGTTGTCTGCTTCCCCCCAACTTCCTTACCAGACCCCCACTATCTGTCTTACTCTATGAGTGTGAGACATGCTAAAATCTAGTGGCACCAAGGCATTATACAATAAAATAATGTGATTAACACAAAAATAAAAGAAATTCCTATACACAGGTCAGGGGGGAGATATCATTACCCCCAGATGGGTACCAAGACCCAAGTGTGATAGAAGAAGGATTGCGAGATCTGAGGAACTGATCTGAAGGACAGAATCAGATAGAAGTGTTCCTTCTTCCTGATGTTGCTGTCACAGCTGCCGTGGCGAGCCGTGTGGTGTTGGAGGAAAGGACCCAAAATGCAGGCAAGCGACTGATGATATGAGTGAGAGTTTATTTACAGAGTGGCAGAGTGACAAAAACAGGCAATGAAGCATGAGCAGTTACTGAAGAAAACCTAAACTGGGAAAAACTAAAGAGCAAACCTGAAATCATCACGAAACAGAGTGAGGGGCAGAGAGACGCAGACTAAGGAACAGGATACCAAGAAACACAGGGTAACACAGAGGATGAACACAGACGACGCAATGAGGGACACAGGCAGACACACCCTATAAATACACAGAAGGTAATGAGGGAATGGCACACAGGAGGGAAGCACAGCTGAACCTAATTCACCAGACGAGATACGAACCTTCAAAGTAAAACAGGAAACACACAGACTGTTTTACAACACAAACACGTGGACACGAACAGAGCACCGAGGACAGACACAGGTAGGGCTGATAAAACACTAAACTCCAGGTTCAACCCTAAACTAATACAAAATCAGAATAAACACAAAACACAAAATGAAATCCAAGGAAACACAAAATGCTGGGTCAAAATGACCCAGGATCATGACAGTTGCCAACATTCGATATCACTACGTCTATCACTACAGGTGTCTTTTTCTGCTTGGTCTGTATCTGGAAGTCCCACAGGATCTTAGCTTAGTCATAGGTCTCTCATCTCTCTAATGTACCCTTTCCTCTTTGGTTACTTGCGTAGTGGCATTCCAACAGCACCCTGTTTTCGTCTCTTGCATACCAATGCTGTATTATTCTAATAGCCCACTTCTCATCAAGGTGCCAAGCTTGAAAGACAGACTGCCCGCAGTGGCGAGAGGGGAATAAAAAGTATATACAAAAATATTTGAGTGGTCTTTAAACTGTTTACATTTTTTTACCTTGGTCATACTGGATGTAGTGACTGGGCTCTTTGGACTCGGTAGAATATGTCTTCATCACATTGTCATCCATTAGGGCCTCTGCTCTGAATAGACTGAAGCAGCCGGGGCTGCACAGCACGCAGCCAATCACGTGCTCCGCTGTCTTCTGCAGCCAGTGACTAACAGCATACTCAAACTTCTGGAACCAAACAACAGGACCTGCAAAGGAAATACAAAGTTACGTTTAACTCTCTACAATATCTACTGCTTTAAGCTGGGTATTTTTGTTCTTCTAGTTCTGTGTGCCTTTTGATTGAGCGCATTGTTTTGGGCTCTAGAAAGCCAACTCTGAAAATATGTAACCTGTAAAGTGGAGTTGAAAGCATGCAACAAATTAAATTGATGGAGTTGCATCAAATAATTTTCTATGCTAAGAAACTATCTTGGGGCCCAGACGACAGAAGCGACTTGTATGCATGATATTGTGCACAGTTACATTTTCTCTCCACCTTTTGCTTTTTTATAAAAACAAGATGTACCTCATCTAACTGCTGACCCAAATGGGTGATTTTGCATTCATTTTCTCAATGAACATGTCACTTATGATATCAATAATTATTAGTTGTTGGAATGATGGCAGCCATTCAGAAATTATTAGCATGTCTTCCAATCCAAATCTTTAAAAAATCTCAATGACATCTTACTCATAGGTTTTTTTTATTTTATTTTGTTACTATGTGCAAACCTGATCCAGTGGGATGAATCCGGCCACATGCTGCCCCAACATGAGGGTATATTCTCAGACGGTCGATGAGCAACATCACAGAAGCAGGCTGGAAGTCAGTGTCCCCATCCAAAGCCAGGATGTAGGTGTTGTGCTTCTTTTTCTGGAGAAACAGAGACAATTTGCTTTGTTGTACCCTTAAGCTTTGGACGTTTTTTATGTACCATGAGGGCTGTTTGCAAGCATGTTTGAGCAAATCAGAAACTTTCTCTTCCATCTCACCTGAGCTTGTTCTTTTAGCTTCTGCTCATCCTCTCCCTTCTGCCAACGAGTGTAAAATTTTCTCGTGAGTTTCCAGCCCAGGAGATAGTAAAGATACATGATCTACAAAAAACACAAATAACAATTAAAAATCCTATCTTTTTTACAACTCTAGACATCAGATGATCTACATTACATGCAGGAGTTAATTATTTCCCTACCTGAGACCATCTCTTTTTGTGACGGATAAGTTCTTTATCCTTGAAGTGAACCACAATTTTGTTCCCTTGAGGCATGTTGACAATAAGACGACCCCCATATGGCGTCTGTATGATTTTCTGATCAGGGACTTGTTGCTGCTTTTTGAAGAGCTTTTGATCAATGTTCTTGAAGATGCTGATGACACACAGTGAGACAACATTTTGTTATTAAATTCATAAAAAGTCCAGGATGGTAAAATGAGTCCTGGACTTAAATGCATTAATAGAAGACTGTATGTAAACATACCCAAAAACCTCTTTAATAACTTTTACAAGGTCCTTGGCATATTTATTCAGATGGCGACTCCCCCCAACAGCTTCAAATGCATCATCAAAGTAGATATGAGCTTTAAAGGTGAAATCATTGCTCTTTGGGTCTTCTTTTGGTCTGTACTCGTCCAGTCTGTAAGGAAAAGCATGAACAGGAAGTGTGGGGAAATCCACAGCAAGAAAGTCAATTTGGAAGATGTTATGATTTTAATACTGTAAACTGGCTGGGCCAAAGATACATATTTATCCCACTATTTTTGAGTGTAACATTGGTACTTTTCACTATTGTTGGTTTTTCTTTAACTATATTAAACCCTAATTAAATTTCATATCATCTTAATGATAAACCTTTAGTTTTTTCACATTTTATTTGCAGTGCTTTAAGGAATCATAGAATTCATGTTTAAGTTTCCATGTGAAGAGGGGAAGTCCAGAACATAGTAGTAACTCATGAGAGATTGAAGTTAGAGGAATAGCAAGATGATTTTTTTTTTTTGACAGAATCAGTGAGACTCACCTGAATATTGATATGATAATGCTCATCATCTCCTCGTAGGTCTCGTGCCACATGGTCGCACACAGATACACCTTCACTTGTTCAACATCCCTTCAAATAAAATATTTATATATTACATATTTGCAGTTTGAAGAATTGACAGTATCATAAAATATTGCCTAAACCAGCGGTCGGCAACCTGAGCCGCATGGGGCTCTTTAGTCCTTATACTGCGGCCCCGCGTGGTTTGGGACAATAAATGTAACCCCTATAGACATGGTTACTAGTATTTTTTGTTTTTACCTTGTATTATTATTTCCGACACTCCTTGAACACACTTTGATTTTCCGTAGTTCATTGAATGCAACAAAAGCAGCTGCTGCATTAAGCTAGGCAAAACGGAGCAAGACACCCCAGAGCAATTAACAAGCTACACAGCGAGTCTTTCGATATAAAATAAGTGTTATAAAGTATTTTTAATAGTCTCTATTTTTTCTCTCCGCCTCTTCCTCTCTTGCTCCACCCCTCTGTCTCTCTCTCACTCTCCTCTCTCCCCAGGACACAGCTGCTCTTGATTAGCCTAGTTGGCCACCTGAATCCAGTCAGTAATCACCTCTGAGGCTATTTAAGCTGGGGATGAGCTGTGAGCAGGGTGGTTTTTCTCTGGTGTCTCCACATGGGGTGTTCTCTGGTGTCTCTGCTTTGTAGTGATGGCCAAATGAAGCTTTCCTGAAGCATTGAAGCTTGTATTGAAAAACGGTTCATTACTCGAAGCTTTTCAACACAGTCCTCTCCGGTGACATCTTGTGTCCAAAAATATGAAGAGCAGCTTGAATCCACAAAATAAAACCAACTGCTTCATAATGATAGTCCACTCTACAGAGTGGAACTCTGTCTCATATTGGGCTGCTGTTGTGTTGCTTTGAACGCGTATTTTTTGGTGTTTAAAAAATGTAGTTTATTTGTTTAATAAATAGTTTTGCCCAGTAAACTTTCCTTGTGTGAACATGTACCATGGTTTGGTCTTTATTTGCTTGTGACTTCTTGATGTTGGTAAATACAATAATTGAAAAATACCATGTTACATATAACATACATATAATAATGCACATTATGCAGTATGCTTCTGCTGTGAGGTCCTGCCTCCATGTACTTATGCAATTAATCGCTAGACGGGTATATTTATAAATAATATTATATTAGGGAAATTTTCCTTTACATAATTTTGACCAGGGGGTAGAAATGATTGTGAAATGGAAAGGGAAAATGCTTATGAACTTGCAAATTAAAACCATGATGCATTTAAGGTAACCCTTTTTCATTTTTATTTAAGAAGAGAATTTGTTCCACTGTGCGATGGCCGAACCTCTTCCTTTTCGTGGAGATAATTTCTCCTGCTTTAAGGAAAATCCCTTCACATGGCACTGAAGAGGCTGGAGTGCAGAAAAACCGGTAGAGATGCAGTTATGCAGTCTACCTGGGCCCCACAAACTATCAGCTGAAGGGATTAAATAAATTAAATTGCGGCACATTTTGTAGACTAACGTTTTAAGATTATTTTTTAAAATAAAATATATCTTTTTATAACATTAAATGTTACGAGTCAAATGGAAGTTTTTCTAAAGTTATTTAATGATATTTATATTATGAAAAGCAGATTTTTGACATTTTAAGTTTTTCCCGTTTTCATATAAAATAAACACGCGCAAAACAAAAGCAAATAGCCAGAACACAAAGCTGGAAAACCCACCGACCAAAATCAACTCAAAATACTCCCACACAACAGAACCAAATCTCTCAGTAGAATGATCAGTGGTTCGCTATCTGTCACCATCAAAACACTCCACAAATCCCGCGAATGATTCACTTCCTTCCATTTGAATCAGGTACCGAAGCAGTTACGTGCGTAATGAAGCTTCGGACGTCACTGGTCACGTGACTTTTGCCAAACGAAGCAAGCCTCGACACAGTGCTTCTGAACCAGTGTGTTGTTTTTTTTCGACACACGCTCCGGAGTGTCAGCTTCAAGCAGGCCATCACTACTGCTTTGTGTTCTTGGTGTGTGGTTATCCTGCCTGAAGTGTGGAGTTGTGGAAGCAGTATAGCTGCTTTACGTGAGTAGTGTGGGCTTGTGGGCCTCGGCAGCAGTAAAGCTAGCTGCTGCTAGTGACAGGGTGAGCTTGTGGGCCCCTGGAAGTGCCTCCTCGTGGTGTGGAGTTTTTGTTTGGTTGTTGTGTTCCTTGTTGTTCCAATCTTTTTTCCTTTTTCTAAGTGTTGTTGTTAAAACGGCGTTGCCGGCTCTTTATGTTAAGATTATCTATGATAAAGACTTTTATTTACTAAAAACGACTGTCTGTTCTCCTTTCATCCTGTTCTGGACCCATTTGTTACTGGCCCCCTCACTCGCATGCCTAGACGTAACACGCATACAGCCGGCTGTAGCTTTTCAGCTCACAGCCCGACAACACAACTACATAGGTGGCACAGACGTTAAGGTGGCGAGGCGTGATTGCGGTGCCGCTCAGGTGCGTCCGACTCCCCTACAGCGGCACTGCAGACCACGCCCCACCACACACATTAACCAGGTAAAATACATATTTAGGCAGAATTGTGCAAATATGTATTTTTAAATTTTTTAGCAGCATAGTGTTTTGTTTTTGTTTGTTTTTTTCAATTATTTTTTAAAAGTCAGGTCAAGGCTCCAAAAGCCCAAAGGCGATATAAGGATGGCAGCTCACAACAGTTTTTGTTTGCTACATGGATCATTTTAGTTCAGCTGGATGTCTTTCCTTTTGTTATATTTCTTTAAAAGTTCAAAATGTGTTAATTACATAAATGAAATGTAATTTTCTCTGTAGCACACACCTTAGTTGTTCACGCAAAGCATGAAGGTTAAAACCATATATACAGTGTTATCTTCATTTTAGATGTCGAAAATTATTTGCGGCTCCCAGTGTTTCCGTTTGAGTGGAAACCAGGTCCAAGTGGCTCTTTGGGTGTGAAAGGTTGCTGACCCCTTGCCTAAACCTAGTCACAACTTATACAAAGCCCATGTCCAAACAGACATAAATGAACCACAGAAGCACAATGGTAGAACAGTGGTACACACACTTACTTTTGTATCCTTTCTTTGGTCTGGATGTCAAATCGTGTGTTGAGGAGAAGGGACTGCTCGATAAAGGCTCCCTCATACAACCTCCTGATGAGCAGGTCTTGAGTCCTCTCTATGCGGTGCACATTGAGCTTCCAGAGATACAGGGTTACCAACACAAAGCCAATCCACCAGAACACTGCTGAACCTGAAGGAAGATAAGGAAAATATTATTCATTGAACACTTTTTTTTTAGATCAATAAATATGCTAATAATTTATAACAGCTCTATTTTATTACCTGTGAGTATGCAAATGTCAGCTATTTTGGACATGTCAAGGAAGCACAGAGTGTGTGTAACATCCAGCACCAGATGTTGAAACACAGTGTCATTCAGGCTTTGATTCCTTCCATCAACAGCCACCTTACAGTAGTCTGTGAAGTTGATGTTTGCTGTTCCATTCAGGCTTGTTCTGTAGTCCTGATAGTAAACAGTAACTGGAATGACCAGCAGAGCCATAACAGCCAGAGAGGCCAGGTATAGAGGAAGGATGAAGCATCGCCGCAAAGCATGCATCTTGCAGGCTGCCAAGGCAAACCAGTGGCAGAGTGTTGAGGAGAACAGCTGGACCCCAATGATGATGGCTATAATCTTTGTCTCACGGCTTGGGATGGAGGTCAGAATGCTCCAGTCCATTTTAGCTAGTGGGACGTAGGCCCCAATTACACAGGCAGTCACAACGATCCTGATGAGGCTGGAGAGAATGTACAGTATGTTCTGGCACTCTTCTATGTCACTGCAAAGGTTCTTGAGGAAGGTGAAGCTGCTGTTGTCTGAAATTGTTTTTTTCAAGTAGCTTTCCCACGAGTTGAAAGACACCAAAATGGACCCTCCAACAGCTAGCCCCACCCAGATGGCCATCTTGATATCAGAAGGATTCTTTGTAATATATAACAGAAGAAACAGGACATAACCAATCAAAATAAAGATGAAACCAAAGATGCAAGGCATCAGGAAGCGGTTCCTTTGTTTGGCAGAACACTGAGCGACCAGTTGTAGGATTGCAGAGATGACAGCTACTCCGTTGAATATTGTCACATTGGTCACAATGTCCAAGTGTGGCATCGCCACGATGGTGAGAATTGATGCACCTGCAGAAACCAGAAACTCAAAAAACAGAACCTAAAGAAGAAGCAGAAGATGATTACATTTCAAAGCATGATGAGAAAAAAAAGTTCTACAAATCTACAAACTTTCTGTTTTTAGCATCAGTCAAAGTTTTCTTACTAGGGCTGAAGTTGTTTTTCTGGGCAGTTTAGATGTTTCATCATATTTCCAGATGCTTTTGAGGAATAGAAATACACTGGAGGCGATGAGAGAGCAGCCGATACACAGCAGTGCAACAGGTTTCTGTTCAGGAGGGAGAGTCTTTGTGCCTTCATTGGACAACGTGATTAGGAGGAGAAAAGACGTCTGTAAGAGAGGAAAAGAAATCTCTGAATATGTCAGTTATGAGTGCAGTGATTTGGCAAGGTAAAATCAACAACTGCTCTGTGTGATTGATTCCTTAGAATAAGTATAAATATTAATATCTATCTTTGTAGCTGCAGTATTATGTACATAATAAATATCACATATGTTAACAAATTTCCAAAAAACAACAAACCTTGCTACATAATGCTGATCCAAACACAATAACAGCTACAGCAAACAAAGAGATGATCTTCAGCAGTTTGATCATTTTCCATGGTGTCTGTTCATCTTCAATGATTGGGACCTCTTGACAGATGTCCCACGGCCTCCTGTATGAAGAGACAGAAAGTCAAAGTCTGACGTAGAAAGACATGTAAAGATCGTAGTTAAGTGCAAATTATTGTGCCTGATAAAATGTATTAAACTTGTTAAATGTGCTGAATAATGTCAAATGATAAAATTAACATTTCATAAATGGTACAGATATTTCTTACTATTTCTGTGTTATGGCTAATAGGTTTTACTAGTTTTTTGGTAAAACATTTAAATTAAAATATAAAAATTACATTTCTTTACAGATCGTACTTACTTTGGTAGATCTCTTTGTTCCTCCATGGTGAATACAGCAAATGAATGTCTTTGTTTGGAAGCACTATATAGCTGTTTAGGTATGAGTCGTCATGTAGCCACTCCCACATGTACGGGAGTAAAACGTAGTTCTATTAATCTGCGTTTGAACTGGAACCGGATGTAAGTCCCAAAAACCGGAATTTTGGAACTGAAATTGAATTGTAGAACTGAAACTGAATGGTGAGAAGTGAAACTGAAATTATTCGAGAGCTGAATTTTTAAAGGATAAAATGCAGTTTCAAAGCAAATCAATTCATTTTCAAAATATAAAATTCAATTTCAAGTTAGTGATGATCATTTTCAAACCATAAATTCAATTTCAAATTAGACTAATTCAAATTCAGTTTTCAAAAGCTTTTATTCAAGTTACAATTCAGATTCAATCCGAGCAATTCAAATTCAGATTTAACTTAATTAAATTCAGTTTCTGATGGCACAGATTTCTGCCCATAGATCTTAACTATCAAATTGGCTCAGTAGTGGTAAAACTAAATTCTTGAGAATAAAGAAGCTTTGAAGTAATGAGAAACTTTGAAGTAATGAGAAGCTTTGAAGTAAGGATAATGAAACTTTGAGAAAAAGACAGTACTGAGCTTGGTGCGCTGTGTGGACTTATATCAGAGTGATAAGTCCAAAGGTTATGACCTGGTGGTGATTCATTGTGTTTAAAGAAGAACAGGAATTAGAAAAGGGAGCAGCGTGGCTGCTGACTGAACTGAGGGCAGTGTGGCTGCTGACTGAACTGAGGGCAGTGTGGCTGCTGACTGAACTGAGGGCAGTGTGGCTGCTGACTGAACCGCTAACTGAATTGCAGACCCAACGTTAAACTGTGGTGAAAGTGTGGATGGGAGAACATGATCAGGAAAAACTGTTTCGGTGAGGTTTACAGTTTCCCCTGAATGAATCAGTGCAGGTGAAAAAGGGTCCCAAACATTTCCATTCTCTAAATTCATAATACCAGGCTTGGAAACAGAATGGAAACAGTCATTAACACAGAGCGTGGGATCAGGAGAAACAGTCTTTGAAGCAGCGGCCATAGAAAAACCACTATCATCTTCAGTGGAAACACAGAAAATGGCCCCAGAATAAATCGTCCTTGTTTCTGGCAACGCAGAAACAGTGTCCCTCTCACTCACCACTGCCGGTGGCTTAGATGTCCCGACATCCGGCTGTGGGGTGCTAGGCCGACGGCGCGAACGTCGCTTTCTTTTCGGAGACGGCTCCGACGGGCCGGGTAATCCCTCGGACGGCGGTTCGGATGGCACGTCCTCCGTGGAAGCGAGCGGGCGAGCGGTAGTGGCGGGGGGTGAAGGTGGAGTTCGTGGAGGATGAAGTTTTGTACCAGCGGGTGCAGTGAGTCCAATAGCCAGGGATAATCGGAAATAAGCTGTTGTAGCCTGGCTTCCAGAATGCAGAGAAACGTTTCTCCCTCATGCTCTAACCACAGGTTGATTCATTTTGAAGCTGAGTCCGTTATGAAATTCCGAAGCTCCGTGGGTGGGGTGACTGCCGATGGATCCATATCGGGCTGGTCCGTACTGTCACGGCGAGTGAGAAGAGCCGTGTGGAAGAAATGGAGGAGGATCCAAACGCAGGCAGTCGTGAAGGTGGTTTATTGAATAAACGGCAAAGGGAAAATGGCAAACGAAGACAAACTAAACTATACATGGAAGAGGGAAAGAAGTTGGAATGGACTACTACAAATAAACCCAATGCCTAACAATGAAAAATGTAAAATAAGAACAATAATAATAATAAAGATAAAAGATGAAGTAACAAGTTTTTAGTTTTTTGTTTATTCCAAAGGATCATCCAGATGTCTGTGACATGTGATGACAAACACCATAATGGAAGGCCTTTGTCATCACATGCTTAAACTCATCATATATTTTTGCATATGCTGAACAGGCAGTCAGACCAGCTGTAACTGCATGACTGCTATGTCTTTGAAAAGGTGAAGAGCCTGAGGCCGGTGACAGTCCAGGTCTACTCTAATTACATCCTTACGGTGGCTCACGGGACAAGGCCACATTCCTGTCCTGCCAGAAGAGAAGAGAAACTTCAGAGTCTTCATGAAGTTCAACCACACCTGTCATATTCCATATGACAGGGGTCTCAAACGCCAGTCCTCGAGGGCCGGTGTCATGCATCTTTTCCATGCCCTCGAGGACTGGCGTTTGAGACCCCTGCCGTATGGTGTTCATGCAGTTTTCTACCCCACAGTTACAGCATGTCTGAGAGCACTTTGCAAAATAACACATTCTTATAATTTCACCCTCAGATGAGCCAAGCTATGACTGTCAGGGAAGGTGATGTAGGTACAGAGCATGTGAGAGTGGTTAAGTTAATGTCTCTTGTCTAGATGAAGGCACAGGAGGGATCAATAGCACGGCGTAGAGATTCAGTATCTTCAGTCTTCAGTGGACACTCCATTTCTGGCACAAAACACCTGTAAAAGATGGTCGATTTAGGAGGTGACATGACAACTTCAGCCTGTCAAACATAGCAATGGAGCAGTATGTTAAAAAAAAATCTAATTAAGCATGCACTCAGTACCCTAAGAATTATTATGGTAGTTAAACACAGTGATAGTTGTATATCATATTATATCACTTCAAACAGAGGTGATCCAGTAATGCTGCACTAATGAATTAGACTAACTATTCACTTTAGCTAAAGTTATTAAGTGCGGACTGTGTTGGTTTGGATGTTGATAAATGATCCAGGAAGAATTGCCCTGGGTCTGTGTCTGTGTGTTGTTCAGTAACAACATACGTAGTTAAAAACTGGGCGCTGCTCCTTCCTCTTTTTAGTTTCAAAAAACGAAGGGTGTTTGTTTCACTTTAAGGTTGGATTATGAATTACTGTGTGAGGAACGGTTTCACTTTTGACTAGGGAAATAATATGCTTACTTTTTGGTCTATGAAAATTGAACTACAGTGGGAAGGGGATCTCCTGAATGTAAGAGTGGAAGATCCCGTAACATTCCGGTGGAGAGGCCGGGGTAAAAAGAGTGAGCTCGGACGAGGGAGTCCGAGAAAAGGACACCTTGAGTTGAGCAAGGTGTTTAACTGACTCAGGATTTCAGAGAATCAAGTCAGCTGTGATCTTGAGTTCTAATGGTAAATTGATTTTAAAGGAAAATCAATGTTTACCATGTTGAAGTAATTCTGATGATATTACTAGATGTGCTGTGATACATGTGGACACATAATGGTGTTGAGATTGATGGATCGGCTGCGGTCGACCTGATAAGTTAATACTGGGTGCACTGAGACAAGAAACTGGTTTTAAATCTTCACTGGCTGCAGTGATGTACATGTGCGGAAGATTACTGGACCCAGCGAGGTCCATTTGATAAAGTTCTTGGGCAGATAAATGACAGAAACAGTTTCTGAATTTTGAGGAGAATTCTCTCGGTGCTTGGTGCGCTGTGTGGACTTATATCAGAGTTATAAGTCCAAAGGTTATGACCTGGTGGTGATTCATTGTGTTTAAAGAAGAACAGGAATTAGAAAAGGGAGCAGCGTGGCTGCTGACTGAACTGAGGGCAGCGTGGCTGCTGACTGAACTGAGGGCAGTGTGGCTGCTGACTGAACCGCTAACTGAATTGCAGACCCAACGTTAAACTGTGGTGAAAGTGTGGATGGGAGAACCTGATCAGGAAAAACTGTTTCGGTGAGGTTTACAGCTTCCCCTGAATGAATCAGTGCAGGTGAAAAAGGGTCCCAAACATTTCCATTCTCTAAATTCATAATACCAGGCTTGGAAACAGAATGGAAACAGTCATTAACACAGAGCGTGGGATCAGGAGAAACAGTCTTTGAAGCAGCGGCCATAGAAAAACCACTGTCATCTTCAGTATAAACAATTTAAACATAAAAAATCACAAAGAAAGAACAATACAGTATCCACATCTGAACCAAAGAGTAAAACAATGAAATGTGGATTATTAAATATTAGATCTCTCTCCTCCAAGTCTTTGTTAGTACATGACTTAATAATTGATCAACAAATTGATTTACTCTGCCTTACAGAAACCTGGTTGCAGCCGGATGATTATGTTAGTTTAAATGAATCAACACCCCCGAGTCATTCTAACTACCAGAAACCTCGAAGCACAGGCCGAGGGGGCGGTGTGGCAGCAATTTTTCACACCAGCCTATTAATTAACGAAAGACCAAGACAGACTTTTAATTCATTTGAAAGCCTGATGCTTAGCCTCGTCCACCCCAGCTGTAAAACTCAGAAACCAGTCTTACTTGTTATCATCTATCGTCCACCTGGGCCTTACACAGAGTTTCTCTCTGATTTCTCTGACTTTTTATCTGATTTAGTGCTCAGCTCAGATAAAATAATTATTGTGGGTGATTTTAACATCCATGTAGATGCTAAAAATGACAGCCTCAACATCGCATTTAATCTGTTATTAGACTCAATTGGCTTCTCTCAAAATGTAAAAGAACCCACCCACCACTTTAATCACACTCTAGATCTTGTTTTAACATATGGCATAGAAACTGAACATTTAACAGTGTTTCCTGAAAACCCTCTGCTGTCTGATCATTTCCTGATAACATTTACATTTACAATAATTGATTACACAGCAGTGGAGAGTAGACTTTATCAAAGTAGATGTCTTTCTGAAAGTGCTGTAACTAAGTTTAAGAATATAATCCACCCACTGTTATCATCTTCAATGCCCTGTACCAACATAGAGCAGAGCAGCTATCTGAACGCTACTCCAACAGAGGTCGATTATCTTGTTAAAAATTTTACCTCCTCACTACGTACGACTCTGGATACTGTAGCTCCTGTGAAAACTAAGGCCTCAAATCCAAAGTACCTGACTCCGTGGTATAATTCTCTAACACGTAGCCTAAAGCAGATAACTTGTAAGCTGGAGAGGAAATGGCGTGTCACAAATTTAGAGGATCATCATTTAGCCTGGAGAAATAGTTTGCTGCTTTATAAGAAAGCCCTCTGCAAAGCCAGAACATCTTACTATTCGTCACTGATTGAAGAAAATAAGAATGCTGTACAGCAGCAGTCCCCAACCTTTTTTGCGCCACAGGCCGGTTACGTCCGACATGGAGCGGCCTTAAAGGTGTCGCGGAAAAATACAACAAAATAAAATGATATGACCAAGGCAAACACTGTGATGTTTAGAAATTGTATTAATAAATGGAAATTAACTGTGTAATTGTGTAACTTTATTAACAGCGTCCCCCTGAAAATATGCCAACAGAGTAACATCCTGCTCTTCCAACTTGGATCGACTGAGCTCCGTTCGCCACAGTTTCCAGGGTTTTTCCAAGTTATTAGAATCACAATGGATTATTACAATGAGAACAGATTATTACATTTAGAAAGGAATTTCCTTTTTACTATAATGGCAAATATATGTTGCAGTGTTGATCAATGTTTAACAAAATATTTAAATATCTAGAAATTTGTAAATTGTCTTTATTTTGTGTGCATAAAAAATGTATGTATTGGGAATTATACAACAGTTGATGAAAAAAAGATACATCATGTTAAATGTTAACATGTTATAAAACTTTACTTTGACCTTACTCGACAAAGGTTTTGTGATACCTGTGGAACACCTGGACAGAGATCATAAGGGATGTACCTCCTTATTTGTCCTCCACTGGAGATAAATCTCTGCAGGAAAATTAGCAGTATCATCTTGTCAGATGTATACATAGTAGTAGTGCAACGGATCACAGTTGATCCGAAATCCGAACCGATCCCACTCCACGGTTCAGTACGCACGTGATCCGAAGATTCGAAGAAGAAAAAAAAAAGTATGCGTATGGTGCGCGTGGTCAGTCTGTCAAGCGGTATGGTCAGCGCTAGCGGTCCAAGTAGCGGAGCAGAGGAGTTTGCGGCATTTAAGCAGCCCTTTGCTGCCCAGTCCGACCGGGCTAAAGGTATTACAAAAGCTAATGGGGTGTTTAGCTGCAGACGGGAGGCCGTCGTCTGTTGTGCAAAACAAGGAGTTCAAACGATGATGAACGTGCTTGAGCCACGCTATGATATCTCGTTGCGCGACCACTTCAGTGTGACAAGATCGTTCCAAGCATGTATGAGCAGGAGAAGTTTAAAGTTATGGCTGAGCTGTCCCAGGCATCTTCTGTTGCTCAAACTACAAATGGGTGGACCTCCAGGTCAACGGAAAGCCACGTGACCGTGACCGCTCGTTATAGCACAGCGGAGTGGTAGATACAAAGCCCTGCACTGCCCTATAGATTACAGATGAAAATTTATTTATCCCTCGGGTGGGTTCCTCCGGGAAATTCAGTTTCCAGTAGCACAGCACCGACAGAAGTTGCAGAATGTGAGCAGAAATATACCATATATACACATATATAAATACAGAGTATACAAAAGGGATAAATAGAATAAATAGGAATAAGAATACAAGGGAACGGCACATTTCAAGTATTGTGAGTCTATTACACCGTTGGATATTAACAAAAACTATTGCACAGTGAAAAGGCACTACAGCTTACTTGTTCCCCTCTCCTCTGTCCCCGTTTCCCCTCCAGCGAGGAGTTAAACAGTTTGATGGTGTGTGGGACAAAGGACTTTTTAAGTCTGCTGGTCCTTGACTTTGGGAGAAGCAACCTGTCACTGAACAGACTCCTCTGGTTGTTTATGGCCGTGTGCAGAGGATGCCCAGCATGGCCCATAATGTCCATATGCACCTTAATTTGTTTTTATATAAGTGCGTGAAATGAGTCTTCAGTTGATTGTTTCTTTAATAGACAAACAATACTTAAATAAGTAAACGGCGAGTAGAATTTTTGTCTTTTTTTTCTATTTTTGCTGATCCGAAAATTGATCCTAGGCGTGACTTTAAAACCGTGATCCGATCCGAACCGTGAGATTTTTGATCCGTTGCACCACTAATACATAGACTCCCTTTTGTAAGAGAATGGTAGTTGAGATCTTTGTTTAAAAGTCCTGTGAGGTTAAATATAATACAATACATTGTATTGTGGCTTAAATGCCTTTTTTATTTTAGAACCCCATATTACACTCAATTAAAAATGGCATATTATGTAATCAACTTTTCAACCAAAATACCAGATGGACTTTTCAGACCATTACAGGAAGCTTTGAAAAATATAGAGCACATTTATTTACATATGTTTATGCCGGCCTGAGTTTATACTGTATAAATAATACCACACCACCCAGCTATCTTACTGATCTCCTTAGCTTTTATACCACTGGGAGAGCGCTTAGATCAGCAGGCCAAATGCTTCTGATTTTTCTTTTCAGTTCTCTTTTTCCCCAGCCACAAAATGTCTTCCAATGCATCTCTGTCCACCAACGAGAATAATGATGACATCATCATTACCAACATCAACTTCCTCAGTCTCAGCTGACAGCAGGTTTCCCCAACTTCATAAAACTCATAAAATTTTATAGTGGTAAAAAAAATACTATAGAGGTAAAAGCTCTGCAGTTACAATAAAGAAAAAAGGGTTTACCTGTGGCGTCCCTAAAGACGCAACACCAGTCTCCAATGGAGCATTTCCTCCTCAGCCTTGTTCCTGCTCTGGAGAGCAGCTGGGTCCTTTTTATTCCTGTCTCTCTGTAAATACTTATATTTTATATGTTCATGTTTAATGTTTTTCTGTTTGAGAAATTTAATATTAATTCAAATAAATTTTTATAATGACTAATGTCTCAGTTCTACTACACAGCAAATGTTGGCACACGACTTGACACATTGTAGAATTTATTTCATTTTATATTAATGACAAAATATACTAATACAGTGGGATGCAAACATTTGGGTTAATAGCCATTATTTTCCTGTATAAATTGATGGTTGTTACAATAAAAAATGTCAGTTAAATATATCATACAGGATTCAATTCAATTCAATTTTATTAATATAGCGCCAAATCACAACAAAAGTCGCCTGAAGGTGCTTTATATTGTACAGTAGATCGCACAATAATAAATACAGAGAAAAACCCAACAATCATATCATATGACCCCCTATGAGCAAGCACTTTGGGGACAGTGGGAAGGAAAAACTCCCTTTTAACAGGAAGGAACCTCCGGCAGAACCAGGCTCAGGGAGGGGCGGGGCCATCTGCTGCGACCGGTTGGGGTGAAAGAAGGGAAACAGGATGAAAGACATGCTGTGGAAGAGAGACAGAGATTAATAACAGATATGATTCGATGCAGAGAGGTCTATTAACACATAGTGAGTGAGAAAGGTGACTGGAAGGGAAAAACTCAATGCATCATGGGAATCCCCGGCAGCCTACATCTATTGCAGCATAACTAAGGGAGGATTCAGGGTCACCTGGTCCAGCCCTAACTATATGCTTTAGCAAAAAGGAAAGTTTGAAGCCTAATCTTGAAAGTAGAGATAGTGTCTGTCTCCCGAATCCAAACTGGAAGCTGGTTCCACAGAAGAGGGGCCTGAAAACTGAAGGCTCTGCCTCCCATTCTACTTTTAAATACTCTAGGAACAACAAGTAAGCCTGCAGAGCGAGAGCGAAGTGCTCTAATAGGGTGATATGGTACTACAAGGTCATTAAGATAAGATGGGGCCTGATTATTTAAGACCTTGTATGTGAGGAGCAGGATTTTGAATTCAATTATGGATTTAACAGGAAGCCAATGAAGGGAAGCCAAAACAGGAGAAATATGCTCTCTCTTCATAGTCCCTGTCAGGACTCTTGCTGCAGCATTTTGGATTAGCTGAAGACTTTTCAGCGAGTTTTTAGGACATCCTGATAATAAAGAATTACAGTAGTCCAGCCTGGAAGTAATAAATGCATGAACTAGTTTTTCAGCATCACTCTGAGACAGGATATTTCTAATTTCAGAGATGTTGCGCAAATGGAAGAAAGCAGTCTTACATATTTGTAAGTACAATAACCTCAGTTTTATCTGAATTAAGAAGCAGAAAGTTAGCGGCCATCCAGGTCTTTAAGTCTTTAAGACATTCCTGCAGTTTAACTAATTGGTGTGTGTTACCTGGCTTCATGGATAGATAGAGCTGCGTGTCGTCTGCATAGCAGTGAAAATTTATGCTATGTCTTCTAATGATGCTGCCTAGGGGAAGCATGTATAATGTAAATAGAATTGGTCCTAGCACTGAACCCTGTGGAACACCATAATTGACCTTAGTGTCTGAAGAGGACTCTCCATTTACATGTACAAATTGGAGTCTATTAGATAGATATGACAGAAACCACTGCAGCACAGTATCTGTAATACCTACAGCATGTTCTAATCGCTCTAATAGGATATTTTGGTCAACAGTATCTAATCCTGTACTAAAAGTCTAGCAGGACAAGCACAGAGATGAGTCCACTGTCAGAGGCCATAAGAAGATCATCTGTAACCTTCACTGAAGCTGTTTCTGTGCTGTGATGAGCTCTGAAACCTGACTGAAACTCTTCAAATAAGCCATTCCTCTGCAGATGATCTGTTAGCTGTTTGACAACTACTCTTTCAAGGATTTTTGATATGAAAGGAAGGTTGGAGATTGGCCTATAATTAGCTAAGACAGCTGGGTCTAGAGATGCTTTTTAAGTAAAGGTTTAACTACAGCCAGCTTGAAGGCCTGTGGTACATAGCCGATTATTAGAGACAGGTTGATCACATTTAAGATTGAAGAATTAATTAATGGCAGGACTTCTTTGAGCAGTTTTGTAGGAATGGGGTCTAAAAGACACGTTGATGGTTTGGAGGAAGTAATTATTGAAGTTAACTCAGAAAGATCAATTGGAGAAAAAGAGTCTAACTTAACATCAATGGTACTAAAAGTAGCTGTAGATAATATTACATCTGTGGGATGATTATTGGTAATTTTTTCTCTAATGATAAAAATTTTATTTGTGAAGAAGTTCATGAAGTCATTACTAGTTAACGTTAAAGGGATTGTTGGCTCAGTAGAGCTCTGACTTTTTGTCAGCCTGGCTACAGTGCTGAAGAGAAACCTGGGGTTGTTCTTATTTTCTTCAATCAGTGACGAATAGTAAGATGTTCTGGCTTTGCGGAGGGCTTTCTTATAAAGCAGCAAACTATTTCTCCAGGCTAAATGATGATCCTCTAAATTTGTGACACGCCATTTCCTCTCCAGCTTACGGGTTATCTGCTTTAGGCTACGTGTTTGAGAATTATACCACGGAGTCAGGTACTTCTGATTTGAGGCCTTAGTTTTCACAGGAGCTACAGTATCCAGAGTCGTACGTAGTGAGGAGGCAAAATTATTAACAAGATAATCGACCTCTGTTGGAGTAGCGTTCAGATAGCTGCTCTGCTCTATGTTGGTACAGGGCATTGAAGATGATAACAGTGGGTGGATTATATTCTTAAACTTAGTTACAGCACTTTCAGAAAGACATCTACTTTGATAAAGTCTACTCTCCACTGCTGTGTAATCAATTATTGTAAATGTAAATGTTATCAGGAAATGGTCAGACAGCAGAGGGTTTTCAGGAAACACTGTTAAATGTTCAGTTTCTATGCCATATGTTAAAACAAGATCTAGAGTGTGATTAAAGTGGTGGGTGGGTTCTTTTACATTTTGAGAGAAGCCAATTGAGTCTAATAACAGATTAAATGCGATGTTGAGGCTGTCATTTTTAGCATCTACATGGATGTTAAAATCACCCACAATAATTATTTTATCTGAGCTGAGCACTAAATCAGATAAAAAGTCTGAGAAATCAGAGAGAAACTCTGTGTAAGGCCCAGGTGGACGATAGATGATAACAAGTAAGACTGGTTTCTGAGTTTTACAGCTGGGGTGGACGAGGCTAAGCATCAGGCTTTTAAATGAATTAAAAGTCTGTCTTGGTCTTTCGTTAATTAATAGGCAGGTGTGAAAAATTGCTGCCACACCGCCCCTCGGCCTGTGCTTCGAGGTTTCTGGTAGTTAGAATGACTCGGGGGTGTTGATTCATTTAAACTAACATACTCATCCTGCTGCAACCAGGTTTCTGTAAGGCAGAGTAAATCGATTTGTTGATCAATTATTAAGTCATGTACTAACAGAGACTTGGAGGAGAGAGACCTAATGTTTAATAATCCACATTTCACTGTTTTACTCTTTGGTTCAGATGTGGATACTGTATTGTTCTTTCTTTTTGATTTTTTATGTTTAAGTTGTTTATTGCTGGTTTTTGGTTTGTTTTTTGTCTTTTTGGGAGCTGACACAGTCTCTATGGAGATGGGTTTTTGGGGGGTAGTAGGAGGAGAGAAGCTGCAGAGAGGCGTGTAAGACTGCAACTCTGCTTCCTGGTCCCAACTCTGGATAGTCATATTTTGGGGGGTTTAATAAATTGGTCCATATTTCTAGAAATGAGAGCTGCTCCATCCAAAGTGGGATGGATGCCGTCTCTCCTAACAAGACCAGGTTTTCTCCAGAAGGTTTGCCAATTATCTATGAAGCCCACATCGTTTCTGGGACACCACTCAGACAGCCAGCAATTTAAGGAGAACATGCGGCTAAACATGTCACTCCTGGTCTGATTGGGGAGGGGACCAGAGAAAACTACAGAGTCCGACATTGTTTTGGCAAAGTTACACACCGATTCAATATTGATTTTAGTGACCTCCGATTGGCGTAACCGGGTGTCATTACTGCCGACGTGAATTATGATCTTACTGTATTTACGTTTACCCTTAGCCAGCAGTTTTAAATTTCCTTCAATGTCGCCTGCTCTGGCCCCTGGAAGACAATTGACTATGGTTGCCGGTGTCTCTAGCTTCACATGTCTGAGAACAGAATCACCAATTACCAGAGTTTGACCCCCGGCGGGTGTGTCGCCGAGTGGGGAAAAACGGTTAGACACATGAACAGGTTGGTGGTGTACCTGGGGCTTCTTTTAGGACTATGCTTCCTCCTCACACACAGTGATATTTGAGAAGTGAAAAGAAGTTTACTGGATTTACAAAAAGTGTGCAATAATTTTTTAAACAAAATCAAGCAGGTGCATAAATTTGGGCACCACAAAAAAAGAAATGAAATATATGATATATGGGGGGCCTTTGTCTGGACGTGCTTCCCATCCAGAGCTCCACAGCAGAGAGGGAAGTTCCAGCGCTCCTGGAATCTCTCTGTGATGGACCGCCAGTCTGCAGTTGAAGGCACAGCCATGAAGTTGTCCACTAGACAGTCCCAGATGGCCGTTGCTACCTGGGGAGTGATCTGGCACACCGTGGACACATCGACTCTGAAACTGAACGCAATGGTCTTGAAGGAGTCACCGGTGGCAAAGAACCTGGACAGAATTGTTCAAAATTAGTATTATGTGTACTGCAGTTACAAAATACATTATTCAAATTCCAAAATACTTTTGTGATGTCAGATTTAAATTACAAAACAAATCTTACATAAAACATTTTGTAATTATAAGGATAATTACATAATATATATTAGATATAATATAAAACAGTCAGTTGTGTTTTGTTTTAACTTTAACATATCATAGTTTGATTGGTAGCAACCTTTACCACTACAGTGTGTCAATCACTCATAATTCCTAGACATGTCAGTCAGGTGGGAATGAATGAGCTAGGCGCCATATTGTTTAAAATTTTATAAGTGAGTAGAATTTTAAAATAAAGGAAATTTACAGGAAGCCAGGGTAAGTTAGTTAAAACCGGAGTAATATGATCATGCATTCTGGCACCTGATAAAAGGCGTGCAGCAGCGTTCTGAACTAACTGCAAATGGTTAAAAGGAGCGTGTGGGAGGCCAAAATAAAGGTAGTTACAGTAGTCCAGTCTCGAAGTAATGAATGCATGAATAAGCTTCTCAAGGTCCTTGGGGGAAGAAAAGTCTTGGCTTTAGATATTTGATGTAACTGATAGAAACTTGATTTAACCACTGTAGATATTTGGTTCTCTAATGCAAAGGAGCTTTCCAAGAATACCCCTAGGTCTCTTACAGTCTGGGAGAGGTTGCTAGCAAGGTGACCAAGGGTATCAGTTAGTCGGTTCAGAGGGATATAGCTATCAAAGACAATGACCAGAAAAATCTTTCTCAGAGTGAGTCCTCTATGAAGAGCGGCCTTTCCTTATCACCAGTGGTCGCAGCCGCTACAGAGCGGCACGGCGCTATCATGCTGATGGTAAAAACACAGGCCTTTTCTGTGGTGCCGCCGTGCCGTGATCCCAGCCACCATCGATGAGTCAGAGGCCACCGGTAGTGATGTGCGATACCAGTGATTTCCTTTCCGATCCGATTCCAAGTAAAATTCAGGGTGATATCGGCGATACCGATCCGATACCAATACTTTTTAACATTAAGTTTTTGTACATTGTATTTCAAATTTTAGCTTCAAATTGATTACAGAACATCAGACTACTACAGTAACACTCCCTTATTCACAGGTTTTTGTTTAGGAACAACAGCATATTTACAGTTTTCCCTTTAAGTCTGCTCCGTTTTTTGCTCACAACCTCTCCTGCTTTTGAAAAGATTCTCTCTGCAGGTACAGAAGAAGCAACAATTCCTAGGTATCTCACTGCAAGTCTGCTTAGGGATGGGAAGGTTAGTTCATGCTCTTGCCACCAAACCAATGGATCCTTATCTCGGGGAATCAGTTTTTCCTCTGAGTACCGGCGTATTTCAATGAGTACATCACTGGAAGCTGACCGGTGATGTTGGCTTGCAAGGGAGCTGCCCTGATGTTCACAGGCTGCTACAGCCCTGTGAATGAGTGACACAAGGGGAATAACTTTGGAGACTGAAACATGTTTTTCAGATGAAACTTCCTGTGTTACTTCTTCAAACAGCCATAGTGCAACAACTGTTTCCTTGATCAGGGATAATTTTCCCGCATTTAGGCACCATTCATGCTTCCCTAAAAGGCAAAGGGCTGTGGTCACGGCTTCATTTTGCTCACAGAGCCGCTCCAACATGTAAAAGACAGAGTTCCAGCGGGTATCTACTCACTGACTTAGCTTGTGCTCTGCCACTTTCAACTGTTGCAGAATATCCTTGAGCTTCTCTGTAGCCTTTGTGCTGTGGTGAAAAAAGGACACGATCACACGGCATTTTTCCAGCACCTGCACCACTTCTGGGACAGCTTTTACACTGTCCTTCACAACTAAATTCAGTGTGTGTGCAAAACATGGAAAATGCCTCCATCCAGCTTTGTGCACTGCACCATATTTGCACCGTTGTCTGTGACAACTGCAACCACCTTCTCAGTTATGCCCCATTCTTCTGTGATTTGCTTAAGTATATCAGTGGTGAGAACAACACTGGAAGCATTTTGCAAAGATGCCCTTACTTTGCCTTTACATTCATCAAACAAATTTACAAGATGAGTCTCAGTCAGTGTTTTTCTGAGTTTATATTTTGAGTCAAGAGCTCTCACAAATCCCTGGAAACCCTGGTCCTCAACTATGGACAGAGGCTGGAGGTCCTTCCCAATCATCTCTACAAGGCATCTTGTGAGTGTCGCTGCTCTTGGGGAATCATCTACAAAGAAAATAAAATACAAAGGGCAAAACAAAAGATGGGGTATACTGCACTGAATGTTTAATCTTTTTAGAGACATGTATGCAGTCTGTTAAAATAGCCTAAGGGGAAAGGAATTGATAGTTTACATTTACTTGCTGTTTTACATAGAATTCTGTGTTAATTAAATTCTCAGTATAACACACAATTAAAGGAATAAAATAAGTTTGTTAATACTTGCATTTTAAAATATTCAAATAACTATCAGTCATAAAAATTAAACTGAGTGAAAATAATAATAAAGCTAATAGATAATAATAGTATCTCTAAAATGTTTCTCTTATGTATGAAATAATCTTCAACTGAATTTTTATGTTTTAAAGATGCCTGTTTTACTGCAAGTACTCTGTATATTTTAATGCGACCTAGCCTATGTACCCAGCATTTTCCTCCTCTGTACCTGGATAGTGCCTGCCTGCAGCACTAAATGACTCCGCGAGAGACGTCTGTCTCGCCCTAGCAGCACCTGTCCCTCTCCTCTCCTCCTCTTCGGTTCGCCTCGACATGAGCTCATCATATTCTGTGTTAGATTAATTCTGAGATGTTTTACCAGGTTAGTGGTGTTGCCACAACACCTCACTGTCTTGCCACATACATCACAAACCGCGTCTTGGCTGTTTGTGAAGGTAAAATATGTCCACACGTGACTTGCGTTCGGCCATTTTTTTGAGTGCGCACGCCAAGGGGCTGCAAGACATTTATACAGCCGTATTTCGCACATGACTATGAAAGGCGGAAGAGGAAGTAGTTCCTTCAAATGTAGACAATCTGAATGTTATAGTTTCTTTCCACTGTGTTCCTGTTAATGATAAACTACATATTTACCCTAAATTACTAAAATATCGATATTTTAATGTGAGAATCGATTCTAGAACATAAATGATTGGTATCGGAGGAATCGATATTTCAGGATCGATCCGCACATCACTAGCCACCGGGAGAATCAGTGGAGGCGCGGGAGATGCTGTCGGACATATCAGCTGGAAGCCGAAGCTCCTAGTAGCCAGGCGATCCGCTTCTTCTGTGAATGAGCGGTAATCCTTCGCAACCATCAGCGAGGAGTTGACAAGGCCAGCTCGCACTGGAGCCGGCAACTATTTGTGGAAGAGATGAGTGAAGAATGATTCGTCGTCATCCATTCCTAGCAAGGACAGCATGCTCTCCATGAGCTCAGGAGTGGTACCATCAACCAGGCCTGAAGTGGGCTGAGGAGTCTCTCAGCCCGCTCTGCGTCAGAGACGTAGTAGTGCTGCAGCAGCAGTGCCTTGAGAGCGATGTATTACCCCTGGGATCCCGGAGGAGGGTCATCACAAGGCGGGTTAACAGCGCATCCAGTGAGGCCACCACATCATGGTATTTCGTAGAGCTGGGCCATATCATACCATTCACGGTAATGCCGGTATAATGTCGGGCAACAATAAAAAAATGAAATATCGCGTTAGAATATGGGTAAAACGGGCATGCGCAGTGCCTTTGTTTTCATACGCAAATGGGGGAAAAAGCGTGCAGGCAACAGAGAATGAGACGGGCGAAAGCGGATAGTTGAACGAAACGGAGCCAGAATTGGTTTGTAAAAATGCTGCAACTTCAGTGGTGTGGAACTGATTTAGCTTTCGTCCGTCAGATACACAACAAAGCACTATTTTTGGTAGTGCATGCTAGTGTACTGTGTTTTTTGGAAAATACGGCACACTTAAAATCAATCCTTTGATTTTTCTGAAAATCCACAGTGCCCCTTATAATCCCGTGTGCCTTATGTATGAATTCTGGTTGTTTTTACTGACATCGAAACGATTTTATGTGGTACACGAAAATCTGTCAAATGTTTTAGTACGACTTTGCTAAGCTACGAACCTGCACTGCTTGATGGATTGTCGCAGCATTACGGTACGGCTATCGTAGGCAGGAGCCTCGCGGAGTGATAAGTACGGTGCTTCAACATAATATTACTGTATTGCGTGTGTATAACCTTTTTAAGTTTTGTGGATATTATACATGGTTATTGTGTTGATATGTAGTTGTTCATGTAATGATAAGGTTTACCAGCAGGGGGCGCTGTATTTAAGAAAGCTCATGAATGCCTCCGGGGGAGCACATAAAAGAAGACTGGTCTGTGGTGTGACAGAATGAATGGTGTCAATAAAATGTTCGGAGCAGTAGCTCGAAAGGCATAAGTGGATGCTGTGTTATTTTTAACAAGTGCTACGCAGACAACACATGGTACCAGGAGTAAAAGTGGAAGAGTGGAAGCGATAGCAGTTCAAAGTTCTGTTTGAGATGGAAAGTTTGAAGCCACCGGAAGGACTGAAACTGGTGGGGAATGTGGACAGCAACTGGCGGTGTTTTAAGCAGCAGTTTGAGCTGTATATGGCTGCCATGGGACTGGACTCTAAACCCGATGCCAGGAAAATTGCATTGCTGCTCACGGTAGCTGGTCCTCAAACACATTTGAGTTTGAGGAAGTTGCTGACAGGAATAAGTATGACAAAGTGGTTGAAAAGTTTGATGTACACTGTTCACCACAGAAGAACACAGTATATGAAAGGTATGTTTTCCGATCTCTGATGCAGCAACCAGTAGAGACTTTTGATTGCTTTGTGACTGATTTGAAGCTAAAGGCACAGTCATGTGATTTTGGAGAGCTGAAACTTTTGATTGTGTATGGGATCCATGGGATCCATGATAAACGGACTAGAGAACGGCTGCTCAGAGATTCCAAGCTAACTCTGGATGAAGCAGAAAGACTGTGTCATGCAAGTGAGTTAGCCCTGCAGCATGCAAAGACATTTAATGAGACAAGCGTCACTGCAGTACATGATAGTGCAAAAATAGCTGTGGTTAAAAAGAAAATGAGGAAGAATATGCCACAAAAGTCCAGCAAAGAGGATACAGTGTACTCCTGTAAGCGATGTGGTAGCAGACATGAACCTAGACAGTGTGCAGCTTATGGCAAAAGATGTTTGAAATGCAATGGAAAAAATCATTTTGCCAAACAATGTCTGTCTAAAGCCAAACCCAAATCAGTGCATGTAGTTGAAGAGACTGACTTAAGCGAGACTTTCTTTGTGGGCATGGTGTCACTTGAGGATGTAATAAGTGAGCATAACGTAGCAGAAGACAGTGAGCAACGCTCAGATTATGAAGACACGTGGATTGTTTCACTCCCAATACAAGGAACTTTGGTGGCACTAAGGATTGATACAGGTGCACAGGCAAACCTAATCAGCATGACACAGATCAATGCTATGAAACCAAAGCCCAGAATAATAAAGACAAGAGTACCTCTAAAAGACTACAATGGGAAGAATATTGAGAGCAGTGGTCAATGCAGACTTAAAGTGACAATAAAACATAGAGATTATGATGTATTGTTTAATGTTGTTCCAGAAGGTCGTGAATCACTGCTGGGTGGCGTGACATCCAAAAGATTAAACCTAGTAGAAAGAGTCTACCACATCAGCTGTGCAGAAGCAGCAAGTTCACAGCGAGGAGCAGTTGACTCCATTGTACAGCATTATGAGGATGTCTTTAAAGGTTTGGGATGTCTACCATGCACTTACAGTATCCAGCTGAAAGAGGATGCAAAGCCAGTGATCCATTCACCACGTAGAGTCCCAGCTCCACTGAAGGACCGTTTAAAGAAAGAACTGGACAGGATGTCACAGTTGCAGGTCATTACAAAGGTGGAAGAACCAACTGAGTGGGTAAACTCAATGGTGTGTGTGGATAAAAGGAATAAAAACAATGATTTAAGAATCTGCATGGATCCTGGCGATTTAAATCAAGCCATAAAACGTGAGCACTACCAGATACCAAAGCGTGAAGAGATTGCAAGTGAAATGGCAGGCGCCAAATACTTCTCAAAGCTAGATGCAGCACAGGGTTTTTGGCAAATAAAGCTAGATGAGAAAAGTTCAAAATACTGTACTTTCAATACACTTTTTGGCAGGTACAGATTCCTCAGAATGCCATTTGGCATAATTTCAGCATCTGAGATTTTTCATCGTGCCATGGACAACATGTTAGAGGGATTACAAGGTGTTTGCTGTTATGTTGATGATGTGGTTATTTGGGGCTCCACCCTACAAGAACATAATGAAAGACTGGTGAAGGTGCTGCAACGGGTGAGGGAAAATGGATTAAAGCTAAATCGTGACAAGTGTCATTTTGGTGTAAAGGAAATAACATTTTTGGGAGACAAATTCTCTGCTGGAGGTATTGAGCCAGATGAAAGAAAAATAAAAGCCATTGCAACAATGCCACGCCCGACAGATAAGAGAGGTGTGCTCAGAGTGATGGGAATGATAAACTTTGTTGGAAAATTCATACCTAACTTGTCAGTGAGAACATCAGCGCTAAGGGAGTTACTTTGTGATTCCATAGAATTTAAATGGTCAGTGAGGCATGAACAAGAATGGAATGATTTAAAAACCACACTGACAACGCGCCCAGTGCTTGCATATTACGATCCAACTAAGAGTCTGAAAATCTCAACAGATGCCTCAAAGGATGGGCTTGGAGCTGTTTTACTTCAAGCTGAAGAGGGGAGCTGGAAACCAGTTGCTTATGCTTCTAGATCCATGACTAAGTCTGAAACCAGATATGCTCAGATTGAGAAAGAATGTCTTGGACTGGCATATGGACTGGATATTTTTCACTGTTATGTTTATGGTCTTCCTACGTTTACAGTTGAGACAGATCATCGTCCTCTTGTGTCAATCATTAAGAAAAGTCTGAATGAGATGTCGCCAAGGATTCAACGTCTCATGATGAAACTGCAGAGGTACAGCTTTGACTTGATATTGAGAGGAGTAGGAATATTTTCCTGCTATTATTTGCTGCTATTAGTATAATCATCATTACCATTTCATGATTGAGAGTGATGTTGCATTCAGATGCATTCAGATGTTCAAATATATTGGTATTATATAAGTCTTTATTACGAGTCCAGAAGAACCACTTTAAATTGTGGAGTTGAATCTATAATTTAAAGGTTTTGAATGTTTTTATATTCTTACACATAGTCTTCAGTGGGTGAAGCACTCAAAGAGCAGGGACAGGAAACACGTCTGCAAGGCATGCTTTTGCAGAAGTGAAACCGAAAGCAGAGTGAGTGCAAGCCAAAGAGTAGGGTGTTTTATTATGCATTTATCTTTGATTTAAGCCTTAAGTAGTTGTGTTAGATTGAAACATTTGTTTTATACATTTTACATAGAAGTTAAGATCATTACACACAGGATGGCCTTAGCCGGGTTGCTTGAGTTGAGGTCAACTAAGGTGCAGAGAGCATCTGTGCACGCACAGACAGACATATACACATACACACACATACAGACACATATAGTTAGAGAGGTCACGACACGTACGCAGTACACAGCATGCACGCGCCCCCGCACGTGCACGCACACACAAATTAGATAGACTCATTTAGTAGGCAAGAGTGGAAATACGTTTTGCTATGGCTGCAAAGTCGAGGCGTACGTGTTAGTCTGTTCCAGGAAGTGCACCAGATGTCCCAGAGAGAAGCGACAGCGAAGACGAGCTGAGGGGAAGCACCTGGCGTCGACCCGAAGAAGATGTTTGTTTTAGACTAGGTTAAGAGTCATTGTGGTTTTGGAGTGACGTATGCTTTGTTTAAATCTGCCTAGCAACAGAAAAGGGGGCTGTACTATCTTAACCCTATAAAACCGTTGTCTGAATATGGTAAAGCAGTTCAATACTGATTGGGTTGTTGAACTCACACATGTGTATTCATTAAAATGCCGTCTAATTGCACACGCCCGGATCAGTGGTTATTTTTGAATTCCTCCTCAACATTTTTGAACCTTAACAATATACACACCAGGCAAGCATTTAGCTTTAGCAGATGCACTGTCGCGAGCATCACAGGTGTGTCACGCAAGCTCCACTGAGAAAGAAGTAGATGATCATGTTAATATGATTGTGGAGTTTCTGCCAGTGTCTGATGCAAAGATAAAACAAATATGTGAAGAGACAGCTGCAGACAGGGAGCTGCAAATGGTGATGGAAAATATCCAAGGAGACTGGCCCAGAGGGTTTTGTTCAAAGTATTATCATGTTAGATCAGAGCTCAATGTGGTAAATGGACTGCTGTTGAGAGGCAGTAGGATTGTGATACCACATAGTCTGAGACAGCTGATACTTCATAGAATACATGAGGGACACCTGGGAATAGAAAAGTGTAAAAGGAGGGCTAGAGACACTGTGTACTGGCCTGGTATTAATAAAGACATTGAGACCATGATTGGAAAGTGTGAAACATGTAACAAGTTTCAGAGCAGACAGGCAAGAGAACCCATGATGATTCCTGAACTTCCTACAGCACCTTGGAGGAAAGGAGGAACAGATTTATTTCATTTTAATGGGAAAGACTATCTGTTGGTGATAGATTATTACTCTAACTTTCCTGAGATTGCTCTGCTTACAAGTACAACTGCTAATAATGTGATCACACATGTGAAGTCTATCTTTTCCAGGCATGGAATACCAGAAACTGTCATTAGTGACAATGGTCCTTGCTATAATTGCAAAGAATGGCAGAATTTTGCAAGAGAATATGGCTTTAAACATGTCACATCAAGTCCTCAACATCCACAGGCAAATGGCAAGGCTGAAAAAGGAGTGCATATCATCAAGCAGCTTCTGAAGAAGGCTACAGACAGTCAATCAGATCCTTATTTAGCTCTGCTGAGCTACAGTACTGCTCCTCTTGACCGTGGTTTATCCCCTGCAGAATTGCTGATGAATCGTAAGCTACACACAACTTTGCCCTGCTATGCAGAAAGCAAGCAGAGTGAAGAAATTATAAAAAAGCAAGAGCATCTGAAATGGAAACAAAAACAGCAATACGACAAGGGAACAAGAGCACTTGGATTGCTTGCAAAGGACGATGTAGTGAGAATCCAAGATCAGAATGCATGGAGCAGGAAAGCCATTGTTCTTCAGGAAGCAGGTCCGAGATCATATGACGTAAGAACTGAAGAAGGTCATGTGTTCAGAAGGAACCGTCGCAACTTACTGAAGACTAAAGAGACATTTCAGGAGGAACAATGTGGTGAGGAAGATGAAAATGTTGATGTGTCACATGCAGAGACAGTGTCTGATTTGAAACCACTGGATGGACATGAGTATGTGGAGAAAAGTGAAGTGGTTTCAGAACCTGTGTTGAGGAGGTCAGACCGTAAGGTCAAAAGACCAGTTAGGCTTAATCTGTAAAGCTAAAACTGGATTTGTTTTTTTATCTTATATTCTGATGGTGTTGGAAAAAAAAAAAACAATTGAAAAAATATTAATGTAAAACAATTATGTGTATATGTTAGTTTATAAGACCTATGTTGTATATAATTCAGAGGAAAGGGGATGTGTTGATATGTAGTTGTTCATGTAATGATAAGGTTTACCAGCAGGGGGCGCTGTATTTAAGAAAGCTCATGAATGCCTCCAGGGGAGCACATAAAAGAAGACTGGTCTGTGGTGTGACGGAATGAATGGTGTCAATAAAATGTTCGGAGCAGTAGCTCGCAAGGCATAAGTGGATGCTGTGTTATTTTTAACAAGTGCTACGAAGACAACACAGTTATGCTGAGGATTTCCACTGGAGATGCCTTTTGGTTAAACTGTCAGCAAGGAATTTGCATTTGCACTATTAAATTTTTATATAACTTTAATGCACATTAAACAACAGCTGCTTGTTTAAGTGAAAATACTTTGATTTTTTTTTTTTTGCACGAATAAAGTTGTGGAGTTGTAAAGTATTTTGTCTAGTGTCAAGTATGTCGTCAGTTATATCGTTATCGCAAATTTTCAAATGTATATCGTGATGAATATTTTTGGTCTTATCGCCCTGCTCTAGTATTTCGTGTCATCGGCTGAAACGCCACGAAGAGCAAACTGAGCTTTGACGTGCATGAACCTTAAAGCTAAAAATCTGGCAGCTTACAAACCTACAAATCTGCTATCACTTCCAACATAAAGACAGAAAACTAAACAGCAGTGGCAATTGTAGCATTACTGAAGTTGGGTTAGCTAGCATATAATGATGTGCTCACGTGATCGCTAGCGACACAGCTATCTTAGCATAACATAAACACAGTGAAGCTGGAGGATTAATGCTAACTTTTTTCCACTAGATAAAAGTTAACATGGTTAGGGACAAATGCAATCGCATGGCAGGATGCTGTAAATGGACCAAACTTCAGTGAGGAGAACTGTCGGGGCTCTGTGTGCAGGCGGATGGAGAGGAGGATCCAAATGCGAGACTCGAACACTGAATACAACTCAAAACCTCAGTTTCATTGCTGGCACAAAAACAAAACATGAAATGAACACTAGGGATGTAAGAAAATATCGATACAACGAAATATCGCGATACTGATACTGAATCGATATTCAAAATCAGTGTTATCGATTTTTTTTTTAATGAAAAATTACATGCACTTACTGTTTTTACTTTTGTATGTTGCAATTCAAACTCTGGCCACTGGTTTGCAGTTGTTACCGCCTTTACTTTGACGTAAAAACAAGGTCTCGCGATAACTGTAGAAGCGTCTAGTTTGCCAAAATCAACGAAGTAGAACAGTGGATGTGTAGCCAATTGTGCTAGCTAACTGATGACTGAAGAGGAGAGGATACAGCCGCCCCCCACAGCTTTCAAAGCTGATGTGTGGACTTATTTTGGATTTAGGACAAAAGAAGGTGGTAAAGACTATGACAAGAGCTATGCAGTCTGTAAAATCTGCACCGCCAGAGTCAAATATTCCGGTAACACAACAAATTTACGAACACACGTGTCTAGACACCATAGCGACGTAGCATCAAATGCTAATTTTAAAACGAAATGAGGTGACCCCGCTCAACGGACAATTGAAGAAGTTAACTTTTCGAAACTACCAGCAACTTCAACTCGTGCAACAAAAATAACGCAGTCAGTACTTGTTTTTATTTGCAAAGACATGCGCCCTCTGAGTGTTGTGGAGAATAAAGGATTTCGTAATATGATTAAAACGCTGGAGCCCCGTTACACCGTTCCTTCCCGACAACACATCACGGACATCGCTCTGCCAAAGTTGTACCAAGAAGTCAAAGCGACAGTGCTGGACTCCCTCAGCTCGGCAGAGACAGTTGCTTTGACATGCGACGCTTGGACTTCGAGAGCCACTGAATCGTACGTAACTGTTACAGCACATCACATAACGGACCAGTGGAACCTTCAGTCTCATGTACTACAAACCCGAGCCATGCATGACAGTCACACAGGTGAGCACATTGCAGCGTTACTAACTGATGCTGTGGCTGAATGGGGATTGAACACAAAGGACCTTGTTGTTGTTACCGATAATGCACCAAACATGGCTCTCGCAGCTAGACTTGCAGGCATGACGCACATACAATGTTTTGCACACAGTCTGAATCTCGCCTCACAGAAAGCACTGAAAATACAATCCGTGGTGCGACTTCTCGGGAGGATCCGACGTGTAACAGCCTTTTTCAGGCGCAGCACCACAGCCAGCAATCAGTTGAAGCAGAAACAGTGCCTCCTTCAGCTACCAGCTCACAGATTGATCACGGACATAATTACAAGATGGAACAGCTCCTATGACATGATAGAACGATTTTTAGAACAGCAACCAGCCATCTGTGCAGCTCTGCTTTCTGCAGAAGTTAGGAAGAGTGAAAAAGAAATTTTCACATTAAGTGAGTCTGACATCACATGTGCAGAAGAAGTTGTCAGGGCACTCAAGCCTATGAAGGACCCCACCCTGGTGATGTCAGAGGAGAGCATGCCAACCCTGTCCATCATTGCTCCTCTTCATGCCAAGCTTGTGATGGGTGCACAAGAAAGTGTTGATGATACACCGACAGTAAGGGACATTAAGACTGCCATAGCAGAAGATCTGGGAAAGAGATATGTAAATGAGAGGGAGACACTATGGATGGCATCAACAGTTGATCCTCAGTTTAAGGACCTGCCCTTCCTGTCTGAAGCAGAGACCAGTGAGACCTATTCCAGACTGTTGGACACTGTGGTGACTGTGATAAAGAAGGAAAAAAATGTAAGTAAATAAATGAATTTATTTGGAAAAATTCAACTGAAGTTATAAGCAAGTGAATAAAGTTAAAAAAAAAACCAAAACGCATATTTGTTGTGTTTACGAAGTTCTATAATAAAGGAGGCAAATTAGTACATGCTGTTACCCTGTCAGACCAGGGGTGCCGCTAATGAGGCTGAGTAAGAGAGAGGAGAGAAGAAGAGAAAGTAGAGAGAGAGAGAGAGTTAACAAAGATGGAGTGCCGCTGTAAAGCTTAAAATAAAGTGTTGAACCCAGTCGTCGCCTCCGCTACCTGATTTACAAACGGAACAAATTGGCGACGAAGATGAGCGCTTCAGTACCGAGCCCACCGCCCTTTTTGCAACATGCGGGTGAGCCGCCGATACCGTTTATGACGTGGCGCAAATTCTTTGAGAACTACATGCTAGTGATAAATGCTACGGGAGATGCGTGGCCGGAGGCGAGACGACGAGCCGTCTTATTACATTGCTTGGGACCAGAGGGACAACGACTGTTCTACACACTGCCGAATCAAGGTACCACGTTTGAAGACGCCATGACGGCGCTTGAAAACCACTTTATCCCTAAAGTGAATGTAGTGGCATGCAGGCACACATTCAGACAGCGAGTTCAGTGGGCTGATCAAACTGTGACCCAGTATGTTGCCGCCCTCAGAGCGTTAGCTGTGCCATGTGGTTTTGGAATAATGGAAGGTGAGATGATTCGGGATCAACTTGTTGCTAATGCTAATCTCACTGTTGTTAGAGATAAATTGCTGCTGGAGGAGGACCTTACATTGGACAAGGCAGTTACTATTGCGTGTCAGGTGGAGGCTGCGGTCAAGAATGCTACACTCCTCTCTGCTGCGCCCACGGCCCAGACTGCTGCAGTACAAGCTGTGGAGGTGAAGGACGCACGTCTTCGGGGAAAAAGAGGAGCACGACCAGGTCAAGCTCGGGGATCTACATCTAAAGAATGGCACAAAAAGGCAAGTGATAAAGAGCAACAGCGCCATTGCTTCAGATGTGGATCTGAGAAACACCTGGCTAATGATAAAAATTGTCCAGCAGTAAAAGTGAAATGTGATAAATGCAACAAAAAAGGGCACTTCGCCAGAGTTTGTAAATCAGCTGTAGCAGTGGTCAGGGAAGTAGTCATTCCTGAGTTTACAGTTTTATGTGTGGATGATCACAAACTTATGACTGCAGCATGTGATAAGATTACATGCAAAATGAACATTGAAACACCACAGGGACACTCTCAGGTTCTGGAGTTAATTGTGGATACAGGAGCTTCAGTATCTATCCTTCCAGAAGCCATCTACAAAGAACATTTTGCACCCTGTGCTTTGACTGAACTGAAAGTTAAGCTTGTCACTTATGCAAAAGGTGACTTGCCTGTCATTGGCTGCCTACAGGCTTCAGTGAGGGTTGCAAACAATGACAGAAAAGTGCCAGGATCATTCTTCATAGTTAAAGATGGATCACCTTTGCTGGGCTTGGACTTAATTAAAGCACTGAACATTGATATCATTGCTGGGAAAGTCATCAACAAAGGAGAGGATTTGGCAAGGGGATCACCAGCCAGTAAACAAACATGCATGGTGAATAACATTGATTCTTCTTCTTCTCATCATCTCGGAGCTGTTAAAGGGTTCGTCCACAAAGTTCAAGTGAACAAGACAGTACAGCCGGTTCGTCAAAAACTGCGGCGTCTACCACTCAGCATACGTGAGGAGGTGTCAGCTGAATTGAAACGTCTACTCCAAGCAGGCATCATCGAACCAGTGGATGCAGCTGAATGGGTGAGTCCTCTAGTGGTTGGAAGAAAGAGTAAGGGAGACTTAAGACTTTGTGTGGATCTGCGTGAACCTAACAAGAGTGTGATCATGGACTGTTACCCTCTTCCTCACATGGAGGATGTGTTCTCACAGCTGGCTGGGGCTACACATTTTAGCCAGATTGATTTGACTTCAGCTTATCACCAACTGCCTCTTCACCCTGATAGCCGAAGCCTCACAGCATTCATAACCCATGAAGGACTCTTCCAGTTTACCCGAGTTCCATTTGGACTTGCTTCAGCCCCTTCTGCCTTCCAAAAGATGATGCAAACAGTCCTAAGAGACCAGACAGGAGTACAGAACTACTTGGATGACATAATAGTGTATGGACATTCCAGAGAAGAGCATGATGAACGGTTACAGGCTGTCCTCCAGCGCCTGAAGGATGCCGGTCTGCAGATCAACTTCAACAAAAGTTCATTTGGACAGACATCTATTCCGTTCTTGGGACACGTCATTTCTAAGGATGGCCTGAGCCCCAGCCCAGACCACCTGACTGCCATCGCCAAAGCTCCTGCACCAAAGGACATGGCTGCTCTTCGTTCCTTCTTAGGCTTGACGTCGTGGTTCAGCAAATTCCTACCAAACTATGCAACTGTGGTTGAACCACTCCGTGACCTAGTTCGGACAAGTCAGACGGCTGAACTTCAATGGACTGATACAGCAAATGAAAGCTTCAACAAACTGAAGGAAATGCTACTAAAAAGTCCAGCACTGGCAATCTTCAACCCAAATCTGCCAACATTCATCACCACGGATGCCTCAGATTATGGTCTTGGAGCTGTCCTGACCCAGTTGAACTCAAACAATGAGGAACAGGTTGTTGCTTTTGGTTCCCGCACCCTGTCCCCAGCCGAGAGGAAATATTCAACAATTGAAAAAGAAGCTCTCGCCTGCGTATGGGCCGTCGAAAGATAGAGGACGTACATATGGGGACGCAGATTTACTCTGAGAACTGATCACCAGGCCCTCACCACCCTGTTAAGTACTAAGGGGATGAACAGAGCTGGCATGAGGATAGCACGTTGGTCAGCCAGACAACCTGCCAATCATGTGACAAGACAGCAGTTGTTTCACCTGCACCGTTACAACCCATCAAATTCCCAGAGGGTCCGTTTCAACATGTTGCTGTCGACATTGTTGGTCCGTTTGAACAAGGAACCTATGACTGCAGGTTTGCCATCACACTAGTTGACTATTTCAGTAAGTGGCCTGAAGTCGCATTCACACCAAATGCCTCGGCTGCGACAGTGATTGCATTCCTGACTTCTATTTTCGCCCGTGAAGGGAACCCTTATGAAATTACGACTGATAATGGTCCGCAGTTCACCTCAGCTGCCTTTGCTGAGTTTCTCGCTGAAAGGGGCATAACACACATCAGGACAAGCGTCTATCATCCTCAAGCAAATGGATGTGTGGAGCGCTTTAATAGAGTACTGAAGGACTCCATACAGACTGCACAAGCTACTCACCGACCATGGAAAACTGTGGTTACAGAACTGCTTCAAAATTATCGAGCGACTCCCCATGCTACAACCGGTGAGTCCCCTTTCCAGCTCCTCAGAGGAAGAGCCATGCGGACTAAACTCAACATCCTGCCACCACCGAAGGATGCTGGACAATATGACCACATCAGATCCAAAGTGACATTGACACAGAAAAGAAGTGCACTTTATACAGACAGGAAGAGAGGTGCTAAACCTACTAAAGTGACTGTGGGTGCTTCAGTGAGAGTACGGAAACCATTCCATGTGGGGAAAGGAGAGCCACAATACACCAAGCCGCTGGAGGTACATTAGCAAACAGGTGAGAGTTCTTTCATCCTCAGCGATGGGAGAAGATGGAATGCAGCGCGTCTCTCACTCGTCCCAGAGAACTCAAAACACACACAAAGAGCTGATACAGAGGTGGAAAACATCAGCTCAGCACAGACAGCTACACGTCCCACCCTGCAGAGGGACAGACAACCACCCAGATGGACTAAAGACTTTGTTATGAAGTAGTTCAGAGGTAACAACAAAGGAGAAATATGCAGATGTGAGAAATGACTGTGAAGGGAAAGTGCATTTGAGTTTAATTACCTATCTTTAATTCCAGCTGTGACTTTTGATAAGCTGAGAAGAATGCAGATGTTTTGTTCCTTTGATTCAGGGTTGATCCGGGGTACGGTTTGCTTGCCATTACAGTTCTTTTATGAGGATATATAAAACTGTTCTGAAGTTACTAATTGCCTCAGATTTAAAATGCTGTTGAATGGTTCATGTTGTGCTGCAAAGGAGTGAATATTATTTGAGTAAAGGGGGAGATGTTGTGTTTACGAAGTTCTATAATAAAGGAGGCAAATTAGTACATGCTGTTACCCTGTCAGACCAGGGGTGCCGCTAATGAGGCTGAGTAAGAGAGAGGAGAGAAGAAGAGAAAGTAGAGAGAGAGAGAGAGTTAACAAAGATGGAGTGCCGCTGTAAAGCTTAAAATAAAGTGTTGAACCCAGTCGTCGCCTCCGCTACCTGATTTACAAACGGAACAATATTGATGACATCTGTCATTAAATATTAGTGAAAAACAGGGTGAATCTTGGATTTGAATTTTGACTTTCCGACATTTTTCAGCAGCAAGAGAATAAGGAGACTGACAAACAGGTGGAGGAAGAGAATGCCACAGAGGAGGCTCATCACCCACATATCAAAGACAGCTTTGACTCCATCCCCCGGCCACCCCTAAAGAGACAGAGGACCTCATGTGCATTGGTGGACTTGCTTGGAGCTACGTTTGCCTCTACTAGTGACAATACTGCACCAAAATCAGAACATGATGTTGCTGCAGCTGAGATCAAGAGGTATAGAGATGAGACCCCTTTGCCTCTCACAGGAAATCCTCTCAGTTGGTGGAAGGACCATGAACAGGAATACCCTCACCTATCCAAAGTAGCAAGGAGTTTCCTATGCATTCCTGGAACAAGTGTCTCTGCAGAGAGTTTTCTCCTCTGCAGGAGACATAGTAAATGCACAGAGAAGTGTCCTGAGAGCTGACCATGTCAATCAGCTTGTATTCCTGCACAAAAATCTGGAAATTGAACAATAACCACTGAGAAAACACTAAACATGTAAAATCTCTGATATGAGAATGTTTGACATTTTGGTTGAGTCTCATAAGCACTTTTATTTAGATGAGTAAATTCCTTTTTTCAGGTTGTACTAAAAGTGTTCCATTGATGGACACTGCAGAGCTGTACTTTATTTTAATAGCACTTTACATTGTTTGTTAATGTTTACTTGGATGGATTCTTCAAGCAATTTCATTTTTGATCTATATTTGTTTATGTTAAGGTCACATAAAAAGTGCTTTGTTTTGATGCTCCATAGAGCAGTTTTTGGATAAGTATTTTACAATCATAGTACTTAGAAAGACCTCAGTGTTACATGTTTACTTTTTTCATGTTAAAAAAAATACTTGATATTTCAGTAAAGTAGTTTTTGTTTGTTTATTTGACATGACTTCTAATAAGGCAGATGTTAATTTCTCCATTCATTTTGAACTTAGAGTGTTTTTGTTTCAGATGTTTCATGTCAAGCATTTAACAGTTTGGACTGTTTACTATGAGTTTTCATAATTAAATTCAGTCCTACTAAACACAAATATCATCTGGCTTTTAGTATCGCAATGTATCGTATCGTCTACCCTGTATTATGATACATATTGTATCCCCAGATTCTTGCCAATACACACCCCTAATGAACACTGAGAACAGAAACACACAGGCATAATCTGATGGTACGACGCGACACTAAGCACAGGAAAACACAGGGCTAATATACACAGGGTGGTAATCAGGGAATGGGCAACAGGAGGGAGACACAGCTGGGAGGGATTGGACTAATGAGAAAGGGGAAGCAAAGCTGCACACACTAACATGAGACATAGACTTTCACAATAAAACAGAAAACATGAATCACTAAACAAAGATGCAGACACGACACTGAGAGACAGACTAGACACTGAACTAAACCTGCAATAAACATGAGAACACAACCAAGGAGCAAATCCTAAAACATGAATAAACAGAAACCTATAATTCTCATAATGGTCAACAATGTAAAAGAATCAAAATACAATACAAAATACAAAATTAAACCAAGACACGAGAAACTCAAAGTACTGGGTCAAAATTGACCCAGAACCGTGACAAGAACAACTGCAATATAAGGTTAGTCATTAATACACTGCTGCATGGGCTGGGCTGTAGTTACATCGTAAGGTTTTAAAAACGGAGCTTTAAAATTAATAGTGGTGATAAAAACCGAGAGAAGCCAACAGTGATCACTGAGTGACTGTAGGGGCATGTTTTAATGCTTTGTATCTTGTTCTGTTTAATCTGAACATGTTAAAAACACAACAGCCTTAACAAATGCAGACTACTTTGGACCTGGGAGCAGGCTTCATCGGGTCATCATTGGATATCCCATCTACTGTGAATGTTTTAATGCAGTACAGGTGATATTATTATCATTATGTCACATAATGTTTATGACAGTTAAAATAAACATTCATATAAGAAATAAAAATGTCTTTTGTAAACTGTACATGGTGTTAAATAGGCCTATGCTACTGTACTTTACTTCTACTTTATGAGGTGGTACTTATTTTGAAAAGTTTGAAAACCACTGATCCACAACACATAAGATTAACTTTTTCTCTGTATGTGCTACGACAAATATTAAGTTTTACATCAACTGTACATTTCCCAACACAAAGACATTTTGTACACAACCTAAAGAGAAGTTATATAAAATATTTAATAATTTAGTTACACAAATCAACATATATTTGACATTATTGCAACAGGGGAAAAAAGAACATAAATCAAAGCTCAGTTCTGGTAATATTCAATTTGCATTAACACAAGAGAAAGAAGAAGAAGAAGAAAGTGGTACAGAAAGAAGTGTACAAAGTCAGTACAAAAAGTCAGTACAAAAACTGCTAAAAAAATAATAATAATTTGACACAAATAAATAATAAATTTTTTGTATGGAACCCTATATGAAGGGAAAATTATTTTAGATTAAATTCATATTTTGAAGAATTGAATCTGAAAATATTTCCAAGATTTATTTAAAGCAAAGTGTAAACAAGCAGAGTGTATGTAAATGCTCTATAATGGAAGGCTAGATTACATTTTTATAATTTTCCTTATAGATGTAGCGATTGCCCAATGTCCCACTAGTTTCTTGATGTTTTTATAAAATTATAGAAGATACTGTCTCATTATTCTGTAGACAACTGTACTATTACCACACTCATTCATTTAATTTGATATTAAAGTAAAAGCAGCAAACTCACTCTCACCAAGACTTTAGATTCTTCAAACAAAATGATGAATGACTGATCTGATTCGATTCAAATCAAATTCATTTCTATAGCGCCAATTTAAAACAACCTCAAGGCGCTTTATATTATAAGGTAAAAACCCTAACAATAAACCGACACCTTATGATCAGCTGGGGGGTGAGGGGAAAGAGGAGATCAAATCCTGGAACATTTACACTGACGTACACTTTCTCTTTTTTCTATTTTATAGCCTTATATTGCTTATTTTGATGTCTTCAGACTGCAATAAATTGCGCTTGAATCAATGTAAGCAAAAAAATAAGTAGTACATGTACACTGTTAAAAAAAACATCTTAAAAAAGGTAATATTCTGGCAGCTGGGGCGCCAAAATACTACCGTTAAATAACAGAAAATAACTTTCTCATAAAAATACAGTTATTTCCAGTAATGACAATACAGTTTGTTGCGCTAATTTTACATGGGATCTTGCCTTTTCAAGTGATTTTAAACATTAAATTAGGAACATGTTAATGTGATTAAACAATGAAATTATCTATAAATAGGGGGAAAAAAACAAATCCTAAAAAAACCAGTAATATTTCGGCAGCTGGGGCGCCAAAATACTACCGTAAAATAACAGAAAATAACTTTGTCATGAAAATACAGTTATTTTCAGTAATGAAAATAGAGTTTTTTGCGCTAATTTCATGTGGGATTCTGCCTTTTCCGAGTGCTTTTATCATTTTAACGTGATCAAACAATGAAATTACCTATAAACAAGGTCAATGAATGTGGTAATATGAATCATAATACGTAAATGTACAGAAATATACAGTTAACATTTGGTTTAAATAATAATGGATTGCATGCCCTGAGACAGACTGACAGAGGCGAGGCTGCCATATCGCACAATCGGCCCCTCTGGCCATCACCAGTAGGTAAAGAGTCTTGACCACGGACACAATACCGAGAGTGTGCGAGCCGGGGCTCGAACCGGCAACCTTCTGATCACAAGCCAAACTGCCAACTCTTGAGCCACGATCGCCCTAAATCGCAATGATATTAATACTTATGTGATGTAACACAAGCTTATAGGAATCATGTTATATACTTTTCCACACACTCATTCCCCCTCCCTTTCCAAACGCCTTCGACGCTTATTCCCTTCGATGCTGAGGGTGGATCGAGGAGACCAGCGCACAGGCTGCAGGACCGGATGCACTGTCTACATTGGCTGTCTCTCACCCTTTACCCACCCCTGTTGCTTGTCATGTGTTTCTTTGGTGTATTAAGAGTTTTTTCATGTGCTATGTGCAGAGGTGTTTTTTTCTGTTCTCAAACTGTTGGAGCTCAGTCTGGGGGGAGTTATTTTTTTCTCCTTATCTTTCCTCATGTGGTGCTTTTTCCATTGTTACACCTCTCTGACCTGTCTTCCCCATGTGATGTTTTGTGTAATGTATGTATGGTCGGAGGGTAAGATGGCGCCGCCATTGCGTGCAATAGGTCGGCAGCCTTATGAAATTTCCCCTTGTGGGACTGATAAAGGTATATCAAATCAAATCAAATCAAATCCATAGCATTACATTTGAATTCAACAGTTCAAACTTTCAAATAATGGACAGATATTTGTGAAATTATGATACATTTGTGAATGTATCTAAATATGCATATGTACAGACAGATGCATTTGATAATCATGAAAATGATGTTTTATTGCATTACAGTGATTTAACGTTAATTTACATTCAAAATGTGAAGTCACAGTCTATTTACGTAACTTTAATGATATTCTAGAAGAACAGAACAAAACTGTAAGATGCACAGTAAAATACCTTCATATTAGGATATTTTCCTACAGTGCAGCCATACCCGCGACCTTGTGGTTGTTAGTTCACATTCATTGGCCGATGCTTAGCGTCATGTTATTATGTGTCCCAACATCCAATGGCATGTCACATTGTTTTCATGGCCACGCCCTCACCCCAGGTGCAGAGGCCTATTTCTGTTCAGGAATGTTGTGAATACTTTGAGATTTATATTAATTGCAATTCCTACCCCTACATTTATTTTTCTTAAATATATAATTAGCACAGCGTGGCCGTGCAATGTTTTATATGTTTTTTTTTTTTAGTTTTTATTCCTATTAATTATATTTTCACTTGTTACCTCTGAATTATTGAATCAGACCTAGATGACATGAAATTTTCAGCAAAATTATAATTCAGATACTCCTTTAATTATTGATTATTCTCATTAATTTTCGATCATTTTATATATTTTCCATAGTATTACATTTGAATTTCACAGATCATTCTCTCACATAACAGACAAATATTTGTGAAATACAAATATTTCTGAATGTAGTTTTACAATCTAAATATGCATATGAACAAAAAAATATATTTAAAAAACAAGTAAATTGTGATTTACTATATTTACAGTGAGAACTGTAAAATATACAGTAAGATACTTTGACATTACTATTTTTTGGAACAGTGTACTGACATTTTTGGTAAAATCTCACACAGCAGATATTTTAAAGTGCTGAACAGTCAAACGACTATATATATATATATATATATATATATTTATGTGTGTGTGTGTGTGTGTGTGTGTGTGTGTGTGTGTGTTGAAATGCTACTATGCAAGTAACCCCGGCTGAAGGGGTTACATGAATGGGATGAGGGACCTATGGAATCTTTGAGCTACTAGTTTGTTTGCCGTCAATATGGATGTTGGGTATCAGTGTTCCAACATTCTGAAGAAGGGACTGCTCTCACAGCTAGAGATTAACAAGGTACAACACACATGCTATGGCAAGGGGGAACCAGGATGACAGGTGTTGTGGAAGTTTTCCATTAAATAAAGCCTGCAGACAAGCGGTGAGTGCTAGCTAACATCTTTAATCAAAACACAAAGAACGGAAAAATCAAGCTTGGTGGAGCCTGCATGATCGCGGGGCAAACGGTCAGCAGAGTCTCCCTGAGCCTAACACAGCTCTCAGTTGAAAACCTTCTTCAGGAACAAAAGGCAGTATACAGCTGTTTCACACTCCCTTGCTACCTCCCAGGGTCCTCAAAGAGACTAAAGATTCTTCCTGTGGAGTTGTCTGCTTCCCCCCCAACTTCCTTACCAGACCCCCACTATCTGTCTTACTCTATGAGTGTGAGACATGCTTAAATCTAGTGGCACCAAGGCATTATACAATAAAATAATGTGATTAATACAAAAATAAAAGAAATTCCTATACACAGGTCAGGGGGGAGATATCATTACCCCCAGATGGGTACCAAGACCCAAGTGTGATAGAAGAAGGATTGCGAGATCTGAGGAACTGATCTGAAAGACAGAATCAGATAGAAGTGTTCCTTCTTCCTGATGTTGCTCTCACAGCTGCCGTGGCGAGCCGTGTGGTGTTGGAGGAAAGGACCCAAAATGCAGGCAAGCGACTGATGATATGAGTGAGAGTTTATTTACAGAGTGGCAGAGTGACAAAAACAGGCAATGAAGCATGAGCAGTTACTGAAGAAAACCTAAACTGGGAAAAACTAAAAAGCAAACCTGAAATCATCACGAAACGGAGTGAGGGGGCAGAGAGACGCAGACTAAGGAACAGGATACCAAAAAACACAGGGTAACACAGAGGATGAACACAGACGATGCAATGAGGGACACAGGCAGACACACCCTATAAATACACAGAAGGTAATGAGGGAATGGCACACAGGAGGGAAGCACAGCTGAACCTAATTCACCAGACGAGATACGAACCTTCAAAGTAAAACAGGAAACACACAGACTGTTTTACAACACAAACACGTGGACACGAACAGAGCACCGAGGACAGACACAGGTAGGGCTGATAAAACACTAAACTCCAGGTTCAACCCTAAACTAATACAAAATCAGAATAAACACAAAACACAAAATGAAATCCAAGGAAACACAAAATGCTGGGTCAAAATGACCCAGGATCATGACAGTTGCCAACATTCGATATCACTACGTCTATCACTACAGGTGTCTTTTTCTGCTTGGTCTGTATCTGGAAGTCCCACAGGATCTTAGCTTAGTCATAGGTCTCTCATCTCTCTAATGTACCCTTTCCTCTTGGGTTACTTGCGTAGTGGCATTCCAACAGCACCCTGTTTTCGTCTCTTGCATACCAATGCCGTATTATTCTAATAGCCCACTTCTCATCAAGGTGCCAAGCTTGAAAGACAGACTGCCCGCAGTGGCGAGAGGGGAATAAAAAGTATATACAAAAATATTTGAGTGGTCTTTAAACTGTTTACATTTTTTTACCTTGGTCATACTGGATGTAGTGACTGGGCTCTTTGGACTCGGTAGAATATGTCTTCATCACATTGTCATCCATTAGGGCCTCTGCTCTGAATAGACTGAAGCAGCCGGGGCTGCACAGCACGCAGCCAATCACGTGCTCCGCTGTCTTCTGCAGCCAGTGACTAACAGCATACTCAAACTTCTGGAACCAAACAACAGGACCTGCAAAGGAAATACAAAGTTACGTTTAACTCTCTACAACATCTACTGCTTTAAGCTGGGTATTTTTGTTCTTCTAGTTCTGTGTGCCTTTTGATTGAGCGCATTGTTTTGGGCTCTAGAAAGCCAACTCTGAAAATATGTAACCTGTAAAGTGGAGTTGAAAGCATGCAACAAATTAAATTGATGGAGTTGCATCAAATAATTTTCTATGCTAAGAAACTATCTTGGGGCCCAGACGACAGAAGCGACTTGTATGCATGATATTGTGCACAGTTACATTTTCTCTCCACCTTTTGCTTTTTTATAAAAACAAGATGTACCTCATCTAACTGCTGACCCAAATGGGTGATTTTGCATTCATTTTCTCAATGAACATGTCACTTATGATATCAATAATTATTAGTTGTTGGAATGATGGCAGCCATTCAGAAATTATTAGCATGTCTTCCAATCCAAATCTTTAAAAAATCTCAATGACATCTTACTAATAGCTTTTTATTTTATTTTGTTACTATGTGCAAACCTGATCCAGTGGGATGAATCCGGCCACATGCTGCCCCAACATGAGGGTATATTCTCAGACAGTCGATGAGCAACATCACAGAAGCAGGCTGGAAGTCAGTGTCCCCATCCAAAGCCAGGATGTAGGTGTTGTGCTTCTCTTTCTGGATAAACAGATACAATTTGCTTTGTTGTACTCTTAAGCTTTGGACGTTTTTTATGTACCATGAGGGCTGTTTGCAAGCATGTTTGAGCAAATCAGAAACTTTCTCTTCCATCTCACCTGAGCTTGTTCTTTTAGCTTCTGCTCATCCTCTCCCTTCTGCCAACGAGTGTAAAATTTTCTCGTGAGTTTCCAGCCCAGGAGATAGTAAAGATACATGATCTACAAAAAACACAAATAACAATTAAAAATCGTATCTTTTTTACAACTCTAGACTTCAGATGATCTACATTACATGCAGGAGTTAATTATTTTCCTACCTGAGACCATCTCTTTTTGTGACGGATAAGTTCTTTATCCTTGAAGTGAACCACAATTTTGTTCCCTTGAGGCATGTTGACAATAAGACGACCCCCATATGGCGTCTGTATGATTTTCTGATCAGGGACTTGTTGCTGCTTTTTGAAGAACTTGTGATCAATGTTCTTGAAGATGCTGATGACACACAGTGAGACAACATTTTGTTATTAAATTCATAAAAAGTCCAGGATGGTAAAATGAGACCTGGACTTAAATGCATTAATAAAAGACTGTATGTAAACTGTTAAGGTTCAAAATTAAGGAGACGTGTAAAAACAACCATGGTCCAGAAGAGCTTGGTCAAACAATTGATTTTAATGAACACACACAGCGTGGGGAGATGTTACGCTGTACGCCGACAGCTTTAGATCTCCGCCCAATAATACACAAGACAATCGTTTTATAGTATCAGGGTGTTTACCGACGCCCCCTCTACAACAAAACAAATACCAGACATGGAGAAGTTTCAAAATCACAAAATGTTCTGTTTACCACTTTTGACTCAATTCAAAAGAACATTGTCGCCTGTCTCCATGCTCCCGGTTCATCTTCTAACTTTCACTTCTCCCCTGGAACCTCAGCGTACCTCACGTATGCAGGCCCAAAATACAGTAACAGCAAAATATGTCTGAACTCTTACCTACAAATAAGTCTATCTACTGTATGTGTGTGTCTACATGTGTGTGTGTCCTCAGATGCCCTTAATGTCACCTCTCACTTCTCCTTCTAAGGCTCACTTCTGCAAAAACATATTATTTCCTGTCCACTTCTCCACGAGTTTCCTCTTGCTCGCTCTCTTCTCCCTTACCTGATTATCAACATCTTGTATACACCCTTACTTCCTTTTTTTCTGTCAGACTATTCAGAACAGGGCTATTCTACTAAAAAATCAAAGAGAAAACCGTTAAGCAATTGAGCTCAAGCATATAAACAATTACTCATGAACAAACTTTATCATAGCCAAAAGCTGCCTAGAAACAACTCCTGTGTGTTAACGCTAACTTCATTTTAGAACTCACATTTCCTGTATTATAACCTGTCCTTGGTATAGCATTTTATTTCATTTTGCTGCTCTATAAACTTGTAAGTGGCCCCCTTTTGTTAATGGCACGAATTATATCAACAAGTTTCTCCTCTTTTAGCATTAACCCCAGATAAGACACATGTGGAGCTGCATGTGTTATTTCGGTACTTAACACGTCACACAGTTTCATTACAAGCAGAACAGTGCCGATGACAGACAGTGAGACAACATTTTGTTATTAAATTCATAAAAAGTCCAGGATGGTAAAATGAGTCCTGGACTTAAATGCATTAATAGAAGACTGTATGTAAACATACCCAAAAACCTCTTTAATAACTTCTACAAGGTTCTTGGCATATTTATTCAGATGGCGACTCCCCCCAACAGCTTCAAATGCATCATCAAAGTAGATATGAGCTTTAAAGGTGAAATCATTGCTCTTTGGGTCTTCTTTTGGTCTGTACTCGTCCAGTCTGTAAGGAAAAGCATGAACAGGAAGTGTGGGGAAATCCACAGCAAGAAAGTCAATTTGGAAGATGTTATGATTTTAATACTGTAAACTGGCTGGGCCAAAGATACATATTTATCACACTATTTTTGAGTGTAACATTGGTACTTTTCACTATTGTTGGTTTTTCTTTAACTATATTAAACCCTAATTAAATTTCATATCATCTTAATGATAAACCTTTAGTTTTTTCACATTTTATTTGCAGTGCTTTAAGGAATCACAGAATTCATGTTTAAGTTTCCATGTGAAGAGGGGAAGTCCAGAACATAGTAGTAACTCATGATAGATTGAAGTTAGAGGAATAGCAAGATGATTTTTTTTTTTGACAGAATCAGTGAGACTCACCTGAATATTGATATGATAATGTTCATCATCTCCTCGTAGGTCTCGTGCCACATGGTCGCACACAGATACACCTTCAGAATACCTAAGTCTTAAAATGAAATATTTATATATTACATATTTGCAGTTTGAAGAATTGACAGTATCATAAAATATTGCCTAAACCAGCGGCTGGCAACCTGCGGCTCCGGAGCCGCATGGGGCTCTTTAGTCCTTATACTGCGGCCCCGCGTGGTTTGGGAAAATAAATTAGAAGTATTTAGCTGAAGTGTATTTTATTTATGTTAGTTCTTTTTTAACTTGTAGTTCTAAATTGGAAGATTATTGTGATATTGAAATATAAAAATACAATTACATTCTATTATTTTTTCATTGCTCAAAATAAGCATCACATAGGGCTGGGTATCGTCACTGATTTCTAGAATCGATTCATTTCCGATTCACAAGGTCCCGAATCGATTTGATCCACGATTCGATTCAATTCGATTCGATTCGATTCAATTCGATTTGAATCTGGGAAATTTTGACAGTCAGAAATATTATAATTCAGATCAGTACACTGACATATTTTTGTATCTATAAAAAGGAAGCTGACACATTCGAGACTTTATCAAAGGTGTGAGCGTCACAGCAGATGCCTTTGTGTCAAAGTAGCTGAAGATAAAACACAGAAAAACATGAAGGTGATTTTCCTGGTCTGGGGTTTTATAAAAATATTCTGCAGTACATCAAAAACGAAAGAAAACCATTAATAAACATATGAACGTTACCTCTGACGTTACAGCGGTTTTATTAGAGACACGGCTAAGCGTTTTGCATTTTGCATAATTTTAAAAAGTTTAAATTTGTTCAGTATTGAACGGCAGAAATTAGGTTTTCTTTTCGGAAGTATGTAAAACGAAAAAAAAAAAAAAAAACAGCGGCCGACAGCGCTGTAAACAACGGTAGAGTTGTGCGCAACAAGCAAGCGAATAATGCAGAAAACAGTACAGAGAGAGAGAGCTGTGCATGAAGTGTGATTTTATTGTGGGTGAAGCAAAACAGTAAAAGTCAGAGTGAATTCATGACGATGTTTACATGAAGCATAGTTTGGATCTTCTTTTGCTGCTGGTTCAGTCAATATTGTTTGGAGAGAGATCAAACTAACAGCTTTAGAATCAGCGCAAAAAGGGCTTGAACACAAAGTGCTACCCGCCGAAATATCAGAATCAGGGAGCTGTCGGCTTTCAGCCCCGACTGTGTCCGTGCAGTTGTTGTGCCAGAAAGTGATTGCCGTCCGCGGGAGCGCGCGCAGCCGCTTAAAGCTGCAGCGCCCGTCGGGTGAGAAAGGCGACATCTCACTGATTCTGATCTGCGGGTCCGCGCTGTGTGTTTACGTCCTTGTGCAGAATCCGTGTACCTGCTCTCATTTACTGTCTTAGCTGTTTGGTGGTTGTTGAAATTTTGTGAGGTTTCACCTGAGATTCTGGCGTTTCGGGCAAAATAAATTTATATTAAAAATCGATTCAGGATTTTAATGAATCGATTTCACGTTATCCAAGCCAGAATCGATTTTAATCGATGAATCGATTATTAAAACCCACCCCTAGCGTCACACTCACGGAAGCCGATATACCCTGAGAAACGCCGTGCATTTAGCAAGACTCAACCCCAGATGGATCTTTGGATCCACATTATGTCAGCAGCTGTTCTCCACCGTGAACTATGTTAAAAACAAACCCCGCTCACGCCTCACAGATGACAGCTTACTGTCCTGCGTAAAGATGAAAGTGACTTGGTACAGCCCTGATTTGCAGACGCTGTGTTTAGAGGTTCAGGAGCAGAAGTCTCATTGTAAACATACCACGGCAGACCCGACGATGTTTCCATGAACATGCTTTTCAGCATCTCTTTAGTGATCGCTTTTCACACACGGCTGCTTTAGGCATTGTTACGGCCCTAGCTCGGCCTCCTGAAACTGCGCTTGTGTGGGTGTGGTTTTTCTCTCCGCCTCTTCCTCTCTTGCTCCACCCCTCTCTCTCTCTCACTCTCCTCTCTCCCCAGGACACAGCTGCTCTTGATTAGCCTAGTTGGCCACCTGAATCCAGTCAGCAATCACCTCTGAGGCTATTTAAGCTGGGGATGAGCTGTGAGCAGGGTGGTTTTTCTCTGGTGTTCCCACGTGGGGTGTTCTCTGGTGTCTCTGCTTTGTGTTCTTGGTGTGTGGTTATCCTGCCTGAAGTGTGGAGTTGTGGAAGCAGTATAGCTGCTTTACGTGAGTAGTGTGGGCTTGTGGGCCTCGGCAGCAGTAAAGCTAGCTGCTGCTAGTGACAGGGTGAGCTTGTGGGCCCCTGGAAGTGCCTCCTCGTGGTGTGGAGTTTTTGTTTGGTTGTTATGTTCCTTGTTGTTGCAACCTTTTTCTAAGTGTTATTGGTAAAACGGCGTTGCCGGTTCTTTATTTTAAGATTATCTATAACAAAGACTTTTATTTACTAAGAACACCTGTCTGTTCTTCTTTCATTCTGTTCTGGACCCATTTGTTACTGGCCCCCTCACTCGCATGCCTAGACGTAACACGCATACAGCCGGCTGTAGCTTTTCAGCTCACAGTTCTTGAACATTCGTACATAAATAAGTGACATAATATTCAGTACTTACTTTTGACAGTTCACTCTTTGGCCGCTCCCTTCTGCCGTATTTTGCGGCGAAATTATCCACACCCACCGCCGCGCTATGGATTGTGGGATATATGGCACCACGATGCGTGCACCGGACCACGCTTGATATTTTGAGAAATTGAGGGCGCATTTGGAGTATGCATTTGAATTGGGACAGCTGTCGTCGCGTGGCGGTGACGTAATCGCACTTGAAATGCGTACTTCAAGCGTGCATACCCTGAATTGGGACACAGCTATTGTGTTTGCTCCTGCTCTGTCTTGTTACCATTATCAGTGTCAGCTGGGTTCCCCATGTGCTCCCACGTCCCTCATTTCCTTGAGTGTATTTATGTCTGGGTCTCCCTCAGTTCTGTGTCGTGTCCTCCCTCTTGGCTGTGTTTCCTGCATTATCAGCTATTAATTTTCCAGTTTAGTTTTGTACCGTCTTTTTGCCCATTCAGCGAATATAGCTGCATTTTGGGTCGAAATGCAGTGTACCGCCTGCACACAGCCAATTTATGAAATTGGAATGGTAGCATTTTATAAACTTCAAGACAGATGTCAACTTCACTGTGATGTCAAAATGTTCTGCAAAAACCCCAAATTTCTTAAGAACAGAAAGAGCACTTGTGACCTTTTGTGACACAGATACTGAATTCCTTCCAAGTCTTCAGTTTAAATTATACTTGTTTTTGTCTGTGGACAGACATGGATGCAAACTCTAATTTGACTGGTTGGTAGACAAACATCCATTAGTTTTTGTTTTTGTTGTTTTGTTTTTGTTTTTTTTCTTCCTTTGTTTCTATATGTGGTTGAAGAACATTCTATGGTCATTGTCATGCCATGTTTATTTCCCCTTTCACTGCAACAGCTTTCCTTCTCTAAACTGAAGAAACCTCCTTTGTGCAGAATTAAGTTGTTAACCCTTTTTAAGTTGTTGCCAAAGCAGAAGTCAAATATCTTCAAAGGTTTAGGTCTGAGGAATAAATCTCACCATAAATGCCACCCGGTACCATTTCTGGATTTTTTGACTTTGGTATTTGCCTAATGTCACTGAAGTGTGTGTGTGTGTGTGTGTGTGTGTGTGTGGGGGGGGGGTGCATAGTTATATTGCATTGACCTTTGCCACTGTTTAAACTTAACTATTCCTCAGATGCCTTGAAATATAAATCAACCATGCACAAAAGTAGTTAAATGTAAAAATAAAAATAGACATGTAAGTTCCAGGTGGAGGCTGGTGGAAGAGTGAGATTGGCCATGAATTGGGACCTGTCCTAGCTCCTGCTTCCAATGAGCTGTGCATTTAGCCCTGGGCCTTCCGGTGTGTTTCTAGGCTGAGAAGAGCTTGGCTGCGTTGTATATATTGTAAATAGCTTAAATAGACCTTTATTTTGTTGATCTGGTAGCTGTAGGGGTGGGAAGTCGTTTTCCTTTAGTACATTTGGGGATTCTCATTATAGGTAAGGCAGTTCTGTTTCATTTCTAGAGTGTTTTGTTTGTTGTTTTTGCTATGCCCACCCTGACGCTTGCTACCTTTTGAGTTTAATAAAAACCTGGTTGTTGTAAACTGTAAACCTGTGGCAGCGTTTGTTTTTCCTTTGGGAGCAGGGAGTGTGGGCATTTTCACTTTCCTTTTTTTCTTTTTCTTTTTTTTTTGTGTTGTGCTCTGGTATCCCACACGGCTCAGACCTGTAGATACAGGTCTGCGTTATCATGCACAGTTCAGGAATAAAAAGTATCTTATTATAACAGTATCGCCAGGCTAATGTATCCCTTGAGATTAGGAGCATTAGCTTACAGATTTTGACAAAATAAGTTCATGAAAACTTTTGCTTATATAAACTGATTCGGCCTTGCCTGAAATTATTTCTAAGATAATAATCTATTAAGATGACTTGCACCCCCAGATTTACCTCTTCTGTTAGGCTTCAGTAAAATATCTGTTTGTTTGTTTGTTAGTCAGGACGTATGATACTATAGAACAGGGATGTCAAAGTCAAATACATCAGAGGGCCAAAAAAACAAATTTTCTACAAGCTGAGGGCCGGACTGATTCAATGTTTATTAAAACATATTAAAATGATTGCACATAACCTATTGAACCAAGACCTAACACAGTGTACTGTATATTATTTAACGATTAAATGAATAATCCAATATTTTCTGTGGCTCTGTCAGTAATTTCAAGTGAAAACATTTTTCAACAGGCTCACAGACAAAAACAAACTTCCTTCAAAGAAAAATCACATGTTCTGTACATTAAATAAATAAAGCAATATTTTCTGATGGCTCTCAGTTATTTCGAAAGAAAACATTTTCAACAGGCAAACAGCAAAAAATAAATGTCATTCATAAACAAAATATGCTCCTTAATATCAAGATAAATGCATAAATGAAATTGCATGCATTATAAACTGAAAGTGCAATATTGTGCTGCTCTATGATCCTACCAATTACTGCTTTCCAATAGTAAAAAGAGAAAATTGAAAAAAAAAATCAAATCAGTTGTATTCTTTCTCATGGCTCTTATCTGCAATATTCCCTGAGTCTATTAACTGAAAAATAAATATAAATAAATAAAATACAATAAGATAAAATACAAAAATCTATGGCACACAGACAAAACAATACTTCCTTCAAAGAAAAATCACATCTTGTAGAAACAAATGTAAAAAATTTAACTGAATTAAAAACTAAAAATACGTAAATGTTCTGCGATGCTCACTTGTCTGAGCCTGAGCCTGATACTTGGTGGTGTCTCATCTTTTGTATGAGTTCATCAATGTTCGGGGTCAGGCTCTGAGCTGAGGAAATCCTCAGTATTGAGTCAAGTGCAGTGCATTATGCAGTGATAAGCTGTCAGCTTCTCTGTGACATTTTCGTCCCGCATCCTCTCACATGTCCTTGCCACCAATCCATTCCTGTGTCCCCACATCGCGGGTGCTCTGTCTGTTGTCAATCCCACGAGATTTTCCCAAGGCAGTCCCATCTCATTTACACATCTGGATACCTCTTCATACAGATCTTGTCCTGTAGTCGTGCCATGCATCGGACGTAACGCCAAAAACTCTTCTGTTACGGTCAGGCTGGAGTCCACTCCACGAATGAAAATTGACAACTGGGCAATGTCAGTTGTGTCAGTGCTCTCATCCACAGCAAGGGAATATGCAATGAAATCTTTTCCCTTTTCCACAAGCTGTTCTTTTAGATTGGTGGACAGCTGGTCTACACGTTCAGCAACGGTGTTTCTGCTCAGGCTCACGTTTGAAAATATCTTCCTTTTGTCTGGGCACACTGCGTCACAAACTTTAAGCATATAGTTTTTGATAAACTCTCCCACTCTAAATGGTCGGGCTGATTTTGCAACTTCTTCTGCCACAAGAAAACTCGCCTTGACAGCAGCCTTGCTTTGTGATTTTGCTTTTGTGAACAGAGCCTGCCGGGACTTAAGACCTCGTTTTAATTCTTCCACCTTCTGTAGCCTTTGTTTCATAGTGCCTTCTTAGATTATATTCTTTCATTACAGCCACACTTTCTCCACACAGAAGACAAACAGGTTTGCCTTTTACCTCCGTGAACATGTACTCTGCCTCCCACCTGGCTTGAAATTCCCTGTGCTCACCGTACACCTTCCATTTAGCCATTATTGGGGAGGGGAGTTGCTGAAAGTTGACATCTGCTCTGAATGCTGATTAATAATGAAGCCGAGTCCCGCTTCCAGCGCTGCAGTGAGTTCGCGGGCTTCCGTTGCATTGTGGGAAATAATAATAATAATGATAATGGATTGCATTTATATAGCGCTTTTCGGGACCCCTGAAAGCACTTTACAATACCACTATTCATTCACTCTCACATTCATACACCGGTGAAGGCAAGCTACAGTTGTAGTCACAGCTGCCCTGGGGCACACTGACAGAGGCGAGGCTGCCATATCGCGCCATCAGCCTCTCTGGCCAACACCAGTAGGCAACGGGTGAAGTGTCTTGCCCAAGGACACAACGACCGAGACTGTCCGAGCCGGGGCTCGAACTGGCAACCTTCCGATTACAACACGAACACCCAAGTCTTGAGCCATGATCGCCCGGCCCGGAAATGGAGTATTGGTGCGTGCAAAACCCCAGCAGGCGGCTGTGACCTGCGGGCCGATTCTAATACTAATCAAATATCATAATAATAATAATAATTCATTCGGGCCCTGACTTTGACACATGTGCTATAGAATGACATATGAGGAAATCCTATGATTTTGTACTCAGTGTCAGATCAGGAGTTACATGTTTATAAATATTTTGAATTTTCTTTTCAGTTCTTATTTTCCAGCAACATGATGTCTTCCAATGCATCTCTGTCCACCAACGAGGACAATGATGACATCATCATTACCAAGTTTGTCCTCTACACAGTGACCGTTGTGCTCGGCATCACAGGAAACGCTGTGGTGATCTGGATGGCTGGAATCAAACTTGAGGTGAATTTAGAGTGTTTTAAATATCTCATTTTGTTTGTCAGTAATATCTTCTGTGTCTCAGTGAAAAATATAATTTATTACATACCATAGCTTTTAACTCCTTAATTACACAGGAAAGGCAGAAATAGTTAATGAATAAAACAAAATAAAATGAATTATTAAATTTTATTGTCATTTATAATCAATGCAGGAAATTATACACGTAGCATACAGAAAGATATAAACAGGATACAGATACAAGATTTATTTCATGTTGTGTTATATGTAGTGTTGTGAGCGTTAATCTCCTTACTACAACGTTAACATCACAACCGCTTTAACGCGGCAAATCCCTGTTAGCGAGGTAACGTGGATCGGCCCGTGCGCTAACGCATTAACGACCTAACCGCACTAACGCGTTGGCGCCATGCAGCCCTCGCACGGGCCGATCCACGTTAACTCGCTAACAGGGATTTGCCGCGTTAAAGCGGTTATGATGTTAACGTTGTATTAATGAGATTAATGCTGACAGCACTACTTATATGTAAATGCAGAAACAAGAATATGTCAAACATTATACTCATGGAAACACACTCAGTGACAAGTTTATCAAACACTTAATAGAGTTGAAAACATTGTATTTTTATTCTTAAAAAATGCTGTACAAAAAGTTTTAAAACTCTGTTAAAAAAAAAGCAAGTAATAAGAATCCTGTAAGTCTTCACTGTGAATAACATGGCTAAGTACAGCACACTACATCTAAGTTAAAACTAGGGCTGGGTATCTTCACTGATTTCTAGAATCGATTCGATTCCGTTTCACAAGGTCCTGAATCGATTTGATCCACGATTGATTCAATTCGACTCGATTCGATTTGAATCAGGGAAATTTTGCCTCAGTCAGAAATATTATAATTCAGATCAGTACATTTACATATTTTTGTATCTATAAAAAGGAAGCTGACACATTCGAGACTTTATCAAAGGTGTGAGCGTCACAGCAGATGCCTTTGTGTCAAAGTAGCTGAAGATAAAACACAGAAAAACATGAAGGTGGTTTTCCTGGTCTGGGATTTCATAAAAATATTCTGCAGTACATCAAAAACGAAAGAAAACCATTAATAAACATATGAACGTTACCTCTGACGTTACAGCGGTTTTATTAGAGACACGCCTAAGCGTTTTGCATTTTGCATAATTTTAAAAAGTTTAAATTTGTTCAGTATTGAACGGCAGAAATTAGGTTTTCTTTTCGGAAGTATGTAAAAGAAAAAAAAAAACATCGGCCACAGCGCTTTAAATAACGGTAGACTTGTGCGTAACAAGCAAGTGAATAATGCAGAAAACAGATTTCGGGGATAGACGGGAAACTGTTCTTGAAGTACACAGAGAGAGAGGGAGAGAGAGCTGTGCATGAAGTGTGATTTTATCGTGGTGGAAGCAAAACAGCAAAAGTCAGAGTGAATTCATAACGATGTTTATATGAAGCGTAGTTTGGACATTCTTTTTCTGCTGGTTCGGTCAATATTGTTTGGAGAGAGATCAAACTAACAGCGTTAGAATCAGCGCAAAAAGGGCGTGAACACAAAGCGCGGACCCGCCGACACATCAGAATCAGCGAGCTGTCGGCTTTCAGCCCCGACCGTGAGAAAGGCGACATCTAACTGATTCTGATCCGCGGGTCGCGCTGTGTGTTGACGTCCTTGTGCAGACTCCGTGTACCTGCTCTCATTTACTGCCATAGCTGTTTGGTGGTTGTCAAAATTTTGTGACGTTTCACCTGAGATTGTGGAATTTCAGGCAAAATACACTTATATTAAAAAATCAATTCAGGATTTTAATGAATCGATATCACGTTATCCAAGCCAGAATCGGTTTTAATTGATGAATCGATTATTAAAACCCACCCCTAGTTAAAACCCAGAATAAGGCTATATGTTCTTGAAAAAACAATATCATTAACATAAGCGGTTGTTAGTAACTAAGACTTATGAATAGTATTGTGCAAAAGTCTTGAGTCAAACTTCATTTCTTTATGTACAGTATACAATACATCTGGTAAGTTTTTACAGCCTTTCACTTGTTCCCTAATTCCCCATGTTTCAGCCTAATTACACAGTAGACTAAAGTAATTTTTCATGTCAAAATTCTAAACAAAAAACCCCATGATGACAAAACGTGTGCTTGAAATTGCCAGGATCTTGGCACAAGCATTTATTTGGTTTAGCAGGCAAATTCCAGGCTGACAGATGTCAGTGACTTTGTTTCTCATCTGTTCTTGAGTTCCTTTAGATCAGGGGTGTCCAACTAGCGGCCTCAAGTGCCAGTGTCCTGCATCTTTTAGATATTACCCTGGGTCCACACACATGAATCAAATGATTAGTTCCTTACCAGGCCTCTGGAGAACTTCAAGACATGTTGAGGAGGTCATTTAGCCATTTAAATCACCTATGTTGGATCAAGGACACATCTAAAACCTGCTGCACACCTGCCCCTGAGGCCTGGAGTTGGACACCCCTGCTTTTGATAATGGCATGTGACGCTATCTGACATCTTTTAGGCTACTTAACTTTGTCAGGTAGGTTCTATTTAAGTGATTTTATGCATGTTTTGCATGTCATTACCCTGCATGGACGTCTAAAACTAACACATGAGTTAGACTAAGTTTTTATTGTGCTATGAAGTTCCTTTAATATCAGCAAGAGCAACCTAAGTTTATGTGCTCTGGGAACTGGGTTCGGGCTAAAACACACCATTTCACAAAGTGACATGATTGCTAATTAAGAATATTAGTTGACACCAGATTTTACATCCACTTATTCACATGATCACTAGATGTGTGCATCATGCATGCTGCTCTGTTCATTGATAAGACTAATGTGCAATAATCTTTTCTGGCATCGTTGTATTTTTACTCAGTTGTATTTAGCATTTGTATTCTATTTTTATCTTATTGTATATTTTATTCTATTTTATTCTACTGTATATAGTATTTTATTTTATTCTATTCTGTACAGTTGTGTACTGTATTTATTCTTATTTTATTTTATTCTAATTTTTGATTCATAACTTTTGCACTGTCCACTTCCTGCTGTGACAAAACAAATTTCCCATGTGTGGAACTAATAAAGGTTATCTTATCTTATCTTATCTTATAAACTGATAATGACTGTTTGGGGGGATAATAATATCAAAGTCTGGTTACTTGCTTCATGTAAATAATATATTATTTCACTTTGTTTCTTCTTCCTCTTCAGCCAGCAGTCAACAATGTGTGGCTGGTGAATCTGGCGATAGCAGATCTGATTTTCTGTTTCACACGAATCTTCTCCATCATCCAGATGAAGTTAGGACGGTGGCCTTTTGGTCTCTTTCTCTGCCAGTTTCATGGTTTCTTCAAACACACCAACATGTTCTGCTCTGTCTTCCTGCTGGCTGTGATCAGTCTGGATCGAGTGCTTTGCGTCCGTCAGCCCATCCTCACGAAGCATCGACGCACCCTGTTCGCAGCGAGGGTGGTGGCAGTCTGTGTCTGGATTATAGCGCTCCTCTTCAGCATTCCCTACTTCACCTTCCGCAAAATCTACATGGACAACAACAACCAAACTAAGTGTAAAATGGTGTGGGTGGAGAAGCCAAAGGAAAACAAAAACACCAAAGTTGCTCTCTACTCCACGCAATTCATATTCAGCTTCATATTTCCCTTTATGGTCATTCTCATCTGTTACATCCTGGTTGGCCTGGGCCTCCGACGCACTCGCCTGTCAGGGAAATCTCGGCCCCTTCGTATATTAGTATGTTTGGTCATTGCCTTCTTCCTGTGCTGGGCGCCTTATCAGTGCCTTCTATTAGTAGACATTGTGTATAATGAAAACAAAGTGGTGAAAAAGTGGTACTCTATAACAAAGAGCATTGCTTACTTTAACAGCTGTGTGAACCTGTTGTTATATTTCTGTATGGGGCTAAAAGTCAAGGAGGGGTTTAGACAGAAACTCATGCGAGTTTATAAAAGGGCTCTGGGAGATGATATGGATGGCCAGATGGCTCAGCCAACTGATCCCTCTTTGGATTAAAGCTCTGGGTTAAAACAGAGAGTTGGCGAAAAGGAGTGGATGTAAATAAATTTTACCTTTCCCCAGAAAGATACATATCCTTATACATAACCATTAATATAATATTAAAATGCCGAAATAATTTTTTGCTTCCATTATATGATCAAAACCAGTATTTCAGAGTGAAACATAAAAGGTGGGAAGACTAGAGTAATGATAATCGATCAAATTAAAAGATTTAGCTAAACAGGTGTGTGAACTACCTTCCGCTAAATCTGTTTCACCATCACTATATTTAAAGTCAAGTCTTAAGAACAGTGATAATTTGTTTGTTGTTTATTTGTTTATAATTCCTGAAAGATTTCATATTGACACCAGAAAATTCACCCTCAACCATTACATCTTATTTTACATGTTATATATTATTTTTTTTTCCTTTTTCTTTTGCCTGTTCATTGTAATTTCATCTGTCTGTACTATATACTGTAACAACCATCACTTTTTCTTTTCTTTGTGAGCCATTTTTGTTCCAACAAAGTTTGCTGAAAAAAAAACTGTGAATAATCAATTTCACATCTTTTACCCATGTGTTGATTCAATAATCCACCACAAGATGGTGATAACTGGTTTACAACTGTTTCAGTCTTCTCTTTAATGTCTTGATGCATGCTCAATCATCCAGGTAAGTAAATCCAAAAAGGTTGATTCTGTTCATCTGGACGTGGCGTTTTCAGTGGGAGAAATGTTTCGTCACTCATCCAAGTGACTTCTTCAGTCTCAGCTGACTGCAGGTTTCCCCAAACCTCATGAAACGTACATTTGCACAATAACTGGAACAAGCCAACTGAATGAACAATGGGCTGTGGGGTCATTTTCTTGATCATGATCAAAGCCCATCAGTGGTTGTTGGTCAACAGTCATGACAACTTGGACATTGTCAAGAGAATATTGTATATAATGTGATCAGCTACATGAAATGTATCTTTTTCATTTATCATTAAGCACATGTCTATGTGACTTTTCACCTAGCAACTTGTGTGATGAACTTATGCAGATACTAACCGCTTCCTGTTTTTAAAGAACATTTAGATGTAGAGAAGTGAAACCTCAGCTCTTTTAAAAGAACATACAGATGTAGAAAGGGAAAAACCCGCCGCTCTGAGTGACGTTGTTATCTTTGTAACACACACACACACACACACACACACACACACACACACACACACACACACACAGAACAATCTTGTATAAATAAAGGTCGCAGACAGTCATGGGGTGCAAGTCTTGTGTTCCATGACTGCCCCTCGCGAGCGAAAGAACTGCAGTGTTTGTGTTTTCTAACTCAGGAGTCTTGGCTAAAGAAAGAACGGCAGGGTGATTTAAAGAAATCCACTGTCAGACATTAATGGTCAAGGATAAATTTGGGACACTTGGTAAATGGACTGATTCTTATGTAGCACTTTTCTACTCTCCCAGAGTACTCAAAACGCTGTATACACTTAACTGTATTTTCATACATTTTACATCTTTTCCTACAGATGAAAACCTCAATTTTGGTCAATAATACCACTCAAAGTTTCTACTTTAGAAATTTCAGGAGTCTTTTTAAGACTAATGTTTAAAAAAAGAAATCAAAAAAAGAAATCTTGACAGTCTGAGCAATGAGGTACCAGAGTTTTTTTTTCTTTAATTGTACATGTTTATTTCTTAGAAAGGTCATGATGACAGATTTATTTCTTTATCACCTAGAAAAACAGGTAAAAATGTAACACTGACAAAAAGAGGAGTTTCCCTGGCCCAGCCCACTTAAGGTCAAAGTGCTGTGTGTGGCCCGTGACGTAAAAGTTTGACACCCCTGGCTTGCAAGGTCAAAACAGTGGGAAGGAAAAGCTCCCTTTTAAAAGAAAGAAACCTCCGGCAGAACCAGGCTCAAGGAGGGGAAGCCACCTGCTGGAAGACAGGATAACAGACATGCTGTGGAAGGGAGCCAGAGATTAATAACAAGTATGATTCAATGCAGAGAGGTCTATTAACACATAGTGAGTGAGAAAGGTGACTGAAGAAGAAATACTCCGTGCATCATGGGAATCCCCCAGCAGCCTAAACCTATTGCAGCATAACTAAGGGAGGATTCAGGGTCACCTGATACATACCTAACTACAGTATCTCACAAAAGTGAGAACACCCCTCACATTTTTGTAAATATTTTGTTATATTTTTTCAAGGGGCACCACTAATGATATGACACTCTGATAGAATGTAAAGTAATTAGTGTACAGCTTGTATAGGGGCGTACATTTTGTGTTCCCCTTAAAATAACTTAACATGCAACCATGAATCTCTAAACTGATGGTAACAAAAGTCAATATTTTGTGGGGCCACCATTATTTTCCAGCACTGCCTTAAATCTCTTGAGCATGCAGTTCTCTAGAGCTTTACAGGTTACCAGGGGAATCCTCTTCATCACAAAGCTGGTGGATGCTAGAGACCTTACGGTTCTCCACCTTCCGTTTTAGAATGCCCAGTAGGTGCTCAATAGGGTCTTGGTCTGGAGACATGTTTGGCCAGTCCAGCACCTTTACCCACAGTTTCTTTAGCAAGGCAGTGGTTGTCTTGGAGGTGTGTTTGGGGTCGTTATCATGTTGGAATACTGCCCTGTGGTCTGAAAGTTGGGGGTCGTGCTCTGCTTCAGTATGTCACAGTACATGTTGATATTCATAGTTCCCTCAATTAACTGTAGTTCCACACATGCTGGCAGCACTCATGCAGTCCAAAACCATGACACTCCCACCACTGTGCTTGACGGTAGGCAAGACACATCTGTCTTTGTACTCCTCACCTGGTTGCTGCCACACACGCCTGACATCATCTGAACCAAATAAGTTTATTTTGGTATCATCAGACCACAGGATGTGATGTAGTTCCAGTATTCCATGTTCTTAGTCTCCTTGTCTCCAGCAAACTGTTTGCGGGGTTTCTGATTGCTCTTAGAGGTTGTGGAAAATAATAGATTGCTCAAGATGCGGTAAACTTATAGAGGATATAGTTTGTTGTCGGTTGTCATATTACGATACTGTTGTTTACAGGATGTAGCATACGAATAGATAATATTCCTGGAATGTGAACAAGGAACTGGGGTGCAGTGCAGGAAAACAATTAACCCCCACCTACATGAGAGTAAGAAAGAGTCCTTATTCAGGATGGTGATGAGTCTGCATACCGGCAGGAAGCTGAGCGGCGGGTAC